>NC_090747.1:111958832-111963832 GCF_036898095.1 Palaemon carinicauda | reverse complement strand
ATATATATATATATAAATTACCACACGGAAAAACTATATCTAGGAGAGAGAGAGAGAGAGAGAGAGAGAGAGAGAGAGAGTTCTTCTTAATATACATATCTATCACCACGGAAAAACCATCAGAGAGAGAGAGAGAGAGAGAGAGAGAGAGAGAGAGAGAGAAAAAAACAGTTAGTTAATGTTGATTACAAAAAAAAAAAAAAAAAAAAAACATAATGAAGTTGGATATATTTACCTGACACGCTATATACCAGCGGGTCTCATATCATGAATTGTTACTTTGTTAAATATTAAATGGACTATAAATCAACACTTACTAACAATCCCTGGAGGCACAGGTCTCTCTTGGAAGCGGGGATAATCGTCTCCTGGAAACAGACGAAGAAAAAGTTTATTAACCGACAGACAATATTCAAAGGTCTCATATTATTATTATTATTATTATTATTATTATTATTATTATTAATGATTAATTATTATTATTATTATTATTATTATTATTATTGTTATGGTTATTATTATAATGATTAATTATTAATTATTATTATTATTATTATTATTATTATAATTAATTATTATAATAATTAATTATTAATTATTAATAACAATAATTATCATTATTATCATTATTATCATTAATTATCAATTATCAATTATTATTACTATTATTATTTTTATTATTATTATTATGACAAGCTAAGCTATAACCCTAGTTGCAAGAGAAAGATGCTATAAGGCCAAGGGCTTCAACAGGGAAAATATCCCAGTGAGGGCAAGGAAACAAGGAAATAAACACACTACAAGAGAAATAATTATTATTATTATTATTATTACTCTATAACCCTAGTTGGAAGAGAAAGATGCTATAAGCCCAAGGGATTCAACAGGGAAAAATAGCCCAGTGAGGAGAGAAAACAAGGGAATAAATAAACTGCAAGAGAAGTAATTATCATTATTATAATTATTATTATTATTATTATTATTATTATTATTAAAAGCTGAGCTATAACCCAAGTTGGAAAAGCAAGCTCCTATAAACCCAAGGGCTCCAACAGGGAAAATAGTTCACTGAGGAAAGGAAACAAGGAAATAAATAGACTACAAGAGAAGTAATAATCAAAATGAAATATTTTAAGAAAAGTCACATTATCAAATTAGAAAGTTTATACTACATAAACTTTAATAACTTTAAAATATGAAGAGAAATAAGATGGAAGTATAAAGCTCTTTTGACTAATATACAATATATATATATATATATATATATAGAGAGAGAGAGAGAGAGAGAGAGAGAGAGAGAGAGAGAGATATCTGCTTCATTTAATAAGGCTGCTATGCATCTATCTTATCTTACTGTCATCCAGTATTACTATTATTGTTATTACTTGCTAAGCTACAACCCTAGTTGGAAAAGCAGGATGCTATAACCCCAGGGGCTCCAACAGGGAAAATTACTCAGTGAGGAAAGGGAACAAGGAAAAATAAAATATTTTAGAGGAACAATATCAAAATAAATATCACTTTATAAACTATAAAAACTTGACCAAAACAAGAGGAAGAGAAATAAGATATAAGATAGAACAGTGTGCCCGAGTGTACACTCAAGCAAGAGAACTCTAACCCAAGAGAGTGGAAGACCATGGTACAGAGGCTATGGCACTACCCAAGATGAGAGAACAATAGTTTGATTTTGAAGTGTACTTCTCCTAGAAGAGCTGCTTACCATAGCTAAAGAGTATATAAAGTTCTATTGTACACCATACAATATATAAGTTTCCACTGACTGATGTACAGTATATAAAGCTCCAGTACCTGGCATACAATATATAAAATAATTTTGACTGCCATGCAATATATCTAGATCTATTACCTGCCGATAAATAAAATGGCTTTTAAGTAAAAATGTATAACAAAATGGCCAAAAGCGAGAGAGAGAGAGAGAGAGAGAGAGAGAGAGAGAGAGAGATTTTCTAAATATACATATATCAAAGTTACCAGAGAGAGAGAGAGAGAGAGAGAGAGAGATTTTCTAAATATACATATATCAAAGTTACCAGAGAGAGAGAGAGAGAGAGAGAGAGAGAGAGAGATTTTCTAAATATACATATATCAAAGTTACCAGAGAGAGAGAGAGAGAGAGAGAGAGAGAGAGATTTTCTAAATATGCATATATCAAAGTTACCAGAGAGAGAGAGAGACAGAGAGAAAGAGAGAGAGAGAGATTTTCTAAATATACATATATCAAAGTTACCAGAGAGAGAGAGAGAGAGAGAGAGAGAGAGAGATTTTCTAAATATACATATATCAAAGTTACCAGAGAGAGAGAGAGAGAGAGAGAGAGAGAGAGAGAGATTTTCTAAATATACATATATCAAAGTTACCAGAGAGAGAGAGAGAGAGAGAGAGAGAGAGAGAGAAATTTTCTAAATATACATATATATCAGTTACCACAAAGAGAGAGAGAGAGAGAGAGAGGAGAGAGAGAGAGAGAGAAATTTTCTAAATATACATATATATCAGTTACCACAAAGAGAGAGAGAGAGAGAGAGAGAGAGAGAGAGAGATTTTCTAAATATACATATATCAAAAGTTACCAGAGAGAGAGAGAGATTTTCTAAATATAGATATAGATCAATTAACACAGAGAGAGAGAGAGAGAGAGAGAGAGAGAGAGATTTTCTAAATATACATATAGATCAGTTACCACAAAGAGAGAGAGAGAGAGAGAGAGAGAGATATTTTCTAAATATACATATATCAAAGTTACCAGAGAGAGAGAGAGAGAGAGAGATTTTCTAAATATACATATACATCAATTACCACAAAGAGAGAGAGAGAGAGAGAGAGAGAGATTTACTAAATACACATATATATATCAAAGTTACCAGAGAGAGAGAGAGAGAGAGAAAGAGAGAGAGAGAGAGATTTACTAAATACACATATATATATCAAAGTTACCAGAGAGAGAGAGAGAGAGAGAGAGAGAGAGAGAGAGATCTTCTAAATATACATATATATATATCAAAATTACCGCAAAGAGAGAGAGAGAGAGAGAGAGAGAGAGGGAGAGAGATTTTCTAAATACACACATATATATATCAAAGTTACCAGAGAGAGAGAGAGAGAGAGAGAGAGAGAGAGAGATTAAAGCCTTCGAGGAGGAATACTGGAGTCCCTGTCTTGCTTGAGTATACTGACGTCACACTCCAGCCCCCCCCCCCCACCCCAGCCCCCCCCCCACCCCAGCCCCCCCCCCACCCCCCCCCCCCCACCCCCACCCCCCTCTCCCCCAACCTCGGGCGAATACTCTCTTTACATTTCAACCTGTCTCGAGGGAACTCCTTGTTTGCAAAAATAAACATACAGGTAAACATGAGATGAAACCCGACATTGGATTCATCGCTAATGGCTATAAATGTTTTCTTAGTATTAAGTCAACAAACGTAGGCGGGATTTTCCACCATGAAGAAGAAGAAGAAAAAAAAAAAAAAAAAAAAAAAAAAGTTTTCTGCAAATAAGAAAAATAATAAATTGAAACACAAGTTACTTGACTAATTAATATGTTAATTTTAAAATTGTGCAGGAATTTTTCGACATAGAAAATGTATGACTTTAAAAATAAAAAATAAAATAACTGAAACAGTTACATGACTGATTAATACGTTAATTTTAAAATTATGCCCGAATTTTTCGACATTAAAAAAGTAAGACTTTTTCAAATAAAAAAAAATAAATTGAAACACGTGTTACTTGACTAGTTAATTTTAAAAATGTGCCGGAATTTTTCGACAATTTAAAAGTATGACTTTTTCAAATAAAAAAAAAAATAAACAGAAACACAAGTTACTTGTCTGATTATTATGTTAATTTAAAAAATGTGCCGGATTTTTTCGACAATTCGAAAGTATGACTTTTTCAAATAAAAAAAATAAATTGAAACACAAGTTACTTGTCTAATTATTATGTTAATTTTAAAATTATGCCAGAATTTTTTGACATTAAAAATGTATGATTAAAAAAACAAAAAAAACAAAATCTATGAACTAACACAAGTCAGGTTGATTTCACTAATGTTGTCAGAATTTTTTTTTTCTACTTCAAGTAATTTGATATAAAAATAAAGATTCGTCGCTAATGGCTGTAAATGTTTTCTTGGTATTGAGTCGATAAACGTAGGAGGGATTTTCCGACATTAAATAAATAAGAACTCAATAAAATAAGGAAAAATAAAACTATGAACTGAAACATACGTTACTTGATTAATTAATATGTTAATTTTATTAATATTGTGCATGGACTTTTGGACATTAAAAAATATATCCTCTGGAAAATATAAGAATAGAAATCTTAAAAATATAACTCATGCAAATTACCAAAAGAAAAAATATTTGAACTGAAACACGTTATTTGACTAATTAATTATATAATCTAATTAATATCGTGTAGCGATTTTTGGACATTAAATAAGTATGACTTTTGTAAATGAATGAATAACTTTGAACTGAAACACAAGTTACCAGACTACTTAACAGGTTAAATTTATTGAAATTATTTCAGAATTTTTCTTTTTCCTTCAAGTACTAGATATAAAAAAAATAGGGTTCATCGCTGATGGCTATAAATGATTACTCAGTATTAAGTCAAGACTTAGCGGAGAAGATAGTTTTCGAAATTAAAAAAAAATTCGACTTTTACAAATAAAAAATAAAAAATGGGTGCCTAATTAATATGCTAATTTGATTAATATTGTTCAGAAAATTTTCGAGATAATGAATAATAAGAAAATAAACAAACATTAAAATACAACTTTCGCAAATAACAAAAAAAAAAAAAAAAAGAATCTATGAACTGAAACACAAGTTACCGGTCTAATTAATAGGCTAATTTAATTAAAATAGTAATGAAATTTTTCTCTTTTTACTTCAACTTGATATAAAATGAGGAAAAAATCAACCTATTTCGCCAATCTCAAGTAATTTTATAAAATAAAAGATAAAAAA
>NC_090747.1:111948832-111953832 GCF_036898095.1 Palaemon carinicauda | reverse complement strand
ATGTGATTCTAGAAAAAAAGGTAAATAAATATCATGGATGGTACTTAAGAAGTTGGGTTGAATAACCAAGCGCTGGGGCCCGAAGGCCATTCAGCACCTCAATAAATATGGTTACACTATGATATCAAAGTCTAAAGAGTTTGGACAACAACAGAGGAGGTAAATTAGAAAGATACTAGAACGGACACTCGATGTTATCATTACCTCCGCCAACGAAGTTGAAAGAAATTTATGTTTTCGCCCCTGTATAGCGCAAACCTCCACCACGGCATCTTATTTTGCTCCTCCTTGACCTTAACATCTTACAATGGCGTGGATTTTCATACATTCAAAAAAGATCCAAGTTTGAAGTCTCTGTGACAAAAATGTTAAAACTTATGGTTGATTATGTGAATTGGATATTTTGCTTGACCGTAACCTTGACCTTTGACTTTGACTTTTAAAAATTTAATCGTTTCCAATTTTTCACGGAACAGTTAATCGTACAGTTTCATTACTCTACGATAAAAATTGTAGACAGGAAACTATTCACAAACAAACACACAAACAGGGGGTAAAACATAACCTCCTTCCAACTTCGTTAACGTACTTAATAAAGCAGGTGCAGCTACGGGCAAAACGGTTGCAAAGATCCTTAAGCAATGCTTACAGTACAACGCAAGAGGTGTACTGACGGCACTATCACCCAATGGGCAAAATTATGAACATACAAGCCTCCAGGCTAGTACAGAGGTATCGTATTAGCCTTGCATTCGCATGGCAGCAGATCGATCCAGGCCTGGGGCCGGGAGTTTAAGCTGTTTACTGGGGAGGCCACTGCCGTGGTTGGGCACCACAGTGGCGAGCTGACGTTCTAGTGGGCATCTATTCTCATGAAAATTGGACTGAAATCAGGCACCTTTAAGACACCTTTATATATAAGAATCGTATACATGAATATAACGTTACAGGAAATTTTAACAATTTTAACACTGTAGGCAATTAAAGAAAAGTATTAATTCAAACGTGACCTCTAAAGGACAATATTCATAAAAACATATATATTTCAGCCTAGCAAAAATAGAAATCAAAATAAAAGGTATACGAAAATTTTTTCCATTAGTTAAAACATTGGGGAATACTCTTCTTACAATTGACATGGAGCATTTAGTCAAAAAGGCTCTTGAGAAATATATGGAATATATTTCATCTGCTTAATTGTTTACGCAACAGAACAACAACAACAGCAACAACAACAACAACAACAACAACAACAACAAATGCAGGGTTGTTGTGGCCTGATTGGTAACGTCTCTGCCTGGTGATCGCCAGTCGGGGGTTCGAGTCCCGCTCAGACTCGTTAGTGCCATTAGTGTCTGCAACCTTACCATCCTTGTGAGCTAAGGTTGGGGGGTTTGGGGGAGCCTATAGGTCTATCTGCTGAGTCATCAGCAGCCACTGCCTGGCCCTCCCTGGTTCTAGCTTGGTGGAGAGGAGGCTTGGGCGCTGATCATATACTATGTAGTCAGTCTCTAGGGCATTGTCTTGCTTGCTATGGCAATGTCACTGTCCCTTGCCTCTGCCATTCATGAGCGACTTTTAAACCTTTAAAGGCCTAATAAATGTCCGTAGTCAATATCTGGGTTTGGCCATTTTCTTCAAAACACTGGCCCATGCCGATTGGTGATGATGCTAGGTCTGATCACTCACAGCAAACCATGACTAGTACAGCTTTACTGATCGTGGCGATACACAAACCCTTTCACCACGTTAAATAAAGAATAAAAGAGAATTCAATTTAAAACCATAGAAGCAAATATGTCCTAATTAAGTTAAATAGATTTCAGGAGACCTGCCTTAGAAGTAAATCTAAAAATACCGCTAGCACAGAACAACGCATCCTGCCCAAGAATCTGGGCAAGAAGGGTTGAGGAAAGGCAGATGAGTTAATACAAAGAAAATGGCTCCTTGTAACGAAGAGATGAAGATTATTACCTAATTGATGCAAAATGAATAGAAGAATATATCTATAAGAATTGGATGACTCAAAACATATTGATATATGCAAAAAAAAAAAAAAACACATTCCAGTTAGACTATAAATAAATGAAAACAGGATATAGGAAAAGGGATAAAAAAATATGGTGTCAGAATATTTCAATAAAAGTTTTTGAGTATAAATAAGTCAGAAATAAGGTCACTGGGTCAAAAAAGAAGAGCGTGCAGTCTATCATACATATATATATATATATATGTATATAAATATATATAGATAGATAGATAGATACAATATGTATGTGTGTATAATAGGGCATAACATATATAGTGTATATATATATGTATGTATATATATATATATATATATATAGGTAGATAGATAGATAGATAGATAGATAGATACAATATGTATGTGTGTGTAATACGGCATAACATATACAGTGTATATATATATATATATATATATATTTGCATATCCAAAATTAGACATACATAATTGCTTTTCAAGATACTGCATTCACCACTGTTACAAAGTGTATATATATGTATATATATATATATATATATATATACACAGTAAATACAACAGGTGAGTGTATACATTGAAAATAAGAAAACACTTACCAAACGGGTATTTAAGAAAAACACATAAGACACTCATATTTACAAGCCAACATAAGAGTGTTTACAAACGCTAATCTTCAAGGAGGGTAAATATCCAAGTTCACACAGACCAGGGTGGTTTATGTACATCAAATAAATGTTCTCTCTTTACATTTCAAGATATCATATTGTTATGCCAAGATGAACACTGTGCAAATATTAAAATCTTTTTCACCCTGGCGATGAAGGAGAGAGAGAGAGAGAGAGAGAGAGAGAGAGAGAGAGAGAGAGAGACTATAAATACAACTGTATAATCTTAAAAAGTAAAAAGGTTATCGAGGAAAGGAGATGTAATAATAATGTTGAGAGAGAGAGAGAGAGAGAGAGAGAGAGAGAGAGAGAGACTATAAATACAACTGTATAATCTTAAAAAGTAAAAAGGTTATCGAGGAAAGGAGATGTAATAATAATGTTGAGAGAGAGAGAGAGAGAGAGAGAGAGAGAGAGAGAGAGATTTTCATGGTAACTATAAATAAAACTAAATAATCATGAAAAGTACAAAAAACTAGGAAAAGAAAACAGATGTAATGATAATCAAGAGAGAGAGAGAGAGAGAGAGAGAGAGAGAGAGAGATTTATAATTATACATACAACTAATCCTAAAAAAAAAACTCTTTGGGGAAAACAGATGCAAAAATAATAATAATAATAATAATAATAATAATGATAATAATAATAATAATGAGAGAGAGAGAGAGAGAGAGAGAGAGAGAGAGAGAGAGAGAGAGCTTCGGGCGAACAGGACGCAGCTTGTGATACTTTACTTTCTTCATTATGAAATAGTTTCTAAAGAAAGTTTTAACTTCAAAGTGGGTATTAATCTGCACCTGTATACATTCATATACATTGTATGTGTATATATGCATTATATCATTCTACGTGTTTCTTCTGTTTCATACATGTACGTAATACATTTTAATATATGGGAAACAAATGATCATAAGGGAAAGATAAAAATATCTTTATATAATAAATTTGCTTCATTGGAAGACCCAGGCCTACATGGGTGAGGACTATGAAGCGCTTTCAGGAGATGATGAATGGAGAAGTATTGAATTAAAAGCTGAAGATAGAGACGACTGGCGAAATCTAACCGAGACCCTTTTCGTCAATAGGCGTAGGAGGAGATGATATATATATATATATATATATATACATACATATATATATATATATATATATATTTATATATATCCGATCACGATTAGTGGCATTGCCAGATGTATAACAACCCGTCCCTAGGGTAGGGGGAGCGAGTGAGAAAGATTACGTGAATTGGACATTTTGCTTGACCGTGACCTGGACTTTTGACCCTGACCTCCCAACATTTAATAGATTCCAGCTTTTAACATAAAAGTTAATCCCTGCAAGTTTCATTACTCTACGATTAAAATTGTGGCCAGGAAACTGTTCACAAACAAACACACACACAAACAACACAAACAGGGGCGAAAACATAACCTCCTTCCAACTTCATTGGCAGAGGTAATTAGCTATAATAAGGTTTTCAAGGAACAGAAAAACAAATAGTTGTTGCTTTTCTTATATTTTCAATTCAGATAAGGGTTGCGTGTTAACTTTACAAATAATAATGTTTATATTTTTTGTAAGGTAAAGCAAGCAAAATATTATCAGCGAGATTAGCTTTTTAAGGAAAAATTATGCCATTGAATTTCTCACTTCGATCTCTATCTCTCTCTCTCTAATACATTGAACTCTCACTCTCTCTTGCTCTCTAAGCATTCTGTTAAACTCTCTCTTTCTCTCACATCATTCTAATATATTAAACGCTCAACCCATTTGTAAAAGCACTCTCTCTCTCTCTCTCTCTCTCTCTCTCTCTCTCTCTCTCTCTAGGAATCACAAAAATAACACTGACAATACCCCCACCTCATAAACAACATATCATAGTTTTGCAATTACATCTGGTAAAAAAAATAAATGGCGTAAAACATTGACTATATAAATTAATACTGCCCTTCCCGATAATCAATAAATACAATTCAAAATTAATTTGATTCAACGATCTATGCATTGTAAATTCATCATGAATATGTATGCACATTTAATATTGATCTACCAAAATGTTATATTCATGATTTTTCGTATCAACATGGCTGTGAAATACAATGAATTTAACATAACTATAGTCCATTTCTTTTAGTGAGGCAGATTTGCACCGACTCGCAGCGGTGCCCTTTTAGCTCGGAAACGTTTCCTGATCGCTGATTGATTAGAATTATCTTGTCCAACCAATCAACGATCAGGAAACTTTTCCGAGCTAAAAGGGCACCACCGACTCGCAGCGGTGCCCTTTTAGCTCGGAAAAAGTTTCCTGATCGCTGATTGGTTAGAATTAT
>NC_090747.1:111931332-111943832 GCF_036898095.1 Palaemon carinicauda | reverse complement strand
TTAAACCTTTAGAATTAGAGATTCCTAACTTTAGAGTCCAAGTTCCCAACCTTTAATCCCGAGTTTAGTTTCTAATATTTCAATTTCTTAGCTTAAACGTTAAAGAAATATATACAATTCAAACGCACCTAGTAGACATGAAATTTGCATTGCATACTTGATGTATTCTTACTTATAACTTCCACATCTAATAAATATTCCTAACATCTCATTATAATGATGATAATAATAATAAGAATAATAATAATAATAATAATAATTATTATTACTATTATTATTATTATTATTATTATTATTATTATTATTATTATTATTATTATTATTATTATTTCCTAGGCTACAACCCTAGTTGGAAAAGCAGGATGCTATAAGCTCAAGGGTCCCAACAGAATAATAGCCTAGTGAGGAGAGGAAACAAAGGAAATAAAATATTTTAAGAACAATAACATTAAAATAAATATTTCCTATATAACCTATAAAAACTTTGTATATTGTAAACGCACAAATGAAACACAAGTCAAAGCAGCTTTATCCACTGCCAATTCTGATAGAAGTTCAACATTAAAAAAAAAACTCCAGCATTAAAAAGACATTTTTTCCAAAGACCCTGGAAAACTACTCGAACAAAATCATCAGGCAATATTATTATTATTACTTGCTAAGCTACAACCCTAGTTGGGAAAGCAGGATGCTATAAGCCCAAGGGCCACAATATGGAAAATAGCCCAACGAGGAAAGGAAACAAGGAAAAGTAATATTTTTAGAATAGTAACATTAAAATATTTCCTATATAAACTATAAAAACTTTGTAAATTGTAAAAACACACAAATGGAACACAAGTCAAAAACAGCTTTATCCACTGCCAATTCTGATCGAAGTTCAGCTGTTAAAAAACTCCAGCATTAAAAAGACATTTTTTCCAGAGACCCTGGAAAACTACTGGAACAAAATAATCAGGCAATATTATTATTATTGCTTGTTAAGCTACAACCCTAGTTGGGAAAGCAGGATGCTATAAGCCCAGGGGTCACAATATAGAAAATAGCCCAATGAGGAAAGGAAACGAGGAAAAGTAATATTTTTAGAATAGTAACATATTTCCTATATAAACTATAAAAACTTTGTAAATTGTAAACACACAAATGGAACTCAAGCCAAAAGCAGCTTTATCCACTGGAAATTCTGATCGAAGTTCAGCTGTTAAAAAACTCCAGCATTAAAAAGACATTTTTTCCAGAGATCCTGGAAAACTACTGGAACAAAATCATCAGGCAATATTATTATTATTACTTGCTAAGCTACAACCCTAGTTGGGAATGCAGGATGATATAAACCCAGGGGCCACAATATGGAAAATAGCCCAATGAGGAAAGGAAACAAGGAAAAGTAATATTTTTAGAATAGTAATATTAAAATATTTCCTATATAAACTATAAAAACTTTGTAAATTGTAAACACACAAATGGAACTCAAGCTAAAAGCAGCTCTCTCCACTGCCAATTCTGATAGAAGTTCAGAATTAAAAAACACTCCAGCATTAAAAAGGCATTTTTCCAGAGATCCTGGAAAACTACTAGAACAAAATCATCAGGCAATATTATTATTATTACTTGCTAAGCTACAACCCTAGTTGGGAAAGCAGGATGCTATAAGCCCAGGGGCCACAATATGGAAAATAGTCCAATGAGGAAAGGAAACAAGGAAAAGTAATATTTTTAGAATAGTAACATTAAAATATTTCCTATATAAATTATAAAAACTTTGAAAATTGTAAACACACAAATGGAACTCAAGCCAAAAGCAGCTCTCTATTCTGCCAATTCTGATCGAAGTTCAGCATTAAAAAAACTCCAGCATTAAAAAGACATTTTTTTTCAGAGATCCTGGAAAACTACTTGAACAAAATAATCAGGCAATATTATTATTATTACTTGCTAAGTTACAACCCTAGTTGGGAAAGCAGGATGCTATAAGCTCAGGGGCCACAATATGGAAAATAGCCCATTAAGGAAAGGAAACAAGGAAAAGTAATATTTTTAGAATACTAACATATTTCCTATATAAACTATAAAAACTTTGTAAAACGCAAACACACAAATGAAACTCAAGTCAAAGCAGCTCTCTCCACTGATAATTCTGATCGAAGTTCAGCTGTTAAAAAATCTCCAGCATTAAAAAGGCATTTTTTTCCAGAGATCCTGGAAAAACTACTGGAACAAAATCATCAGCCAATTCGCAAAGAACAGAAGGAAGATTTAGCGCCTGGAAAAACAACACTAATTGGATGCACGAACCCCCTTAATTCAATTAACATGATCAAACATGCACGATGCGGAATGGATTTGTCTGTTAATGAATATTCTTCCTCTTCTTTATGACCTGAGAATTTAAATAACGATAAGAAATTGATAATAACTTGAATTATGTGATTTTAAACCAACTATGAGGGGCATTAAACTTGCAAGACTTTATAATTATTTTTTTTTTTTTCATGGGAAAAATAAAATGGAAAATATAGTTTTTGGAGAATATTGATTGGGGAGAGAGAGAAATAAAATATATTAAAATATATTAAAATATTATGAAACATTATGGAGTATTTAACTTGAATTATGTGATTTTAAACCAAGTCGGAGGGGCACTAAACTTGCAAGATTTTATTATTTTTTCTTTTTCTTTTTTTTTGTAAGGAAGAAATAAAGTGGAAAATTATAGGTTATGGAGAATATTGGTCGGAGGAGAAATAAAAATATATAATATTAAGAAACATTATGGAGAGTGTTAAACAAAGGGATTGAAAATAACTTGAATTATGTGATTTTAAACCAACTCGGAGGGGCATTAAACTTGCAAAATTTTATTATTTTTTGTATGGGAGAAAGGAAGTGGAAAACTATAGGTTACGGAGAATATTAATTGGGGGAAGAGAGAAATCAAAATATATTAAAATATATTGAAATATTAAGAAACATTATGGAGTATTAATCAGATGAATTGAAAACAACTTGAATTATGTGATTTCAAACCAACTCTGAGGGACATTAAACTTGCAAAATTTTATTATCCATTTGTTAGGGAGAAATAAAGTGTAATATTATAGGTTTTGGAGAATATTCATTGGGGGAAGTGAGAACGATAAATATATTAAAATATTAGAAACATTATGGAGTATTAAACAAAGGAATTGAAAACAACTTGAATTGTGTGTTTTTAAACCAACTCGGAGGGGCATTAAACTTGCAAAATTTTATCATTTTTTTGTAAGGGAGAAAGGAAGTGGAAAATTATAGGTTTTGGAGAATATTGATTGGGGGAGAGAGAAAAATATATTAAAATATTATGAAACATAAAAATATATTAAAATATTATGAAACATTATGGAGATACAATAAAGGTCTCAAAATACCTCCAAGGAAAAAAAACTATTTCTTCCCTACTCATAAAAACCCACCAACATGAATTCTATTTTTTTTTTACCTAAATAAATGTCTATGAAAGATATAGATTACGTAGCCTCCATCAGTTACAAATTCTAATATCCATTTTGAGCGTATTACTATGAAATATTTCTCTCTACCAACTAGCGACCATCCGCCAGGACAGATTTAGTGACAAATACATAGAAAGAGGAGACAAACGAAAAAACAAATTTGGTGAGAAGTGGCTCGGAATAAGAACCAAGGAGAATAACAACTGAATGTTTATTAACTTCTATCACTCCTTCACATTTCCCTATATATATATATATATATATATATATATATATATATATATATATATATATATATATATACATATATACATATATATATACATATATATACACATATATATATGTGTATATATATGTGTATATGTATATGTATATATATATATATATATATATATATATATATATATATGTATATATATGTATATATGTATATATATAAATAAATAATATATATATATATATATATATATATATATATATATATATATATATATATATATATAGCGCAATATCATGCCAACGGTCAGGTGCTCCATGTCTCAGGTGCTCCACATCTCTTTTTAACATTAACTTTCCATCTCATACGTGGTCTCCCCACGGGTCGCCTTCCCTCTGCTCTTCCAAGCATCGCTGACCTGGCAATCCTGCTGTACTCCATTCTGGCTACATGTCCAGTCCACCTCGGCCATTGTACTCTTATGATAGTTATTAGGGCAGCTCTGACAACTGTCTTGATTCGTGGCTGTATCTCCTGCGCCAAATCTCCTCATTGTTGTCATGGGTAGTGCCATAGCCTCTGTACCATGGTCTTCCACTGTCCTGGGTTAGAGTTCTCTTGCTTGAGAGTACACTCTGGCACACTGTTCTATCTTATTTCTCCTCCTCTTGGTTTGTTAAAGTTGTTATAGTTTATATAAGAAATATTTAAATGTTACTGTTCTTAAAATATTGTATTTTCCTTGTTTCCTTTCCACACTGGGGTATTTTCTCCCTGTTGGAGCCCTTGGGCACATAGCATCCTGCTTTTACAGCTAGGGTTGTAGCTTAGCAGGTACTAATAATAATAATATACTGGTCCCCACATTCTCCTCAATGTTCCATTCTCAAATACTAAACGTCTTCTCTCCAATTCTTTAGTTAAACTCCATATTTCACAACCATAAGTCAAGATAGGACTGACTATTGTTGTATAGGTTATCAATTTAGTTCTCCTACTCAGGTTTCTGGACTTGGATAATTCTTTCAGTGGCTATCAGAGGTGCCAGTAAAATCACCAACTTTGGCCTCAACAGAAGCAGATATTTGTTGATACTAGATCTGCCCATTGCCTGGCTACTTACGACGATGATCCTGACGTTTAGAGAAGCTAGGATTTAGAGAAGATAGGATCCAAATGGATCCATTATCATTGTTACATTACAGGCTACATTCTCATATTTAATCTGAACACTGCTAACTTATTCAAACACTAAATTAGTATACATGATATAAATTTAATGCAAATATGGCTTCTTTTTGGTACAATAAATACTGTTCAAAATCAAATTTAGCCCTCAATCAAATTAATAATGTTTATAATGTAATTTTCCTGAATTCTGTTCCAAAATTACTTAATCAATTATCCCATTCCAGATATGTACGGAAAAGTGGCCGGACGAAGAAGGTGGAAATTTATACTTTGTGTTGGCAAACCTGGTCATGTGTTACCTGCTGCCTCTCACAGCCATCTCTATCTGTTACATCCTTATATGGCAGAAGGTATACAGTATACTGTGTGTAATAACACCCACCCACCCTCCTAAAAATAATGAATAAATGAATAAAGTGTACCGCACGTGATTCATACATGCTTATACACTGTAATTCTATTGTTTTATTTTTTTATTATTTTGTTTTTGTATCTCTCGTTCTCTGCCGCACTGATAATAGAAAAACATGTATAAGCTTTTCATTTCATGATTCATATTATTGGAATTTTTGTGCCATTGTTGCCCTCAACTGTTTGTATATAAGCTCGTTATCTTGTTGAATAAAGTCACTTACATTCACCTCACCTCTCTCTTAGTACCTAACAGCAACCTTGCGACATTGGTGACCATTGGAGGTCCAGTTCCCAATCGCCTTTTCGCCCACCTCTGTACCCTACAATAGCTTTACAGTGTATGCGCGTGTATGAAACGCGTGTGGTGAGCGTGTATGAAACACATGCAGTGAGCATGTATGAAACACATGCGGTGAGCATGTATGGAACACATCCGGTGAGCCTGTATGAAACACGTGCGGTGAACGTGTATGAAACACGTGCGGTAAGCGTGCATGAAACGCGTGCGGTGAACGTGCATGAAACGTGTGCGGTGAGCATGTATGAAACACGTGCGGTGAGCGTGTATGAAACGCGTGCGGTAAGCAGGTATGAAACGCATGCGGTGAGCGTGTATGAAACGCATGCGGTGAGCGTGTATGAAACGAATGCGGTGAGCGTGCATGAAACGCGTGCAGTGAGTATGTATGAAACGTGTGCTGTGAGCATGTATGAAACGCGTGCTGTGAGCATATATATGTGAGGTGAGCGTGTATGAAACGTGTGCGTTGAGCATGTATGAAACGCGTGCGTTGAGTGAGTATGAAACGAGTGCATTGAGCGTGTATGAAACACGTGTGGTGAGCGTGTATGAAACGCGTGCGGTAAGCAGGTATGAAACGCATGCGGTGAGCGTGTATGAAACGAATGCGGTGAGCGTGCATGAAACGCGTGCAGTGAGTATGTATGAAACGCGTGCTGTGAGCATATATATGTGCGGTGAGCGTGTATGAAACGCGTGCGTTGAGGGTGTATGAAACGTATGTGTTGAGCGTGTATAAAACGGGTGCGTTGAGCGTGTATGAAACGCGTGCGTTGAGCGTGTATGAAACGCGTGCGTTGAGCGTGAATGAAACGCGTGCGTTGAGCATGAAACACATGCGAAGAGCGTGTATGAAAAATGTGCAGTACAAAACAATATTTTACGTTCAAGACACACATAAGTTCACTAATTCTCCTCCACGTCAAAAGGTATGGTGTCGCAAACTTCCAGGTGAGAGGCAGGACGAGGGCGTGGCCATGATGATCCACAGGTCCAAGATCAAGGTGATTAAGATGCTACTGCTGGTGGTGGTGCTCTTCACCATGTCTTGGCTTCCACTCTATGTCATCTTTGCAAGACTCAAGGTGAGGGGAAACAGCTAAATTCACGGGAGAAGCAGTAAAGTGGGGGGAATGTATAGGTGAGGGGAAAGCAGTAAAGTGAGGGGAATGTATAGGTGAGGGGAAAGCAGTAAAGTGAGGGGAATGTATAGGTGAGGGGAAAGCAGTAAAGTGAGGGGAATGTATAGGTGAGGGGAAAGCAGTAAAGTGAGGGGAATGTATAGGTGAGGGGAAAGCAGTAAAGTGAGGGGAATGTATAGGTGAGGGGAAAGCAGTAAAGTGAGGGGAATGTATAGGTGAGGGGAAAGCAGTAAAGTGAGGGGAATGTATAGGTGAGGGGAAAGCAGTAAAGTGAGGGGAATGTATAGGTGAGGGGAAAGCAGATGCAAGGTGAGGTCAGACAAAGTAATTAAGTGAGGGGAAAATTTTAAAGGTGAGGTTAAAAAAGTAGTTAAGTGAGGGGAAAATTTATAAAGCAAGGTTAAAAAAAGTAGTTAAGTGAGGGGAACATTTATAAAGAAAGGTTGAAAAAAGTAGTTAAGTGAGGGAAAAATTTATAAAACAAGGGTAGAAAAAGTACCTAAGTGAGGGGAAAATTTATAAAATGCGGTTAAAAAAAGTAGTTAAGTGAGGGGAAAATTCATAAAGTGAGGTTAAAAAAGTAGTTAAGCGAGGGGAAAATTTATTAGGTGAGGTTAAAAAAGTAGTTAAGGGAGGGGAAATTTTATAAAGTGAGGCTAGACAAAGTAGTTAAGTGAGGGGAAAATTTATAAAGTGAGGTTAAAAAAGTAATCAAGTGGGAAAATTTGTGAGATGAGCTTAAAAAGCTGTAAACGGAGATTAAACCAGAAAAATGACGGGAAACCGGTAAGGTATTAAGGAATATAAAGGTAAGTGGAAAACAGTAGCAAGGTGAGGTTAAACAAAGTAGTTAGGTGAGGGGAATATTTGTGAGCTGATGTTAAACAGCTGTAAATTAAGATGAAAACTGAGAAATGTGGGGAAAATCAATAAGAATGGTGAAGGAAAGCAGTAAGTACAAGTTGAACAAACTAGTAAAGTTCCCCTCGGCTGTAAGGCGAGGGTAAACCAATGCAATAAGGTGAGGATAGTTTAGAAGAAAAGAAAAAGTTAGGAAAAAGCAATAAGTTGAAGTAAGAGTAGCATGGAGAGGGAAAACATACACACACACACACACACAAAAGTTGACGTTACAATGGAAACTTAATCTACTCAAAAGGCTCACTAAGTATTAAACTGATTGATCAACTCTTTTGAGTTTCAAAAGAAAATTGACAGGTATTGAAGTTTGAATTAGAAAAAATAAATTTAATAAATTAAATTCAAATCTTAAATTTATTTAAAACCTTGCATTTTTTCTAATTTATTTTCAGGAAATAGTGATTAAATTCAATGATATGGTAAAGATTAGGAGCAGATAAAGTTTCATTGTAATGTATATTTCATTTGGCGGTTTTCAACCAAGTAATATTTGATCCTTTGAAGGAAAACCAAAATTTTTTTTTTTAAATCAGGAAAAAAAGGTAGACGAAAATTAATATCAGAATGAAAAACACAACCACAAATTAATAAACAGTAACACTAATGCTTAAAAATGAACAACACCACTCACACTACTAAATTTATAAACAGACATATACAAACGCATACACTAGCAAGAACACGACCGTATGAACACCCATAAGTAAAAATACACACTAAAAAAACAGGAGTAGGCTGGATTTAAAATCTATTTCATTTGAATGGAATTGAAATGGAAAAAGCCATCTTTCAAGTGAATAGTATTTGAATTGGCCATAATTCAAAGTAAATAATACTGTAGTTATGATGGATTTATATCGAATAAAGTTTTGTTCAGTTGTCATAAAGAAAATAGAAATCCCAACGCCAATACCAGCACCCCTTTCATCTTTGTTCTCTTACAGTTCGGGTCCCAACCGACGGAAATGGAATATCAAGTTATACACGTCTTGGCCCCGATCGCTCAGTGGCTGGGGGCCTCCAATTCTTGCATCAACCCCATCCTTTACGCCTTCTTCAACGACAAGTTCAGGTCGGGTTTCAAGGTCAGTGACTCAGTTTTAAGACATTTCTTGGGAAGGGACCTTTGCTCTGGGTCTGGTTAAACAGAAAAACTTTCCTCTGGGTCTGGTAAAACAGATAACCTTGACTCTGGGTCTGGTTAAACAGAAGACCTGTGCTCTGGGTCGGGTCAAACAGAAAATCTTTGCTCTGGGTCTGGTCAAACAGAAAACCTTTGCTCTGGGTCTGGTCAAACAGAAAATCTTTCCTCTGGGTCGCGTCAAACAGAAAATCTTTGCTCTGGGTCGGGTCAAACAGAAGATATTTGCTCTGGGTCTGGTCAAACAGAAAACCTTTGCTCTGGATCTAGTCAAACAGAAAACCTTCGCTCTGTGGCTCTGTGTCTGGTTAAACATTAGATCTAAAAAAGAAAAAATGGCCGTGAGAGATTCCTTACAAGGTTTTATTACATCAATTCCAGCTGATTCCATCAATTCATTTGAGTGTAAAACTGCTTACAAGCTACCTGTTATGACCTCAGGAGCCATTGCCTGGCCATCCCTAGCTTCATGGAGAGGGGTCTTGGGTGCTGATCGTATGTATATATGGTCAGTCTCTAGGGCATTGACACGTCTCATGCTTCTACCATTCATGAGAGACCATTAAACCTTTATGTCGAGTGAAGCTTTTAGATTCAAGTAATCAAAGATTGGGCTTATGGCGGAGCACTGTAGCCAGGTGGGCTATTCAGTGCTGTTTTACTACTGGGGTAATTTTAAAAAAAGCTGACCGGTGAAATAAAAGATAAAAAGTGGGTGCAGCTAGAGCTGAGGGGACACTCAAAGACCCTTTCGTAATGCCTACAGGGCACCGCGTAAAGGAATGAAGGCACTCACACCCTATGGAATACCAGGGCCGTGATGGGAAGGCATAGAAATATTGACCTCCAGGTATGTGTAAATGGTGCAGCGTGTGTCGGGGTGTTCGACCCCCTGTTGAAGAGCCTTCGGTAATCGTGTATGAATCAAGATATAAGTGGCGCAGAGAGTGTCTGGGTGTTCGACCCCCTGTTGAAGAGCCTTTGGTCACATGTATGAATATATATATATAATATATATATATATATATATATATATATATATATATATGTGTGTGTGTGTGTGTGTGTGTGTGTGTGTGTGTGTAAGTGGCGGCGTAGTAAGTGTCAAGGTGTTCGACCTCCTTGTTGAAGAGCCTTTGGGGTGTGTATAAATCAATATATGTGTAAGTGGTGCAGCGTGTGTTGGGGTGTTCGACCCAATGATGAAGAGCCTTTGGTGCACGTGTACGAATCAAGATATGTGTACGTGACGCAGTGTTTGTTGGGGTGTTCGACCCATGTTGAAGAGCAAATGGTGGAAAGGTAAGAAATCGCTAAATAGCGCAGCATTTGTTGGGGTGTTCGACCCCATGTTGAAGAGCCTTTGGTGGAAGGGTACGAAGTCGCTAATACTGTGGAAGGTATCTGCACAGAGGGTTCATGCGTGATTCAACAACCCTTCATTATTATTATTATTATTATTATTATTATTATTACTTGCCAAAGCCACAACACTAGTTGGAAAAGCAGGATGATATAACCTCAGCGGCCCCAACAGGGAAAATAGCCAAATAAGGACAGGAAACAAGGAAAAAATAATATATTTTATGATCTGTAACAACAAAATAAATATTTCCAATATAAAAATATAAAAACTTGAACAAAACAAGAGGAAGAGAAATTAGAAAGAATAGTGTGCCCGAGAGTACCCTCAAGCAAGAGAACTCTAACCCAAGACAGTGGAAGACCATGGTACAGAGGCTATGGCACTACCCAAGACTAGAGAACAAGGGTTTGATTTTGGAGTGTCCTCCTAAAAGAGTACCTGGATATTTTGAGGCAATAAAAGTATGAATCATCACATACTTTTTTGAGAAGAATTGTGAACCCTAATCAGAAATTAAACATTCAGAAAATCCCAGCTCGTAAAAGTCAGTATAAAAATCGTCGATGCTGAACTAGAGAAATGCATTGGAATTGAACCAAGCAATTTACTAACGCATTTGCAGCCATCAAAAAAGGATTAATCCAAAATTGAACCCTCGTATATATAAAAAAGATCTTTACAATTTATTATCATTATATATAACTATTACCATTTTTAATATCATCATCATTACAAGCCAAGATGCAACCCTAGTTGGAAAGGAACAAATTTAGTGACTAAAGTCATTACAACATCCATTTTAGTTTTTAATTACTTTTCTTGTTGTTTCCTTATTTCCTTTCCTCACAGGGCTATTTTCCCTGCTGGAGTCTAGGGGCTTATGGCATTCTGCTTTTCCAACTAGGGTTGTAGCTTAGCAAGTAATAATAATAATAATAATAATAATAATAATAATATGCATAATGATTATTATAATAAGACTGAAATAATAATAATAATAATAATAATAATAATAATAATAATAATAATAATAATAATAATAATAATAATAATAATAATAATACATGAACAAAATAGATTCAAGACTAAGGTTTTACTAGCTTGAGAGAGAGAGAGAGAGAGAGAGAGAGAGAGAGAGAGAGAGAGAGAGAGAGAGAGAGAGAGAGAAAGAGAGAGAGATTCCAAAACGCATCCAGTTTACCCAAAAGCCAGATATAGTTCAGAAAACACGAAATTCATTTCCTCCCGACCTTCCTCTCACATTTTCTGTCCTCCTCTATTTTTCAGGGGAGGTGGATTTCACACGGAAATATGCCTCTCACGAAGGTTAAAACACACGAGAGAGAGAGAGAGAGAGAGAGAGAGAGAGAGAGAGAGAGAGAGAGAGAGAGAGAGAGAGAGTGAACAAAATTGAGATTGGTACATTAACATAAAGAGGCCCTATTAAATAGTAAAATATTATTATTATTATTATTAATATTATTAATATTATTATTATTAGCTAATCTACAAACCTAGTTTGAAAAGCAGGATGCTATCACCCCAAGGGCTCCAACAAGGAAAAATAGCCCAGTGAGGAAAGGAAATAAGCAAACTATATGAAAAGTAATGAACAATTAAAATAAAATATCTTAAGAACATTAACAAAATTAAAACAATCTTTCATATATACTCTATCAAAGGAGGATTAAGTCAGCCTGTTCAACATCAAAACATTTGCTGCAAGTTTTAACTTTTGAAGTTCTACCGATTCAACTACCCGCTTGGGAAGATTATTCCACAACTTGGTCACAGCTGGAATAAAACTTTTAGAATACTGTGTAGTATTGAGCCTTATGATGGAGAAGGTATGGCTTTTAGAAGTTAGCCTTTTACTAGAAGACTGACTCACTACAAGTTTGAACTTTTTGAAGTTCAACTGATTCAACTACCCTATTAAGAATATCATTCCAAAACTTGGTCACAGCTGGAATAAAACTTTTAGAATACCGTGTAGTATTGAGCCTTATGATGGAGAAGGCATGGCTTTTAGAAGTTAGCCTTATAATAAAAGACTAGCTGCAAAAAAAAAAAAAAAAAAAAAAAAAAAAAAAAAACACGATGATTCTAATGTATGAAAAGTTAAACCTATCAATAATTCACCAACACTGAGAAAATTTTGGGAAATATAAATAAAACTAATTAGCAAAGAGCATTGAAAATAACTATTAAAAACACAGAAGTAAAAGAGAATTAATACTGTAAAAAAGAGAGAAGTAATATTATCTTTCTTCAGAATTGTGTTAACCTGCGTAATTTTCATATAATCGAATA
>NC_090747.1:111917506-111930832 GCF_036898095.1 Palaemon carinicauda | reverse complement strand
AAAACTATATATGAAGTAATGAACAATTAGAATAAAATATTAAAAACAGATCTTTCATATATGAACTATCAAAATAGGCTCATGTAAGCCTGTTCAACATCAAAACATTTGCTGCAAGTTTGAACTTTTGAATTTCTGTCGACTCAACTACCCGATTAGGAAGGTCATTCCACAACTTGGTCAAAGCTGGAACAAAACTTCTAGAATACTGTGTAGTAATGAGCCTTATGATGGAGAAGGCATTGCTTTTAGAATTAACCTTATAATAGAAGACTGGCTGGAAAAAAAAAAAAAAAAAAAAAAAAAAACACGATGATTTCAATGTATGAAAATTTAAAACTATAAAAAAAACTATTTAAAACTCTAGTAAAAGTGAATTTACTTTCTTCAGAATGGTGTTAATCTGTCATTTTCATAAAATCGAATACATTATATAAAATCAATAATTTCTCCTTTCTCTCACCGAGCCTGGAACTCGTATAGAAGACATTGTTAATTTCCAAATGGTGGAAGTTTTAGACTCATCTCTCCCCGTGGAAACAAGTTAGAAACTCGGCGTGGAAGATAAATACTTCAATATTTAAAGAATTTTCTATTAGTATATATATATTTTTTTTTTTTGTAAACAATTTATGTTTTTTTATTCCAGAGCATCAAAAAATCCTTTATTATAAGTGTATATATATTGAGGCATTTATTTTTAAGATCTAAGATTTTATCACTTATTATTATTATCATTATTATTATTATTATTATTATTATTATTATTATTATTATTATTATTATTATTATTATTATTATGAGCTAACCTACAACCCTAGCTGGAAAAGCAAGATGCTATAAGCCCAAGGGCTCCACAGGGAAAAATCGCCCACCGAGGAAAGGAAATAAGGAAATAAATAAACCATATTTGAAGTAATGAACAATTAAAATAGAATATTCTAACAACATTAACACCAAAACAGAAATTTCATATATGAACTGAAAAGATACTTATGTCAGTCTGCTCACCATGAAAACATTTGCTGGAGGTTTGAACTTTTGAAGCCCTACCTACCTATTTTCTCTAATTATTTATACTTATACATACAAGCTAGTTACAACTCAAACAGCTATGGAAAGACCACTCTGGACCGTGAGAAAGACTAATGATGGGAATAACACTACGAGACAGAAAAGGAGCAACATGGATACGAGAGCAAACTTAAGTAGAGGATATTCTAACATGAGAAAGAAAAGGACATGGGCAGAAACATATAATGAGAATGACAGATTATAGATGGACATTAAGAATAACAGAATGGGTCACTATGGATTGCAAAAGAAGAAGGGGAAGGAAAAGAAGACGATGGATTGACGAAATAAGAATATTTCCGAGTATACACTTGCATAGAAAGACCATAAACAGATGCGAGTGGGAAAACCAAGACTGAGGCCTTTGTCCTGCTGTGGCCTAGTTATGACTGATGACGATGATGATGATGATATTTTTAATAAATATCTTATGCTTCATTTTTATTCAGGCTACCTAAAAAAAAAAAAATTCCATATATATAAAAGTTAATATATTTTATAGCCAGCCCCTTTATTGCTTTGCTTTTAAGACTAACTAAGAAATTCTTCACCTTCTACATATATAAATGTCAAGTTCATATTTATAGCAAATGTTTGTATGTTGAAAAGGCTGAAATAAGTCTATTCTTATAGTTTATATATAAAATATGTTTAAATATTGTCAATGTTTTTAAAATATTTTATTTTAATTATTCATTATCTCTTATATCATTTGTTTTTATTTCCTTATATCCTTTCCTCACTGGGCTATTTTTCTCTGTTGGAGCCCTTCGGCTGGCTTATAGCATCAAGCTTTTCCACCTAGGGTTATAGCTTAGATAGTAATAATAACAACAGCAACACCAATAATAATAATAATAATAATAATAATAATAATAATAATAACACTCTTCTCACAAGCAGCTAATCTTTCGTTTTGTTCTTTCAGGCTATCCTAGTTTCCCGCTCCTGCTGTTCGCCCCTCCGCCTGGACACATCCAACAAGGGCCCCTCCTCAGGTCGGACAACTAACCTCACACCTCTGGAGTCTAAGGTTTCCTCTGACTTTTGCTCCACTTCGTCGGGGTCCGTGGAGCCCCAGCGGAAATCGCTCTTAGTTCAGGTAAGATATCATGATGATACAATTTTTCTATTCATAATGTATCATAAGGACTCATGACGATAACTTCCCTCTTGATAAGGGTAGAAGAGACTATTTAGCTATGGTAAGCTGCTCTTCTATACTCAATTTTTTTAATGAGGCGCATTTGCAATGACTCGCAGCGGTGCCCTTTTAGCTCTGAAAAGTTTTCTGCTATCTGTATCTTGACCAACCAATAAGCGATCAGGAAACTTTTCAGAGCTAAAAGGACACCCCTGCGAGTCAGTGCAAATCTGCCTCACTAAAAAGAATTGACTATAGGAAAAGGGCACTCCAAAATCAAACTATTGGTCTCTAGTCTTGGGTAGTGTCATAGCTTCTGTACCCTGGTCTTCCATTGTCTTGGGGTAGAGTTCTCTTGCTTGAGGGTACACCCCTCTTGATTTTTTCTTATTTTTATAGTTTATATATGGATGATCTATTTCAAAACATTTTATGTTAATTGTTCATTACTTATTTTATATTTTATTTCTTATCTCCTTTCCTCACTAGGCTATTTTTCCTGCTGGAGCCCTTGAGCTTGTAGCATCGTGCTCTTCCAACGAGGATTGTAGCTAATACTAATAATAATAATAATAATAATAATAATAACTAGAGGGGCACTCAGTAGAGTGCAGACCTCCACCACGGCAGCTTATTTCTCAACCTATAGCTTGACCTTGACTTTTGACCTAAATATGTATTGATTGGCATGGATTTTATACACTCAAATATGAACCAAGTTTGAAGTCTCTGTGACAACGATGACCAAACTTATGGTTAATTACGTGAATTGGACACTTTGCTTGACAGTGATCTTGACCTTTGACCTTGACCTTCCAAAATTCAATAATTTCCAGCCTTTTACATAACAATTAATCCCAGGAAGTTTCATTACTCTACGATTAAAACTGTGGCCAAGAAGCTGTTCACAAACAAACAAACACACACACACAAACAGGAACAAAAACATAACCTCCTTCCAACTTCGTTGGTGTAGATAACAATAATAAAAACAATAACAGCAACAATAAAAATAATAATAATAATAATAATAATAATAATAATAATAATAATAATAATTGGGAGTTATATAGTTTCACTTGGGTACGAATATTATTGAATAAACTACAGTGGTCCCTCTATTTCCAGGTTTCTTCTGAGGGCCAAGGGAAAAGCCCTATTTCCTCAACTACCACAACCCCAGGACCCAAAAAGCGATCAGTGAACGAAAGATCTTCAAATACTTCAACAGTTCTTTACCGGAAGTGTATTCTCAACAATTTCACCAACTGTGCCAATGCGCAGGTTAATGGTAATTCCACTTATGTGTAAAACCATTTTTAAAAAGGTTAATTCTATTTCTTTTTAAATGGGGTTTGTTACTCCCAATTCTACATGCTCGTCTAAATTTGACTTTGGTGAGAAACTGTTCATTAGTTAGGTTTGTTTATTGATATATGTATTTATTTGAGAATTATTTACAACAGATGCCTTGTAGGAGACAATTTTTCATTTTAATTATATAAATGAGAAGAAGAAGAAGAAATAGAACATGACGAGGAAGAAGCCTCTACATATAACAAGTTTGACTGGAGAAAACCTTTTCCATATCGGATCCATTTCTCCAAGCATTGGAAACGTAGCCTTATTATGACATGTCTAAATAAAGATTGAGTGAAGAAATTTAGCCTACAAACGAGCTTTCCCTTGACTTGACATTTAAAACAGAATCAATTATACACTTAGATGCATATGTATCCCCAGGATATATAAACTCATCTCCCGTATGCATACCTTTCAATTACGGCGTACCGACTAAACAGAACCCTCTGTATCACTATTTTTAACATCTAATTTAACTCAGTTGTAACATTTACATAACATATATTAAGTATTGATCATACAGCCACTATTCAAAACCTTCGGCAGTGCAACGGCCTCCGTACCATGGCTTCCGCAGTCATACATTTATAGATCAACTTAATGCGGCTAATTTCAACGCATTTCCTTTCCCCAGCTTTATTTTTCAAATTTTTGTTCGTGAATCAATTGCATATGTATTTGGCATTGTTATATAACATTATTTTAAACACAAAGCAATTTTGGGGTGCAACTCTGCTCATTTATGATTAACGACGTACAGTATTAATTATTCATCATATGAATATTTAGTTGTAGTCTGGCCTTTCCTTTCCAAAGCACAGCACAAGCACAAGACAGCTCATTGCATATTTCACTCCAGTTATATATAATGTACATGTATATATATATATATATATATATATATATATATATATATATAAACATATATAATATATATATATATATATATATATATATATATACATACATACATACATATATATAAAATATATATATATATATATATATATATATATATATATATATATATATATATATATATGCTGTATATATATACAGTATAAAAAAATTTTCTTGTTAGTTTTTATTTTCTTGCTATTTTTGCAAGAAATTGTCTTATACCAACAAAGAAAATGCAAACTAGTACCATCTGTCGGCATTACTCTAAAGCAGGATTTTGAAAAATAACGAAAATAACAGACCTTCCGAGTTTTGCTAAAGCAAAGCATGTACTATCAGACCCTCATAAACGCATCTCTGAGAACATTCCAAATCATAACATTTACGAAACGATAACATTAAAAATTTGACAAATATAATTACTGTATTTACAAATATTTACCCCATTAGATAGATTTGTGAAAAACATCATCAAGTATCTATTTTTAACGTGATAGTCATAGTCTAAATAAAAAAGGCCCTAGCCTGTATATATCGTCTGTATGACTTACTTAGTAAAGCACATACTGTATTTCAAACATTGAGTTTCTAAATATTATATTTATCCTTTAAAAGCTCAGGTGAAAAATTAAATTATAAACAAAATCTATTGTATGGGATCTGAAATATGTTATTTTCATTAGTAAAATAAATTTTTGAATATACTTACCCGATAATCATGTAGCTGTCAACTCCGTTGCCCGACAGAATTCTACGGAAGGGATACGCCAGCGATCGCTATACAAGAGGGGGGTGTACTCACAAGCGCCACCTGTGGCCAGGTACTGCAGTACTTCTTGTTGACACCACTTCAATTTTTCCTCGGTCCACTGGTTCTATGGGGAGGAAGGGTGGGTCAATTAAATCATGATTATCGGGTAAGTATATTCAAAAATTTATTTTACTAATGAAAATAACATTTTTCAATATTAAACTTACCCGATAATCATGTAGCTGATTCACACCCAGGGAGGTGGGTGAAAACCAGTGTACATGTATATCAAGAAGCTAAGTATCCCGTATTTCATATTATCAGTTATTCAAAATAACAATGAAATTACAAGTACCTGGTAAGGAAGTCGACTTGAGCCATTACTCTGCCTTAAATAAGTTCGTCTTCCTTACTGAGCGCAGCGTTCCTCTTAGGAGGCTGAACAACTCTAAGGTGCTGAAGTATCAAGGGCTGCAACCCATACTAAAGGACCTCATCACAACCTTTAACCTCGGCGCTTCTCAAGAAAGAATTGACCACCCGCCAAATCAACAAGGATGTGGAAGGCTTCTTAGCCGACCGTACAACCCATAAAAAGTATTCAAGAGAAAGGTTAAAAGGTTATGGGATTATGGGAATGTAGTGGCTGAGCCCTCGCCTACTACTGCATTCGTTGCTACGAATGGTCCCAGGGTGTAGCAGTACTCGTAAAGAGACTGGACATCTTTGAGATAGAATGATGCGAACACTGACTTGCTTCTCCAATAGGTTGCATCTATAACACTCTGCAGAGAATGGCTCTGTTTGAAGGCCACTGAAGTAGCCACAGCTCCCACTTCATGTGTCCTTACCTTCAGCAAAGCAAGGTCTTCTTCCTTCAGATGAGAATGTGCTTCCCTAATCAGAAGCCTGAATAGTAAGAAACTGAGTTCTTAGAACTTGGAAAAGAAGGTTTCTTGATAGCACACCATAAGGCTTCTGATTGTCCTCGTAAAGGTTAAGACCTTTTTAGATAGTACCTAAGAGCTCTAACTGGGCAAAGTACTCTCTCCAGTTCATTTCCCACCAAGTTGGACAGGCTTGGGATCTCGAACGACTTAGGCCAAGGACGTGAAGGAAGCTCGTTTAGCAAAAACCGAGCTGCAAGGAACATGTAGCCGTTTCAGATGTGAAAACAATGATCCTGCTGAAGGCGTGGATCTCACTTACTCTTTTAGCTGTTGTCAAGCACACGAGGAAAAGAGTTTTTAATGTGAGGTCCTAAAAAGAGGCTGATTGGAGAGGTTCAAATCTTGATGACATAAGGAACCTTAGGACCACGTCTAGATTCCAGCCTGGAGTGGACAACCGACGTTCCTTTGAGGTCTCAAAAGACCTAGGGAGGTCCTGTAGATCTTTGTTGGTGGAAAGATCCAAGCCTCTGTGGCGGAAAACCGCTGCCAACATACATCTGTAACCCTTGATCGTAGGAGCTGAAAGGGATCTTACTTTCCTTAGATGTAACAGGAAGTCAGCAATCTGGGTTACAGTGGTACTGGTTGAGGAAACTGCATTGGTCTTGTACCAGCTACGGAAGACTTCCCCTTGAGACTGATAGATTCTGAGAGTGGATGTTCTCCTTGCTTTGGCAATCGCTCTGGCTGCCTCCTTCGAAAAGCCCCTAGCTCTTGAGAGTCTTTCGAAAGTCTGAAGGCAGTCAGACGAAGAGCGTGGAGGTTTGGGTGTACCTTCTTTACGTGAGGTAGACGTAGAAGGTTCACTCCTAGAGGAAGAGTCCTGGGAATGTCGACCAGCCATTGCAGTACCTCTAAGAACCATTCTCTCGCGGGCCAGAGCGGAGCCAAGCAACGTCAGCCGTGTCCTTTTGCGAGAGGAGAACTTCTGAAGTACCCTGTTGACAATCTTGAACGGCGGGAATGCATACAGGTCGAGATGGAACCAATCCAGCAGAAAAGCATCCACGTGAACTGCTGCTGGGTCTGGAATCGGAGAACAATACAACAGGAGTCTCTAGGTTATCGAGGTAGCGAACAGATCTATGGTTGGCTGACCCCACAGGGCCCAAAGTCTGCTGCAAACATTCTTGTGAAGGGTCCACTCTGTGGGGATGACCTGACCCTTCCGGCTGAGGCGATCTGCCATGACATTCATACCGCCCTGAATGAACCTCGTTACCAGCGTGAGCTTTCGATCTTTAGACCAGATGAGGAGGTCCCTTGCGATCTAGAACAACTTCCACAAAAGAGTCCCTCCCTGCTTGAAGATGTAAGCCAGGGCTGTGGTGTTGTCAGAGTCCACCTCCACCACTTTGTTAAGCTGGAGGGACTTGAAGTTTATCAAGGCCAGAAGAACCGCCAACAACTCCTTGCAATTGATGTGAAGTGTCCTTTGCTCCTGATTCCATGTTCCCGAGCATTCCTGTCCGTCCAAAGTCGCACCCCAGCCCGTGTCTGATGCGTCCGAGAGGAGACGGCGGTCGGGTTTCTGAACAGCCAAAGGTAGACTTCCTTGAGAAGAAAGCTGTTCTTACACCACGCGAGAGAAGACCTCCTCTCTTCGGAGACAGGAACTGAGACCGTCTCTAGCGTCATGTCCTTTATCCAGTGAGCAGCTAGATGATACTGAAGGGGGGGGAGGTGGAGTCTCCCTAACACGATGAACAGGGCCAGCGATGAAAGTGTCCCTGTTAGACTCATCCACTACCTGACTGAGCATCGGTTCCTTCTCAGCATGCTCTGGATGCATTCTAGGGCTTGGAAGATCCTTGGGGCCGACGGAAAAGCCCGAAAAGCTCGACTCTGAAGATCCATACCCAGGGAGACAATGGTCTGGGATGGGACGAGCTGAGACTCCTCAAAATTGACCAGGAGGCCCAGTTCCTTGGTCAGATCCATAGTCCATCTGAGAATCTCCAGACAGCGACGACTTGTGGGAGCTCTTAAAAGCCAGTCGTCTGACGGAGCCGGACACAAGATCATGGTACTGCTGCACAATCTGTGAACTGTCAACCATGGGGAAGCGAGGAAGTACAGTGACAACCCGAAGCTGTCTAGACTGTCTGGGTCGTACAGACAACTCCTTATCGGGTTGCTGAGGTTGCCGCACTGCGTCACAACAAGTCACTTCTGCTGGTTGTTGAACGTCTACCCAGTGACACACTGACTCCGTAAACAAAAAATCCTCTAACAAGGACTAAGCTTGGACTGCATGTCTTGCAACACAGCTCAAGGTCTATGGGAGCAGGTGTGGTAACAGACGGGGTTAGCGACTGAAGTGGAACCATTACCTTCCCTGGAAGCATGTTATGCTTAAATAAAAGTCCATAGGAGGCTACGCAGCTAAAGGCTCCTCTCCAAATGACAGAGTCCTCAAGGGAATATCAGAAGGAGGGAGAAAAGCACTTTCTCATCTACAGGGACCATATCCGAGAAACGCTAAGTTCTCTCAGTGAGGGTTTCACTGGAGCAAAAGCAGCAGACTAGAAGGCAACGTTATGAAACTGCTTGACAGTCTAGTGAGTTGGCAACAACCAAAGATGTGTGACTGAGAAGCATGCGGTAAGGTATGCAGAGCATGTTGTATGCAGAGCATGCTGTATGCAGAGCATGCTGTATGTAGAGCATGCTGTAAGGTAAGCAGAGCGTGTTGCATGGCGTGTAACATTTCTCAGAAATACCATGACCAGTGCTAGATTGAGTAATATCGCATTACTGTCCATTGAAAGTGCACGTGCCGAGGGAATTGATTTAGACTGTTTTGTTGATGAATTTGATAGCCGGCATGATAATCGTAGAATTAAGCTGCACTAAATGTACTATAATCTACTTCACCTCAGGAAAGGGAAACTCGCCCTGTTGGCAACACTGCATTACTTCATGCATGCTTGCATGGGGTTTTAATATCAACATAATATTTACCTTACATTCATAACTCATGATTCATTTTTGTTTTGAAGATATTTTTGCCATATTTTGCGATTTTGTTAAAAATATATTGCAAGGAATACATATATATTCTTATATTAAGTAATACAAATAACCTCCATTATCATAATGTTTGTGTAGGCATACATGTATATGATTACAAATGCAAGTTATGAAAGTAATGAGGTGTTATTATTGTCATTTGTTATTTCCAAGTTGAATGGGAAGAGGCTCAAGTTGAGGAGAAAGTGGCAGATGCATGCGTTGAGGTGGCTGACTCATAGCATGAGGTTGCTGCCTCAAGAGTTGCGCTTGCTGTAAGGGTTGCGGATGCGCAGTAGCAGGTTCCTGAGGAACGAGTTGAGGTTCCTGAGGTGTGAGCTGCGAGAGTTGAAGTAGCGGCTGCGCAGAACGCAGTTCTTGTCTCGCGAGTTGAGGTTCCTGAGGTGCTAGCCTAAGGAGTTGAGGCTCTCGCCTTGAGGAGGGTTGAGGTCGCTGCAGCGAGTGCTGAGGTGGCTGCCTCATGGATGGAAGAGGTTGTCGTACCTCAAGAGATTGTTGCCTCGCTGGTGGAACCGCAAGCGGAAGCGGAGGAAGTAAGGCATAAGATTCCTGCTCCCATTGCTGAGGTTGCCTTAAGGAAGGCGGAGGTTGCTGCACACCGCTGGTAACTGGCAACTCAGTACGCGGTAAGGTATCCTGAGGAACCTCAACATCGTACGCCTGGCAGACTGGACTGCGGTGAGGCGGAGCGATCGCAGGAGGAGGTGTAACCTTCTCAGCCTGAAACTCACGCATTAAGACCGCAAGCTGCGACTGCATGGACTGCAGCAAAGTCGTCTTGGGATCAACAGACGATAAGGTCTGTTGAGGCAAAGCCTTAATAGAAGATGAGGTCTGTTGAGGCATCGCCTTACCTCTCTTAGGAGGTGTGCAGTCACCTGATGACTGCGGAGAGTCAGAGCTAACTCAATGACTGCATCCGGGTTGTTGAACTCTAGAGGTCTGGACTTTACGTTTAAGAGGTCTTGAGACCTGAGTCCAGCGTTTTCTCCCCGAAATTTCTTCTGCAGACGAGCAAAATAAGGGCTCAATCGTCTGCTGGTGGGAGTGACGGTCTCTGTAAGACACGCCCGCAACCACCGAGGATACTTCTGTGCGCCGATCAAGGCCTGCCGAACCCTTTTGCCCTTCGACATTGCTTCTCCCCTGGGCTTGGGAGCTTGCAAGAGGTCCCGGACTGGGAGGACGACTGGCACGCACAGAAGTACCCTCACGCACAACACTGACACACTTTGCGCTAATCACTTATCACTTTTGAATTTCTGTTTGCACTTATTTCACTGAACTCGAAACTTTAAGTGGTTTGTACCTGAAACACGCAATTCTATCCTTCCTTAAAAGTTAGTAATTGCGAAAACAGAATTACAATGTAACAGAAAAATCTAATGAAAGATAAATAATTCAGTGGCTGGAAAGAGACTAAACACTAGATCAAATAAACTACGTTTAAAATCTCTCACCGCATAAAGCTTGAGAACAAGAATAAACTCTAGAAACGTTTACCTTCTTCTCCTAAAGAGACTAGGGAGAAGAGCAAAAACGATAACAACGTAACTCGCTGAACGAAACGTTTATCCAGCTCTCTCTCCCTCCGTCTCTATCTCTCTCTCTCTCTCTCTCTTGACTTAGAACCTGAGAGAAGAGCCCAATCATATATACTCGTTAAAACATATTATTGTTAAAGGAAAAAAACTGAAAGATTTCCCAAATAAAAAGTTCCTTTATTAGAATTAAAACCATTAAGCTAAGAAAGAATGAACAAAACGGTAGAAACGGTTTACTCTTACTGCAACGTGACACCGTGAAAATTCTCTCTCTATCGTAACGATAGAGCGCAAGTTGAACGTTCTGAACGTCAACAACTGAAGAGACAAAACAAAACGTTAGTTCAACTTTGAAACAGTACGAGACTATCAAAGAAATTCTTTCAAAAACATTAAAATAGCATAATATGTTAACAGGTAAAACCGAAATGACGGGCTCAATGTTAATTAACTTCGGTACAAGAAAAGACCGCCTACTATTAGGAAAGGTCGAATATAAACAAATATAAAAATTAATTTTAATAAATTTCTAAAAAAGGAAGTTAATCGAAGAGGCCTATAAAAGGCGGAGAGATATAAAATAAATCTATAACTTTTGTTAAGCAAAATAAAGAAAGAGAGTCTATACTCTCTTAGACACCAACACTTCCGTCTAAGGGAAGGGTCGGCCATTAAAAGGTGAAAGAGAGTTCATACTCTCTTCGTCACCATAATTAATCAAATTAATTCCAAAAGCTAGCTAAGCTAATAATAAAACTTCCTGAATAGCGAAAGCTGAAATCTTAGAGCAATACTTCACCAAAAACCGTGAACAAGACTCCAAAATTATAAGCGTATCCATGAACGTCTTGCCGGAAGCACGACAGAGGAAAAATTGAAGTGGTGTCAACAAGAAGTACTGCAGTACCTGGCCACAGGTGGCGCTTGTGAGTACACCCCCCTCTTGTATAGCGATCGCTGGCGTATCCCTTCCGTAGAATTCTGTCGGGCAACGGAGTTGACAGCTACATGATTATCGGGTAAGTTTAATATTGAAAAATTAATTTTCCTTATTGCATCGTTTCCCTAAAACCAGACTTTATCATTAAAATCCTTCTTAACAAATTACGATAAACGATAATTATTGAGTAGGTTGGTGATGCTAGGATCCATTAGCCTGCAAGGCCATGGGGTCCTAGATTAGGTTAGGTTAAGATGAAGCCCTATAAATACTGAAACTGATGCCATATTTCCATACTTTTATCAGTCCTGATTTACCTATTTGGTCCTCCCCTATATACTTGATAGATAAACGGTTAGGCTAATATAAATGTGAATGGTTTGCAAGAACAATAATGTTAAAAAATGTATAAAACACAAATCTTGTCATCACAAAAATGTATATTTAAACTGGTGGAGATTCTGTATTAATGTAATGGTTACAATAACACAATGATTTCCACTCCCACTAGAATATTTCCTAAAATCATTTACGGTATTTATTCTAAATTGTCTCAAAATAACCTAAAATCATATCAAATACTTTTCTGAATGAAGAAAAGGCAACATATTAAAACATTTCTTTTGGAGTGTAGGCTATGTCAAAAAATAGTGATAATGTAAACATTCTAAGTAACATATTTACTAAAAATGAGTCAATATGCAAAAATTATCATAGAATTAAATACCTAATAATTGGCATTGTTTTCCTCAATGATTTATAAAAAGTTCAGCAGAAAAGTTAATTCAACATCAATGTGGTTTTATGGATTAATATTTGAGATGATGCCCTACACGATAGACCAGGGCATTAATTTAGCTCATATTGAAATATTAGTTTTATTGTAGTTACGGACAGGGAAAACTTTCCAAGTAAAAACCAACTTTTCCCTGTAGAAAAACTTCCGTTTCCTTCAATAATGACATTTCTTGTTGCAAATAAATACGTAATGTAATATATATATATATATATATATATATATATATATATATATGTATATATATATATATATATATATATATATATATATATATATATATATATATATATATATATATATATATCCGCCGATAAGGGGGGACCCCCAGTGGGAAGCCGGGGTTTTGGTTCTGATGTCCGTAAATATAATTTTACCGAAATATTAAATAAATCATCTTGTTCTGTATAGAATACATTTCTATTTCATTACTGCTTGTCCATCAACAATTTGAGCATTCAAAAAATAAGCATCCTAATCTTGCTATACTGTTTTCCTTAGTTTGACTTTGAACCAGAAGTTAACCTAACCTAAGCGTAGGATTATAAATATAACACTAAAAGTACAGAACTACTATAATACAGCCACTTAGCCTAGGAAAATCAAAGCTCTAAATTACATGATTTTAATTACTGTCAAAGCAATGTACTTTACCTGAAGATGAACAGCTTAATGTCAATTTTGATTGGGATATGCTAGGCCAGTATATCTTTTGGTGGTGTTATTACACTATCCAGGCTCCTATAATCATGACCATAATTACAGTTAAATGTCTCCTCTAATATGCAATATTACGAAATACGATTATATAACACAAGCACAAATTTAA
>NC_090747.1:111905006-111912506 GCF_036898095.1 Palaemon carinicauda | reverse complement strand
TTCTAAATAAAACCTTTCATGATCGGTAACAACATTAAATCAGATGTGACAGTTTGAACTTTGATGCACCCCGTTATCATTACTGATTATAACAGTTACAATAGCTGCTCAGGATTGCGAAGTGTCTTTCTAGGAGAAGGACACTCCAAAAGCAAACCATTGTTCTCTGGTCTTAGGTAGTGCCATAGCCTCTGTACCATGGTCTAACACTGTCTTGGGTTAGAGTTCTCTTGTTTGAGGGTACACTCGGGTACACTATTCTATCTTATTTCACGTCCTCTTGTTTTATTTAGTTTTATAGTCTATACACGAAATATTTATTTTATTGCTGTTAATGTTCTTAAAATATTTTATTTTTCCTCGTTTCCTTTCCTCACTGGGCTATTTTCCCTGTTAGAGTCATTGGGCTTATGGCATCCTGCTTTTCCATCTAAGGATGTAGCTTAGCGAGTAATAATAATAATAATAATATTAAATAATAATAATAATAATAATAATAATAATAATATGTTTCTGTCCAGTTCAGAACTTGAAGGAAAAAGAGCATCATTGCAATCAATACACGTTCAGTACAAACGTCATCAGGATTATCTGGTTCTTGTCTGCGGTACACGTTTTGTTCAGGAATATTTTGGGCAGATTATTTTTCTACCTTTTTTCCTCAATTCGAGATTTTGTCAAGAAAATAGTCTGCGTAAGATACATGAAAATTTACTTCATTATTATTATTATTATTATTATTATTATTATTATTATTATTATTATTACTTGCCAGGCTATAACCCTAGTTGGAAAAGCATGCTGCTATAAGCCCAAGGGCTCCAAGAGGGAAAATAGCCCAGTAAGGAAAGTAAATAAGGAAATAAATAAACTCTAAGAGAAGTAATTAACAATTAAAATATTTTAAGAATAGTAACATTCGAATAATTCTTTCATATATAAACTATAAACACTTAAACAAAACAAGAGGAAGAGAAATAAGATTGAATAGTGCCCAAGTGTACCCTCAAGTAAGAGAACTCTAACCCAAGACAGTGAAAGACCATGGTACAGAGGTTATAGCACTACCGAAGACTAGAGAACAATGGTTTGAATTTGGAGTGTTCTTTTCCTAGAAGAGCTGCTTACCATAGCTAGAGTCTCTTCTACCCTTACCAAGAGGAAAGTAGCCACTGAACAATTACAGTGCAGTGGTTAACCCCTTGAGAAAAATAATTGTTTGGTAATCACAGTGTTGTCAGGTGTATGAGGACAAAGGAGAATATGTAAAGAATAGGCCAGACTATTCGGTGTATGTGTAGGCAAAGGGAAATGAACCGTAACCAGAGAGAAGAATCCAATGTATTGTTTGGCTAGTCAAGGACCCCATAACTCCCAGTAGCCTTGAAAACATAGGAATCCCTATCTAGATCATGCAACCAAGATGGCTATAAATACTTCTAATCAAAACATCAACTTTGGATGGCTAATTTTGTAACCCTCTTGAAAAATTACCACCATCTTGGATTTTCAATTGGCCAATTCACCAAGATTTGATTAGTAGGACTTGGAGAACAAGCAGGCTAAATTTGATGCTTGTGTCATCATTTTTTTTTTTTTTTTTTTTTTTTTTTTTTTTTTTTTTTTTTTATTTTGTTTACACCGAGGTAGAATGTTGAGCACTGAGCAGGGTACCAGCCACCCATTGAGAGCTAAGCTACTTCTAACAAATATCTGTTGGCTTTAGGACTATAACTTTCTTTCCATCTTAAGCTATCCTCCATCTGTTTTGGTTATTATTTTTTTTTTAATAATTCTAGAAAATCTATTGGTTTTATATATAAATATTTATTTATCTCTTTTCTGATTCCATCAGTTCTTTATAATTTATTGACAATATAAATATTATCTTTTTACCTTGAAGGAGATGTATTTTTATGACTTGACCGTTCTGTGTAATTTTAAATTTGGTTTTCGTATCTACGTGAATACATTAAATATCGATTACATATTTTTATAGTGTTAGCCAGTTATGTATGAATACATTCACGCAAACACATACAACTTCACACACACACACACACACACACACACACACACACATATATATATATATATATATATATATATATATATATATAATATATATATATACATATATATATATATATATATATATATATATATATATATATATATATTTAGTATATATATGTTAATATATACATATATATGTATATATACATTATAAATTTATATATATATATAATGTAAATATATATTTATATATATATATATATATGTATATACATTATATATATACATTATATATATACATTATTATATATACATTATATATACACACATTATACATATATATATATATATATATATATATATATATATATATATATATATATATTTATATATATATATATATATATATATATATATATATATATATATATATATATATATATATATATATATATATATATATATATATATATGGCAAGTCTAAGGGAGCTTACTTTTTATGTAGTGCATCTTCACTCGTCAGCTCAAATAAATATGTATTTTACAATGAGCTAAAAAAAAATAACTAAGAAACAAAAAGCCAAATCAATTTTAACCAAACGAACATTTGGCAAACAACCCTAAGTCTTCTATAAAACTTCCAGAACTAGACCTAGTCTCAGAAATAAATCTGAAGACTTTCAGAATATATAAATCAGCATGAAAATGATATCATAAACAGACTTCGAGATACGTTTTTTTTTCTCTAGAGTATAAATTGGTGTTTCCTCTTATCAAATGACATAAGTAAGAAACGGTGCCATAATATTTCGTGTTTAACTCATTTTGTAGCTGACACTGCAAGACTCCTCGCCAGGGTTGCCAGTTTAGCCTTTTTCAGGCCAAAAAATCTCAAGTTTGGCCTTTTTTAGAAAATGCTTGGCTGCAAGACTCCTCGCCAGGGTTGCCAATTCGGCCTTTTTCAGGCGAAAAAAACTCAAGTTTGGCCTTTTAAAAAAATTGCTTGGCCTTTAGTAATATCATGAAATAAAAGGTGTGCTTTAAATAATATATAATTGGCCTTTTCTACTAATGAGTTGGCCTTTTAAAGCTGCCATTGATTAGAAGTTGGCATTTTCTCATTCATAAAACCTGGCAACTCTGCTCCTCGCTACTAGGAGGAAGGATGCTAGTGACCGATTCAACACACAAACATACGCTAACGGTCTCTAAAGTGATGTTAGGCAGGGCAGCCGATCGGTACTACGTTCTACTCCATAGCTGAAGCAAAGTCCTTCAAAAGAAAGTAACCGTGCTTACAGAAAGTGGGAAAAAACATTAATAGAAGACGAAGTTGTATGTTGATCAGAATGAGGCTGTGCCAATTTGCTAGGAATGAATTGGGGGCCATAGTATTACGTGTATCCTTCAGTTATGTGGGATAACAGTATATATGCATATGTTTTTATGTATTTATGTACAGTATATGTATATATGTTAATGTAACTATATATATATATATATATATATATATATATATATGTGTGTGTGTGTGTATATATATATGCATGTGTTATATATGTATATATATATATATATATATATATATATATATATATATATATATATATATATGTATTCAGTTATCTGGGATAACAATATATATGCATATGTTTTTATGTACATTATATGTATATATGTCAATGTAACTTTATATATACCGGTGTATGTGTGTATGTATATACACACACATATATATACATATATATATATATATATATATATATATATATATATATATATATATATATATATGTGTGTGTGTGTGTGTGTGTGTCTGTGTCTGTGTATGCGTGCGTGCGTGTGTGATGGTTTAATGTGTGTTTGTGGTCATGATCTTTAATGATTGATTGTAAGCATACCTTCCCAAGCACATTTTTATATACCGTATACAATATTAACAGTATAAAACTAACTGGAATTAAATGTATTTTTTGTATCTAAGATAGAAAGAAGCTGCATAGGCAATATATATATTATATGAAAGAGTTTGAAACCTGTGTCCTCTTAAGCCAAAATCGGGGGAGCCTGGCTTAAGAAGGATGCTAAACTGGAAGGTGATTTGGATGTCGGTTCATTGTCAACTATAGTCGCTGCAAAGATTCCGGGTGTAATAAGCCACGCCTCCTGATGGCGTCATAGCCACAATGTGATTGGTCATGACGTCATCGAGTCATAGCCAATCATGTTGTCTCCTGCTAATGTGAGAGACAACGTGATTGGTCATGACGTCATCGAGTCATAGCCAATCATGTTGTCTCCTGCTAATGTGAGAGACAACCTGATTGGTCATGACGTCATCGGGGGTGTGGCTTATTTCGACCGGAATCTTTGCAGGGACTATGATAATTAATTGTATTATATTAGTCGACATTATGGCTCTACAATATGGCCTGATTACTTAAGGGATTAGTTATAAGGTCCTGTACCCATATTCCTCATGTATTCAAATGTCTGATGTATAAATAAAACAAAAGCCTTGCTGACAACCTTCTTCAGTGTTTGCTTTCCCTGGTTAGTTTAGTTTTTCCAAACGTTCACCAATAATTTATTTTCAGGTGATAATGAATTTCTTAGAAAGGGGTTGACCAAGATGGTGAATCTCTTTTAAGACTTTGAATTATTTTACGTTATTTATTAGTATATTGTAGATGAAAATCTTGGTTCAATTTCAAGAAACTTTGGACTGAATAAGATTTTCATGCTTATAAAACACCAGGAATGTAGGAGTGCAATTATCTTTTAGTATATATGATTCTATATGCACACACACACACACATACATATATATATATATATATATATATATATATATATATATATATATATATATATATATATATATATATATATATATATATATATATATATACTGTATATATATATATATATATATATATATATATATATATATATATATATATATATATATACTGTATATATATATATATATATATATATATTATATATATATACACTTATTTCCTTTCCTTACCGGGAAATTTTTCCCTGTTGGAGCCCTTGGACTTTTAGTATCCTGCTTTTGCAACTAGGGTTGTAGCTTAGCTAGTAATAACAATGATAAAATTTATATATGTATATATATTTATATATATATATATATATATATATATATATATATGTGTGTGTGTGTGTGTGTGTGTGTAAATGTCCAAATCGTATTATAAAATCCAGTGTTTTACAAGTAACCCCTGACATTAGTAGAATCCACTTTAAAACTCTGTAGATCTTCAATACTTTTTTCAAACCAGGTCTTTGACATGCTAGAGCGTTCTTGGCAAAATATATGTATTCAACAGTGAGAGGAGAATCAAAGTTTACTCAAATAGAGGTAATTTAGTTTATATTTACAAAGGTATTTGTACATTAATAAGTGTCGCTACGTCATCCTATGCAAATTTCTAAAAGGGATCCATGGGTCAAGCGAGTGTGACTACTTTTTTTTTTTTTTTTTTTTTTTTTTTTTTTTTTTTTTTTAATGGGGCGCATTTACACCGACTCGTATGGGTGCTCTTTAAGCTCGGAAAAGTTTCCTGCTATCTGATTGGTTAGAATTATCTCGTCCAACCAATCAGCGATAAGGAAACTTTTTCCGAGTTAAAAGGGCAACCCTGCGAGTCGGTGTAAATCTGCCTCACTATAAAGAATTGACTATAATCCTTAGCTGAGGTAATACAATGTCTGTTTTAAGTTTTGGGTGATAACCTGATTAACAATGTTCAGATGGGTAGATTAGTTTTTTCTTAGCATCATTTTTTAATTTTTAAAGTAATAAATCGCTGAGTAGCTGTCGATAGGCACCATAGTGAATAAAAACGTGATATTTGATATTCCTGAGGGTAGTGTTGTCGGCCCATTACTTTTCATACTTGATTTATATACACTTGATGTGTAGTTTGGCCTAGAAAACAAGCTCGTTGCGTATGCAGATGATGCTACTCTCTTTGGATAAATTACATCTCTTGAATTTAGACTTGTGGTTGCTGAATCTCTTAACAGAAATATAATTAAAATTAGTGCAAACAGCAAATTATGAGGGATGAAGTTGAACATTAAAAAATATTAAAGTATGTTTGTAAGTCAAGGAAAGTGACTCAACAATAAACATCTAGGTCTTTGCGTTGATACCGTTTCATTTAAAGTTCTAAGTGTGATTCTTGATTGTATTATTATTATTATTATTATTATTATTATTATTAGCCAAGCTACAACCCTAGTTGGAAAAGCAAGATGCTATAAGCCCAATGGCTCCAATAGGGAAAAATAGCCCAGTGAGGAAAGGAAATAAGGAAATAAATAAATGATGAGAATAAATTAACAATAAATCATTATAAAAACAGTAACAACGTCAAAACAGATATGTCCTATATAAACTATTAACAACGTCAAAAACAGATATGTCATATATAAACTATAAAAAGACTCATGTCAGCCTGTTCAATAAAAACATTTGCTGCAACTTTGAACTTTTGAAGTTCTACTGATTCAACTACCCGATTGTGTTTCTTCTGAAAACCTGCATACTGAGAAAGTTTTGGGATTTTATATCGCGAGGAATTTTTAAAAAATTCTTTCGTTCTCTCATGTTTTGAGTATTGTTCTTCAGCTGCTGAATCTCATTTCAATTTATGGGACAAAAACTTTTAATCTGTTGAAATTAATTAACCTGTGGCACCGTCTTTCAATTAGTTCTTAGTGCATTTTGCCTAAGATTTGCCCTAATTCTGACCATCATTTGCAATAAAATCTTCTCAGACAGTTTCATCTTAGGTATGCAATTAATTATGTCTTGCCCTCTCCATCATAAGACTCAATACCGCACAATGCTCTAGAAATTTTATTCCAGCTTTGACCAGGTTGTGGAAGGATCTTCCCAATCTGATTGCTGAATTGGTGGAACTTCAGAAGTTCAATCTTGTTACAAATAATTTTCAGTTGAACAGGTTAACATAAATCACGTTTTATGATCTATTTAACGGAGTTGCTGATCTGAATATGCCTTGAAATATTTTCATTCTTTCACATAGGCCTATGTAGTTTATTCGTTATTCCCAAGTGATCTGTTTCGCTTTTTAGCAATCTGCTTTTTTTCAGCTAGAATTACAGCCTAGCTAGTAGTAGTAGTAATAGTAGTAGTAGTAGTAGTAGTAATAATAATCCCCCCCTCCCCCTTATTCGGTCGAATGTCGAGACGTAAAGCTGTCTTGGTTTACGGATATATCTGACGTATCTACATCGCACTGTTCTTTACAGTCTGTTTCGAGTGAGGTCGAGTGTATCGATTATCCGGGTGTCGAATGTGACTCTTTTACTGATTTGTTCGCTTGTTAATAAGGTGTAGATGGTGACTCGAAACACGTGTCGACGCTATTAATGAATGGAGGAACGTAAATGCGGTTTTCCTGTTTACTTGAAAACTATCTG
>NC_090747.1:111825006-111900006 GCF_036898095.1 Palaemon carinicauda | reverse complement strand
CATATCACTTCACTAGCAAATTAGCTGTCACCTTTTTTTTTATCCTCTGGATCTTCCTAATTTCTGATATGAGTTTCCATGTGTAGTCAACCTTTAAATCTATAGTCAATTCTTTTTAGTGAGGCAGATTTGTAGCGACTCGCAGGGGTGCCCTTTAGCTCCGTAAAGTTTCCTGATCACTGATTGGTTGGACAAGATAATTCTAACCAATCAGATAGCAGGATAGCAGGACACTTTTCTGAGCTAAAAGGGCACCGCTGTGAGTCAATGCAAATGCGCCTCATTAAAAAAAATTGAGTATAGTAATTTTTAAACTTTGCTTCTCTGTAGTTGAACTTCCTTATTGTTCTCTTAAGTTCCTGTGTGAGATAATTAACATATATTAGATTTTACATGATGTTCAGGGACCTAATTTGTACACTGCGGGTTTATTACAGTATCAGATACTGTAGAATAATGAATCTGTTCTGTAAATAGCACTAGAGTGCGGAGAGCAATCACTCTCCCCCTAGCTCCATCTCTTTGTCGATGTCTGAGAGGAATGTAGAGAGTAGAGGTCCCCCTTTTTTTTTTTTTTTTTTTTTTTTTTCATTTGTTGATGTCGGCTACCCCCCCCCAAATAGGGGAAGTGCCTTGGTATATGTATGTATGTATGTATGTAAATAGAACAAATATCCATATCAAATAACCTTTTTGTGTACAAAATTACAGCAGCGTGTATACAACCTGGCAGGGGCTTAGAAAATGATCTTACCTTCCTATCTTGTCCAAAAAATTTTCTGTGGTAGGATTTATCCTAGAAATATACTTTTTGATATATCTCAACAGTGTCTTTGGAGAGTTAAATCATTCACGCTTAAAGCATCATAAAGGTTGTACGCGAGACATAAAATCCGTAAGAGTAAATTTTTCTTTGGTTGGTTTTTCCCTTCCTTTTTGCAGAATGTGTACGACTCCATTAAAATATTTTTATATTTTGAAAGATGGTGGACTTACAATTACTTGTTCAAGCAAGTACTAATTTGATGCCGATAGTTAGAAATAATTCGAACAGTCATTTGATCTTAATGGTCTTGAAACATCTTTTTTATAACTTTAGGTTAGGATTTGATACTGAAAGGCTTAATCAATTGCAAACTTCAAAGATTTTATGGCTGGATTTGAAATCTCATTTTTTTCACTATTGTTTGTTCTTTAACTTTTTTAATGGAGCATTACAGCTCTTCTATGTGAAGGACACTCCAAAATCAAACCGTTGTTCTCTAGTCTTGGGTAGTGCCATAGCCTCTGTACCATGGTCTTCCGCTGTCTTGGGTTAGCGTCCTCTTGCTTGAGGGTACACTAGGGCACACTATTCTATCTTATTTCTCTTCCTCTTGTATTATTTAATTTGATATAGATATTTATTTTGATATTGCTCTTCTTAAAATATTTTATTTTTCCTCATTTCCTTCCCTCACTGAGCTATTTTCCCTGTTGGAGCCCCTGGGCTTATATCATCCTGCTTTTCCAACTAGGGCTGTAGCTTAGCAAATAATAATAATAATGATAATACAGTAACAGATAATTATGTTTCAACTTGCCCACTGGGGAGATGATTCTCTTCAGATATAGTTGAAGCGTTTGACAGTCCATCATCTCTGAGAAAATTGAAACATTTCAGTTAACAATAATGGAATAAATCAAAACCTTTGTCCAGAACAGTCCCACCATCCAGAGACATTTTAGTAATCCTAGTATTACCACTTGGATATGCTGTATAACTGAAACACAGCTTATTAAGAATATCCAATTCGCTGAAATCATATCTAAATCTGATGCCACAGTTTGACACGAGACTTGCACCTTATATGATCAAGATAGTTATTATTATTATTATTATTATTGCTTGCTAAGCTACAATCCTAGTTGGAAAAGCAGGATGCTATAAGCCCAGGGGCCCCAACAGGGAAAATAGCCCAGTGAGGAAAGGAAAAAATAAAAAATAAAATATCTTAAGAGCAGTAACAACATTAAAATAAGTATTTCCTATATAAGCTATAAACACTTTAAAAAAACAAGAGGAAGAGGAATTAGATAGAATAGTGTGTTCAAGTGTACCCTCAAGCTAGAGAACTCTTAAGTTACTGTATTTAAAAAACTGCCAGTGAGGATATATGTAATTCAGCCTCAGCCTCCAGTTAATCCTAATTTGTACTGTGACATACAACCCCATCTTTTAATTAGGGAGATTGATTCAGCGCAAGATGGAAATAGTCGTGAAAACTGGGATAATGGGCAGTTATCCAGCTGGTGAAGGATGCGGTGAAAGGTGTCCTACCCCTTTCCTCATCCAAAGAACTACCTTTTTGATTCGACCCCTGCGATTATTGTATGCATGTACTGCCAGCGCTTTACCAAAATTTTTCATTTTCTTTATCTGTTGCAGGAAGTGAATACAATTGTGGAATTGTGAACATTGAAATGAAACAGGATGTTTGTTTTTGCCAGGGGGAAAGGTAGACACTGCAACCTGTTTATGAGAAAACTGGCTGTAGATTCTGCGAGTGTGCCTTTCCTTTCTCTTGTGACAGTGTGTCCCAGTGTTGTGGTTCCTCTTGGAATAACCTGTGTGGTTCTCCCCAGCCTCGGGGGAGTGTTGTCATCACTGGTCACTCACACCTCGACCCCTCTGCTTGTAGAGCCTGGAGCAAGAGCCAGGATGAGGAAGAAGTTTGAGTGCTGTTCTTTCTCCTTCTCCTCATACTCTGATTCTGATGTGTCTTCTAAGATGAAGAGGTTGAAGAAGTCCAGGAAGGCCAGTTGTACTTGTAAATGGGGCTCTTTTCAACACCATCCCTCTCTAAAGGGTGGTGGATGGCACTCGAGTGGCATCCGACCCCGTGTCATGCGGGTCGCTGCCCCTGGGCCATCCTAGAAGCCAGCTAGGTTATGAATGTATGGCCCAATACACTCTCTCTATCCAGGTTGGTGGAAGAGCTTTGGCAACCTCTATCACCCCTCTTTCCAGGAATTTTGACGGCCATTCTTCCCTTTACCGAGTTCTTACTTGACTTGTTTTAGAGGATGGCACCATTCGAGGCTGTAGAGGATGGCATCATTAGAGGCTGCAATAGAAGACCATGAATGATGAGTGGAGGGACCTTCTCCCCATACCATGGAGCACAGGTCTGCGGGCGTTACTCCGTCCCCAATCCTCAGAGGTTGAATTATCTAATACTTCATCAGTCTCTGCTGGGATCCATACCAGGAATTCTCCATCCATTGCCATTAATCTTCCCAGGCCTTCGTTAGCCCTTGATTATGTACAGGGTTCTATCCTTGGGACGGAATGGGTGTACTCGTGGGGGGAGCAGAATTTCCGGAGCATCCTGCCACATCCTAGGTCCTGGTGAGGTATGAGGGTACTAGAGGTCGGAATGTCCCAGAGACACTGGACTGTGGCTGACTACCACTAATCGATGTTTGTTTGTAAAGATCTTTGCCCTCAGCCTTGAGTGCAGTGACCTGGAGGAGGCAACCTTGGCATCTCCCCCCTGGAGAAAATCTCGGTCATTAATTGGTACTTTGTGCTCCTTAAGGCTTGAGGCCCTCTTTGAAGTTGCTGTGGTTGAATGTTATTGATTTGTCCTTAGATTGAGTAACTTACTTGAGTCCACTCAGTCAAGTAAGATCCTGTGCCCCCTCATTCTTCAGGTAGCATAGATTCTACACGCCATTGTATGCTGCATCAGCCCCTCTTGAGAGACTCAAGGTAAAGGCACATCCTTCTTATCCTCTTCGAGTCAGTGGCCATGGTGTTGTCTACCCTGGCCTCTCTCCACCCTGTTTTCAGGCTTGACCAGTGGTCAGGAACAGTTACACACTGTACAGTACTTCACAAAGACAACAAGGTTTTCAACCCCGGAATTTTTAGAGAACTATAAGTCTCATGCTATCTGATGGGAAGGCTGTGACTTTCCTGGCTCACCATTCAGCAAACCAGTTGCCTAACTAGGTTTTGAAGAGATGGGTTATTGTGGTTTGCCGTTTCTCAAAACAAGTTACCATCTGGAAAGTTGCGTTGTTGGTAAGTAACTTGTTAGTGCATGGGACCAGGTCTCTCCTTCCTAGAGTTGTTTGTAACTTGTTAGTGCATGGGACCAGGTCTCTCCTTCCTAGAGTTGTGTGCAGAAAGTGGAGGACTGCTTCACAAGACTTCATGATCCAGCGGGTTGTTTCCTTCAGTGGCCCTGGCCCTCCAAAGGCAGCAGTAGCCAAGCCTATGTAAGCAGCCTTCCTAGCGCTACAAGTATTCCAATGACGTTTGAAGTATACCCACAAGTCCTATGACACTTTTGTGCTTGGTCTTGTGGTGGCTGTTCAAGTAGTTGTATAACCAGCCCAGCTCCTAACATGGGACAGAATACATCTTTTCTATGGTAACATGTGAGTCTGAAATGAATGCTAGAATTACTGACTATTCTTCTTCATTCTTCTGTTGCCCTCTCGGGGACTAAAGAGTTGAATCATTACGAGCTGGATCAACCCTGATGCTGGTAAGTTAAACTTTGGAACTCTATTCTTTATATCTAAAAAGTATCTCTCCTAACCTTCCTTAACAAAGGGGAAATGGTGGAATTTATACCAACCCCTTGATCATCATACAGGTATGTATATGTTTCCAAACTGATATCCCCTTCAAGGGAAGGGTTTCTATATTTTGATTGAGTAATGCACATGCACTCATGTACAGGCCAGGCCCTATCAGTCTTTTATCCCTATGAAAGACAGGTAGGAGGTTCTTGAGGTTACTGCTTGGCTCCTGCACAAGCGGTGGTCACTTCCAGGGAAGAAAATGAACCATCTAGTTTGATTCTAAGGGGACTTCCAACAAACCAAGCAGCGAGTCTCCCTAATTAAAGGACGAGGATTTCTATGCCACTTGGGAACAAATCACAAATTTGTATTTTTCTTAGCTATACAAACCAGAGTCCTTTAAGCCAACTTTTTTTTCCACAACCACCCTTCTCAGTCCTCAGCCAAAATGTCAAAAATGGAGCTCTCCAGCTGGGAAAAGGGGGCGGGGCTACTCACCCCACACCCTCACCAGCTAGATAACTGCTCATTATCCAAGTTTAATAACTGCCTCCAGTTTGTACTGTATCAATCTCCCTATTTAAAAAAAATCAGGGTTGTTTAGCTTGGAAAAATACAAATTATTTTTAAAATATGTTATTTTGATAATAAAATAAATTTTTGAATATACTTACCCGGTGATTATAATAGCTGCAACTCTGTTGCTCGACAGAAAACTCTAAGGTAAAACTCGCTACACAGGTTGCGGGTGTGCCCAACAGCGCCATCTGTCGTCCAGATACCCAGTACTCAATGTAAACAAAGACTCAATTTTCTCCTCGTCCCACTGCGTCTCTATTGGGGAGGAAGGGAGGGTCCTTTAATTTATAATCACCGGGTAAGTATATTCAAAAATTTATTTTATTATCAAAATAACATTTTTCAATATTTAACTTAGCCGGTGATTATAATAGCTGATTCACACCCAGGGGGGTGGGTAGAGACCAGCAATATATGTTTACATTATTATGAGCTAAGAGTTTTTATTTCATTTTAGAAGTTATCAAAATAACTAAAACAAAATAAATAGGTACCTGGTAAGGAAGTCGACTTGAACAATTACTCTGCCTTTTTAAGTACGTCTTCCTTACGGAGCCTCGCGATCCTCTTAGGATGCTGATCGACCCCTAGGATCTGAAGTATCAAGGGTTGCAACCCATACAACAGGACCTCATCAAAACCTCTAATCTAGGCGCTCTCAAGAAATGACTTTGACCACCCGCCAAATCAACCAGGATGCGAAAGGCTTCTTAGCCTTCCGGACAACCCAAAAAACAACAATAAAAACATTTCAAGAGAAAGATTAAAAGGTTATGGAATTAGGGAATTGTAGTGGTTGAGCCCTCACCCACTACTGCACTCGCTGCTACGAATGGTCCCAGTGTGTAGCAGTCCTCGTAAAGAGATTGGACATCCTTAAGATAAAAAGACGCGAACACTGACTTGCTTCTCCAATAGGTTGCGTCCATTATACTTCGCAGAGATCTATTTTGTTTAAAGGCCACGGAAGTTGCGACAGCTCTAACTTCGTGTGTCCTTACCTTCAGCAAAGCTTGGTCTTCCTCACTCAGATGGGAATGAGCTTCTCGTATTAACAGTCTGATAAAATAGGATAAAGCATTCTTTGACATAGGCAAAGATGGTTTCTTAACTGAACACCATAAAGCTTCAGAAAGGCCTCGTAAAGGTTTAGTTCGTTTTAAATAGAACTTAAGAGCTCTCACAGGGCATAAGACTCTTTCTAGTTCATTGCCAACCATATTCGATAAGCTTGGAATATCGAACGATTTCGGCCAAGGTCGAGAAGGCAGCTCGTTTTTGGCTAGAAAACCAAGTTGTAGTGAACATGTAGCCTTTTCTGATGAAAATCCGATGTTCTTGCTGAAGGCATGAATCTCACTGACTCTTTTAGCTGTGGCTAAGCATACCAGGAAAAGAGTCTTTAAGGTGAGATCTTTCAGGGAGGCTGATTGTAGCGGCTCGAACCTGTCTGACATGAGGAATCTTAGTACCACGTCTAAATTCCAACCAGGTGTAACCAAACGACGCTCCTTCGTGGTCTCAAAAGACTTAAGGAGGTCCTGTAGATCTTTATTGTTGGAAAGATCTAAGCCTCTGTGACGGAAGACTGATGCCAACATGCTTCTGTAACCCTTGATAGTGGGAGCTGAAAGTGATCGTTCTTTCCTCAGGTATAAGAGGAAGTCAGCTATTTGAGTTACAGAGGTACTGGTCGAGGATACAGATACTGACTTGCACCAGTTTCGGAAGACTTCCCTCTTCGATTGGTAGACTCTAAGGGTGGATGTTCTCCTTGCTCTAGCAATCGCCCTGGCTGCCTCCTTCGAAAAGCCTCTAGCTCTCGAGAGTCTTTCGATAGTCTGAAGGCAGTCAGACGAAGAGCGTGGAGGCTTTGGTGTACCTTCTTTACGTGTGGCTGACGTAGAAGGTCCACCCTTAGAGGAAGAGTTCTGGGAACGTCTACTAGCCATCGAAGTACCTCGGTGAACCATTCTCTCGCGGGCCAGAGGGGAGCAACTAGCGTCAACCTTGTCCCTTCGTGAGAGGCGAACTTCTGCAGTACCTTGTTGACAATCTTGAACGGTGGGAATGCGTATAGATCTAGATGTGACCAATCTAGGAGAAAGGCATCTATATGAATTGCTGCTGGGTCCGGGATTGGTGAGCAATATATTGGGAGCCTCTTGGTCATAGAGGTTGCAAAGAGATCTATGGTTGGCTGGCCCCAAGTGGCCCAAAGTCTCTTGCATACATCCTTGTGGAGGGTCCATTCTGTTGGAATTACTTGTCCCTTCCGACTGAGACAATCTGCCATGACATTCAAGTTGCCTTGGATGAACCTCGTTACTAGCGATATGTTTAGACCTTTTGACCAGGTGAGCAGGTCCCTTGCGATCTCGTACAACGTCAGTGAGTGGGTCCCTCCTTGCTTGGAGATGTATGCCAAAGCAGTGGTGTTGTCCGAGTTCACCTCCACCACTTTGCCTTGAAGGAGAGACCTGAAGCTTTTCAAGGCCAGATGTACTGCCAGTAGCTCCTTGCAGTTGATATGCATTGTCCTTTGACTCGAGTTCCATATTCCCGAACATTCCCGACCGTCTAATGTCGCGCCCCAGCCTACGTCCGATGCGTCCGAGAAGAGAACGTGGTTGAGAGTCTGAACAGCCAGGGGCAGACCCTCTCTGAGGCTGATACTGTCCTTCCACCACGTCAGGCAAGACTTCATCTTCTCGGAAATGGGGATCGAGACCGCTTCTAGCGTCTTGTCCTTTTTCCAGTGAAATGCTAGGTGATATTGAAGAGGACGGAGGTGTAGTCTTCCTAATGACACAAACTGTTCCAGGGATGATAGCGTCCCTATCAGACTCATCCACTTCCTGACTGAACATCGTTCCTTCTTCAGCATGTTCTGGATGCATAACTGGGCTTGGCTTGTTCTGGGGGCCGACGGAAAAGCCCGAAAAGCTAGACTGTGAATCTCCATCCCTAAATACACAATAGTTTGGGATGGGACCACTTGTGACTTTTCCATATTGACAAGGAGACCCAATTCCTTGGTCAGATCTAGAGTCCACTTTAGATCCTTCAGACAGCGACGACTGGAAGAAGCTCTGAGAAGCCAGTCGTCCAAATAGAGGGAGGCTCGGATGTCCGCTAAATGAAGGAATTTGGCTACATTCCTCATCAGCCTCGTAAACACAAGAGGAGCTGTGCTTAGGCCAAAGCACAGGGCTTGAAACTGGTAGACAACCTTTTCGAAAACGAATCTCAGAAAAGGTTGGGAGTCCGGGTGGATGGGGACGTGGAAGTAGGCGTCCCTTAGGTCTAAAGAGACCATCCAGTCTTCCCTTCTGACCGCTGCTAGAACCGACTTTGTGGTCTCCATGGAGAACGTCTGTTTTGTGACAAAGACATTCAGCGCACTGACGTCTAGCACCGGCCTCCACCCTCCTGTCTTCTTTGACACCAAGAAGAGGCGGTTGTAGAATCCCGGGGTTTGATGGTCCGAGACTTTGACCACCGCTCCCTTCTCTAGTAAGAGAGACACTTCCTGTTTCAATGCTCGTCTCTTGTCTTCCTCTCTGTACCTGGGAGAGAGATCGATGGGAGACGTTGCTAGAGGGGGTTTCCGTACAAACGGGATCTTGTACCCCTCTCTGAGCAACTTCACAGATTGTGCATCTGCGCCTCTCTTTTCCCAGGTCTGCCAGAAGTTCTTGAGTCTGGCTCCCACTGCTGTCTGAAGAAGCTGGCAGTCAGACTCTGCCCTTAAAGGACTTGGTTCCTTTCTTCTTTCCTCGTTTCCCTTCGGCACGAGCACCTCCTCTGCTGGAGGCTCTGCCACGAAAGGGCGGAATAAAACGGGACGCTGGAGTGTCCATCCTTGGTCTATCTGACAAGGTAGGCAAAGGGGTGGCTTTGCGAGCTGAGGACGCAACAAGATCGTGAGTGTCCTTCTGTATCAAAGAAGCGGCAATTTCCTTAATCAGGTCTTCTGGAAAAAGGCACTTGGAAAGAGGAGCAAACAGAAGTTCGGATCTCTGGCATGGTGTAACTCCAGCTGAAAGGAATGAGCATAGGTTTTCACGCTTCTTAAGGACTCCGGACACGAAAGATGCAGCAAGCTCATTAGACCCATCATGTACGGCCTTGTCCATGCAGGACATAATGAGCAAGGAAGTCTCCTTCTCTGTCGGAGAGATCTTTCTGCTTAGAGCTCCTAGACACCAGTCTAAGAAGTTAAAAACTTCGAAGGCTCTAAAGATACCTTTCAAAAGGTGGTCCAGGTCCGAAGATGACCAACATATCTTTGAGCGTCTCATGGCAAGGCGGCGGGGAGAGTCTACAAGTCTTGAGAAGTGACCCTGGGCAGAGGCAGGAACTCCCAAGCCGAGAACTTCTCCCGTGGCATACCAGACGCTCGATCTAGAAGAGAGTCTAGCAGGGGGAAACGTAAAAGCTGTCTTCCCTAAACTCTTCTTGGACTGCAGCCATTCTCCTATCACCCGCAAAGCTCTCTTGGACGAGCGTGCGAGGACGAGTCTAGTAAAGGCAGGAGGGGTTGACGGCATGCCTAACACAAACTCTGACGGAGGAGAACGCGGAGCCACAGAAACAAACTGGTCCGGAAACATCTCTTTGAACAGGGCCAAAACTTTCCTAAAGTCCAAAGAGGGTTGCGTAGACTTAGGCTCGTCCAGTTCTGAATGCGGTTCATCTACGTGTGCAGCAACATCATCATCAGAAAGTCCCTCATCCGATAACTGATGAGGGAACGGCAATGGAGTGGGTAACGGCTGGTTAGCTGAGTCCGGTCGCACGGGTGCATGCGTGACTGAGCCGGACGCAACGTCATGGAACTGCTGCCCAGTCTGTGAGCTGGCAACAACCATAGCAGCGCGGGGACGCACAGCGTCTACTCCAGACTGTCTGGACTGATGTGGGTGAGCAGTGGCAACCACACTGGGTTGCGGAGGTTGACGTACCGCGTCAAAACAAAACAACTCTGACGGTTGTTGAACCTCACGAACGTCAACGGATACCTCCGTGCGTCTCTGAACGTCAACATGCGGCTGGCAGATCCCACTGGAACGCATGGGTGGCGGAACTCTCTCAACTGGTGTGCGTGAGAAGGTTGCCTCAGCGTCCACTGGACGCACAACCGATCGTGTTGGTGGTTGTAGGCAAGGAGCTGCACTAGCTGGTGCGGCAGCAACCTTCTCCGCACGAAAGTCCTGCATAAGAGACGTTAGTTTAGACTGCATGTCTTGCAGTAAAGACCACTTAGGGTCTACAGGAGCAGGTGCGGCGACAGACGGTGTAACTGTCTGAAGCGGTACCGCTTTGCCTCTCTTAGGAGGTGAGCAGTCATCGGATGACTGCAGCGAGTCCGAACTGACCCAGTGGCTACAACTGGGCCGTTGGACTTGAGCGGAAGGGACCGACTTGCGCTTTAACGGTCGTGAGACCTTGGTCCATGGTTTCTTGCGAGAAACACCTTCCGAAGACGAGGTATAAATGGGCTCTCTCGTCTTTGTTAGGCAGGGGCGATCTAGGGTAGATAAGCCCGATACCACGGAGGGAACGTCTGTTCGCTGATTAAAGCCTCTCGAACCCATTTGTCGTACGACATTGCTTCTCCCCTGGACTTGGGAGCTTGCAAGAGGTCCCGGACTAGGAGGACGACAGGCACGAACAGACGAACCCTCAAGCGCAACACTATCCACAACACTATCACTCACTTTATCACTTCCCACTGCACTTTTGCACTTCAGCTCCTTCACATCCGCCATGAGCTGATTACGGTCACTAGCAAGGGACTCAACTCTCTCACCCAGAGCTTGGATGGCACGCATCATATCAGCCATCGAAGGTTCCTGAGTGCCAGAAGGGGGATTAGGAGCAACCACTACAGGGGAAGGAATAGGTTGTGGGGCATGAGGAGAGGAAATGTCAATAGAACGAGAGGAACTTCTCCTAACTCTATCTCTCTCTAGCCTACGTGTATACTTTTGGAATTCGATAAAATCAAATTCCGAAAGCCCAACGCACTCCTCACATCGATCTTCCAATTGACAGGTTTTATCCCGACAATTGGAACAAACAGTGTGAGGGTCGATAGAAGCCTTCGGAAGACGCCTTGAACAGTCCCTAGCATTGCACTTCCTAAATTTTGGGACTTGTGAAGGGTCAGCCATTTTGAATTGGTCAAAGGGGAATTAAAAAAACTATCAAAAAGTCATCAACAAAGAATCCGTTATCAAAAAGAGTTCAAGGATTTGTGAAGAGAAACCCTGCACAGCGAAAGCTCAAAACTAGAATAATGTACTTCACCAATTAGATGTGAAAAAACTCCAGTTTAGCAACAGCGAGTAAGTACGTCTTGTCGATAGCACGACAGAGAGAAAATTGAGTCTTTGTTTACATTGAGTACTGGGTATCTGGACGACAGATGGCGCTGTTGGGCACACCCGCAACCTGTGTAGCGATCGCTGGCGAGTTTTACCTTAGAGTTTTCTGTCGAGCAACAGAGTTGCAGCTATTATAATCACCGGCTAAGTTAAATATTGAAAATTGTGATGTTTTTCAAGTTATTATTCATTTATTTTTTCAGACAATGGAAAAGGGAAAATAAGATGAAGAACTTGGGACAGTCAGTTTGTTAGAGAATAAAGAGAATGGGTGAGAAGGAGGCACAAAAAGTATTGTAGACAAATGCAAAATAGGTAAAAAAGTTGCTATAGAGAACTCTTAAGTATTACCAATAGTGCACAGAATACATCACACTGTAGCCGTTAATCCTAATGCTACAAGGCCAATTCAAGGGGAATTCAGGGAATTCTAACACCAGGATAATGAAAAGGATTTGGAATTAATCAGAAAATATTCTGCATACTACTACAATAAAATTGTATGAGAAAAAAATCAATTTCTCAATAAATCATTAAAAAATTGAGTAAAAAGACTTTTGTAAGAAATGTGTTTTTAAAAACCAGAGACTAAATGCAAAACAAATTTATGCTTTAACTATTTATTGGAAGAGTTAACAAGTACAGGAAGAAAAAATAAGGTAGAGAAGGACAGACCAGCACTCGCCATCCAGGTGAAAAACCAATTCTAATACAAAAAAACAATGGTAACATAGTTACGTCTTTATCCTCCCTCTACCACGATGACGTTTTCTTATTGAAACTGGAATAATCCAGACAAAAATACTATTGTTAAAATATTCTAATACAAAATTCACTTTGTTCCTGATATTTTCATATCCATTTTTTTTTCTAATGTTCAATAACACCAAAAGAATTCCACTGGATAACATTACTGATATCCATGATACAAAAACATTAAAAATTCCACATTAAACATATTTGATAATCACCAATAGTTGAAGCATTCCTTATTACCCTGGGCCCCACACTGGATAAACCTACACAAAATTGGCACCATACCAAGGGTTCCACTACTGTTACACTCCACTGAATGCTGGCTCGACTCTGGTAACTTATTCATAGAGGAATATAGCTTGGCACTAAAAAACCAATATGGAACCTTGTTAACGTACAAGGTATAAATATTGTGTAGCTGTAGACGAGTCAAAATACAGTAGTAAAAACTTCCTCTATAAACAAATGACTATAATACTGTATATTCACTTAAAGAACCGTGGTGTTGTGTCCTTTTAAGCATTCTAATCTTCTCAGTACTTCCCCCTTCAACACTATGACTAGAGTATACTAAGGTTTAGTATTGGCACATTTTCCAAATCTGATTCCTGAAGTCCCTTGTGTGTCTCTTGGGTGAATCAAGAACAGTTTTTGATGAACTAATGATATGTCAAGGAAAATTTCTATGAAGCATTTCTTGTTACCCAATGACTACAGAAGGAGCAATGGTTTCCGGCATATATATTTCCTCTGGAGAATCTTTTAAAACTTTTAATTAAATGATTTAAAAAAAAAGGTGGGCTACTGAGAGTAACGCGCTAAACCCTCCAAATCTAGATTCTTAACCCTTTTACCCCCAAAGGACGTACTGTTACGTTTCACAAAACTCACCCCTTTACCCCCATGGACGTACCGGTACGTCCTAGCAAAAAACTGCGTTTTACATTCTTTTTCATATTTTTGATAACTTTATGAGAAACTTCAGCCCTTTTCCTAAAGAATGAGACCAACTTGACCTTAAGGCTGTTAGAGCAATTTAAAAAAAAATATTGCAAAATATGCTTGAAAAAGAAAATGCCTGGGGGTTAAGGGTTGGAAAGTTCCAAATAGCTTTGGGGGTAAAAGGGTTAAGATACAATATAAAACCATTTGAAAAAATCTTGTTATATATTTCAGTTTTTTCTTTATTTCACTGCAAACGAGAAAATACTATATGCTGAAAACCATTATTCAGATATCCTATTCTCTGAGTCTACCTATGGTTAAGTCATTTATACTGTATAATATTTACAAGATGTAATCTCTTGCTTTTTCTACTCTACATATATACAGTTGAGATATAGATGAAGATTTGTTTGACTAGAAAATAAAGGCAAGTTAAATAATGCTTCTATAACGCTCCTTGAACTCAAAAAGGGTATTAGAAATCTAATGCAATGTCAAACGAAGGACTCTCCTAATGATAGGATATAATCACGCTATGCATAAACTCATAGTTGCTTCTGTCACTACAGACATCCACTTCCCTATTCTGATTCAAATACTTCTGCAATCTTAATGGATGCAACCATTTTTAGGGCCTGGGGTGATGTACTTTGCCTGTAGACTAAAAACTCACTGTTGACATTTAGAACGTCTAGCTGGTTGACACTCGCTCACTGTATGTTCTACTATACAATACCATATGAGTTCTCTTTATTTTATTTGAGATTCTGAAGACACTACTATTCCCTGTGCTCCAATTTACTAATATCAGTGACCGGATGCCTCATTTTCTTAAAACTGTAATAAACATCTGTGGTGATACTATTTTGTGCAAATCTAAATTGATAACGTTGAATATTTATATAAAGACTAAGTAAATAATTAAAAATAACTATAACCTTTCAACCTTGCCATTAGTAATTTGCATCCTTTTGACGTAAAATGAAAATAAAACTTACTGAATCCCTACTTCCACAGTTCAGACCTAAAATGTGCATTCAAATGGTGAAGGTAGTAACGTAAAGATTTGCAGTTTCATTGCCTTTAAAAAGTACAAAATACTCTAAGAACTAGGATTTAAATAAGAGATTCTAACAACACACGTGAAAGAAACAATTAAGTTTACTTAATGATACCACATGCTAAGAATTCATGAGGTAGCAAAAGTCTACACAGTGGTGTTTATGCAAACAACATACCAGTACACAAGTTGAAACAATCCAGTAAGTAATCACAAAGGACATTTATAGCACAAGAGTATCACAACTTCACAAGATAAATAAACTGAGGCTGAGGAATGTTAAGATGTTTGGATACCTTCAATGACCATAAAAATATAACTTAATAAATGAATATTTAATTTTCAAATCTGGGGTTATAATGAAGGAAAGATCTATCTATGGGAAGATGATGTGTGGTTCCCAAGGACTTTCCTGTAAAAGCTAGAACAGTGAATTGATGTGACATGAATACAAAGCATTCACTCTTTATTATGGATATAGATGTTAGCGCAAATCAATTTCCCTGTGAAAATAACTCAGGTTTGCATAATGAGGAAATATACAAATTACTTCCAAATTTGTCATTTGTTTCAACACAAATACAAACCCTCGTTCTTTAACTGGGAGATTAATCTGTGCTAATATCTACTGAATATCCATAGAAAAGAGTTCAGGTTTTAGTTAGGAAAAATACAAATTACTTCCAAATTTGTCATTTGTTTCAACACAAATACAAACCCTCGTTCTTTTACTGGGAGGTTAATCAGTGCAATTATCTACTGAATATCCATAGAAAAGAGCTCAGGTTTTAGTTAGGAAAAATCAAAATTACTTCCAAATTTGTCATTTCAATACATGATATACCAAAGAAATATCTTCCCTGCCCTAGGGCCAGTGTATTAACGTGCAAGGCACGGACTCGGTGTGTATAAGGGAAACCCACGCGTTCAGGCTCAATTAAATCCGTCAAAGCACTTTCAGTGCTGAAATCGTCTGCTAACTTGTGACTTGCCACCCCTTGAGGCCCATTACAAACACTGAAGACAATGTGTACCCAGACTTTTGTTTCTCGCCCAGCAACCATCATTTCCGTCAAAGAGAATGTCTCAGTTATGTCCACTTTCCTTCACGAGTCTAGGAAGGAGGGAGTGTCTTCGGAACCTCACATTGCCTCCAAAAATTATTTTTTTTTCCTTAGTCAAAACTCCATTTTTTGGGGGGTTAGGTATGTGTGTGGTTCCCAAGGGCTAATACCAGAGCACCACAAGTATCAGGTCAACTATAGCCATGTAAATGCCAAATTCATGCTTGCATATGTGAAAGTAAAAGCCTAACAAGTCAACCCAATCACCTCATGAGAGGAAAACCCTTGGGAAAGGAAGCTAGATGACCATCATGACACTTCTGCTAAGGGGCCTGGTTGAGGATACCTCTCTTCAACCCAATTTACCCTGTAGATACCATGCTCAAGCTGAGCCCCCACACATGTGGGTTGAAGCATTTGGGTTTCTTCCAGGCAGTGTTTTATCAACACCCCATAACACTCTATGTATCCTGAAATTGCTTATTAGAAAAAATGCCTTATGAGGAATTTTTCTCACATTATAGGTTTCACGGATGGAGTGTGCATAGGTTTTATGAGGAGAGAGGTTGTAAGACACGGATATCCTCTATAGAATGGGACTTGTTGGTCTAGGTATTTTGAAACAGACTATATTACTGTTGACTCGGATCTCAGAAGATATGCTTGCAAGGTAGATATCAGACAGAAGTCACCACAAATAGACTGTAAAGCTGAGGAGAGGCTTTTCATTCTTGCCCAACCAAAGACCTTGAAACAGAAGACAGCCAAGAGTGAAGGTGAGGGGACATCTAGGAACGCCTATTTTCTGAAGAATGTTGGAAGTTCACAGACTCTTACTTCCAAAGCTAAGTGGCTCTTTTAGAAAATTAAGGGAAGCATCTGATTTGGTAAAAAATCAAGCACTCTAACAAGTGCTCAGGAAACTGAAGGAGTTGTACCAAATCATTGCCAAGTGAAGGACTGAATAATTTTTTTTTAATTATATCTGAATCCAATTAATGTTAAAAAAAGCCTGCTTCAGGTGTTCTGTCAAGGCAGCTCAGTGTGACAAAATCGCTGATGGCTTGAACTTTCTATCTTCAAAGAAAAGGACCAGAAGGTCTGCTAATTCTCTTGATATAAAAAGATTTTACAACTGAGGGCTTGAATTGAACAGAATTAATTTGGTTGACACAGGTAATTAGATTTCCCCTACCACAAGATTTATTAATTTATCTAATACAGTACTTTACAACTTTATTTGTCAATTAATATTTGGCCATTCACACAAAATGTGTTTTAATGTTTATGCTTACATTGAATGTGTCAAATTCTCAGACGGGTTAACACCCCCTTACAAATATTTGTTTTTGTTCTGATAACAGCCATATTCCTAAGGTAGGTTTAATCTACTCTTAATTTATTACCTGTTTCAACATTCCAGTCACCCTTCAATTTACTTATTATAATGGACTACTGTGATGTAATGACTGTTTATGGAATTTATTAGGTTTGATTTAGTCATAGTTATTCAAGACTAGCTGTTATTTATGCATCTTCATTCACTTTAAATGCTTGCATAAAAAGGGATCCAGCAGTTCAACATTTAAATCAGATTCATATATAAATTAAGGAATTATTTGATCTGGTGAGCAAGGGTTTATTTTTGAACAGCAATATTGTACGTATAGCTTTTGTGGCAGTGTAATAGTGTAAAGAGTAGAAAGAATTAAAGTCAATTCGATGCTCTCAATACAGGTGTATACTTCCACATCTTTTCAAAAGAACATAGGAACCCCAAAATCTCTCCATGACCCTATAGTCACCCCTCAATATTCGCGGGTTCTACCTTCGCGGATTCGGTCACTTGCGATGAGAACAGTATAACGTATTAAATTAAAATCCCCCATTCGCAGTTTCGCGATATGTACTCTCACAGCCCAATGATTTCAAATCAACCATACTCCTTTGCACCCGGCCTGCTTTGTGCTGTTTCCCTCTGTGCATGGCACAACAACCAATCTCTTGCTAAATTGGCCTCACTCTCGCATTGCCTCTCACGCTTAAGTAACCCTTGTGCAGAATTACGTGGTGATATAAAAAACCTCTACATATCCAGTGTGTTTATGGTAATTTTAGTATTAAGTACGATATGTACATTATGTTATACCACGCGCCAAACAATCGCTGGTTCAAGAGTAACATCATGTTTTTGTAATGCGTAGAACTTTGTACGTAAACGGTTATTGATGTTGTAGTGATACTTTTTCTTTTAATATCTATTGTATAGGAAATACCGTACTTTACAGAAGTAATGTAGATACTGTATAGGCTACGTATATGGTGAGTTGAAACAGTGCGAGTCGACCTGCCAAAAACAGCGATTACTTACGAGCGTTACCTTAGCTAACTAAGATGTACTGTAGTGATAGTACTGTACATATATTACAGTAATACTGCATACATTACAGTATCAGCGAGTGCTGTTACATAGGAACAACAGTGTTTTGTTGATATAGTATTTACTTATAAGTGATGCAATGACTCGCTTTATGTGTAGTCTTACCGAGTACCTTATGTATGTATGTACAGTACACTTGTGTAGTTATTGAAGTATGTTCATATAGTAATACAATACTTATAATGTGACAGAAACAGCATAAAATCACTATAAGGCAGTACAGGGGTTTACTTAGTGTGTTAGTTGACCGTGTGTAGGCAATAAGCAGCCCACCTTTGGAAAGCAAGCATTCGCGGATGCACGATTTTCACGCCTGTCTGTGTTACCTAACCCTTGCAAATAAGGAGGGCTAACTGTAAAGGTATATGCTTTTTTGGGAGAGTTTAAAAGAAACTTTTGTTATCTCAATAACGACTTGTCTGCAGCGTCTAGGTATTCCTTTTCCTTTAGCATCAGTTTCTCATACAATACACAACAGTTTATTCTTATTAGCTGGGACATCTGCTATCAGTTTTGTGTTCTGATTCTTAATCTCCTTTGGACAAGGCATTGTTATTCTGAAGCCAATCTTGGTTCCCTATAAATATCCTCCACTGAGTTGCTTGGTGATCCCTCTCCTTTCTGAAGATGATCACCTCGGCTTTTTTATCTCTCGTGGTCATTTTAAGATGAACTTTCTGGCTTACTTCTCTCACTGACTCCATCCTCCTCCTCACTAATCCTGTGTCAATTGCAAGAACTATGAGTATTATCATTAGAATCTTAAGCAGCAGTAAGAAAAGAGAATCGGACTTCTGTTTTCTTTCATAACCTTCCTAAGGTAATTGAGGGCAGAATTTTAGCTTCAAAGTAAATGTGATTTTTCCCTTGCAGATGCTACTCAAAAGATTCATCCCAAGATGGAAGTCTTATCCTTATGCATAGTTAGAGAAATTTATCATGCATTCAAAATTCATCTAGCAAACATTAGAATACAGTATTACTTTTCTCAAAAAGACAATCATATCATCAATGACGAATAGGCCATAGGAGAAAACTAACACCACATCTGACAACTCATCATACTACGTTCATCATCTACCTAGAAATGTCGAATGATGTCATCGGTTATGATGGACTGCTTAAGTAATTACCTTTTTCAAGACAGAATGAATCCAACAGATGAAACTATGCCTGAAACTATGCTTAACCACAGAAACAAAAGGGATTTTGACGAAGGAAAAATCTATTTCTGGGGAGAGACCTGTGACGCCCGGTGAAAAAGTCCTTCTTTGTACTTTTTCTGATATAAATCTTCCAAATATACCAGAGAAAATTAAAAGCATGGAATGCAGAGGTTACAACCCTCGCGCGAGCACCTTGTTGGTGTCGTATATCTAACAAGGGCGTTTGTAAAACACTATTCACAGGCTGTCTTCCATTTAGATAATCCCTTCATCAAAAGGGGGAGGGCCGTGACAGGCCCTAGAGAATACAGTTGGGTTACCCTACCGACACCTACCACTCGCGCTCACCAGGTCATCCTTCTGTTTTTGGACTGACATTTCTGCATAAAAGCTACTTTGTACGTTAGCAGGTACTTACTGTAATTTTTATCATTAATGTGACTGAAAGAGTAGTTTCAGAATGCATGATTGGCCAGAGACGGGAAGTAATAAAGCAGGATATATTGTCAAGAATTCTTTCAAGATGCATGTACTTCAAATTCGAATACCTTCACATGGCATTAACAACCTTTCTTTAATAAAATATGTTGGTTTTAGATCAGAATGATTTAGGGTTAGCATACCAGTTTTAGATATAAACTACGATGGGTTAAGTACACTGTTATTTCTTTAAGTACCAAGGTTAAATTCCTCAATTTCCTGGACCTTTACATAAAAAAAAATTGGCAATATGAGTCAATGGATTGATATAATACGGGGATAGTGTTATATTTAACTAGATATAATGATTGCATATCACCATAAACTTTGGTGTCTTTTGATTAAATAATGTTAAAATCAATCTTGTAGATTACAGTTTATAAGCATTAAGGGTTAGATTTTAAGAAATCAGTAAGTCTTAATCATGACCATCTAAGTTTTAAATGGATTTGTTTTGATTCTGGGATTAGTCGCTGTAACAAGTTAAACAAAAGACTTAGTTTTGTTTGTATGAATAACGGTAAATTATTAAGTATCAAATTAATATCAAAAGTTAAAATATCTAGAACTAAAATACTTGTAGTAAATTTAATCTATAATGGTTTTCATCGAAATTTAAAAGTGGGAGACAAAACTTTGGAAAATTTATGGTCAAAAGGAATATCTCATTTTTCAAACTGAAAACAACAGTTTTAAAGTGACTGATTGCGTCTATGAAGAAAGTATTGCACTACATTAAACATTTAAAATACTGTACACATTAAGCTTTGAATACCTCGAAGAAAGTGTGATACTCTTGATGCTGTCATTTGATATTTAGCAAATTATACACAACACAAATTTAATGAACACAAAAACAACGAATTTCCTTTTCACTGATCCACAACTGTCTTGTTTATTTCCATACTTATAACCAGACTTAAGAAAACTATATACAATACCGGTAAATAAATGTATAGACAAAGGAACAGCCTGCATAACATTCACTCACATTAAAACAGGCTGTCCCTTACCTTACAGCCTAAGCTTACTAAGATATCGTTTTGAAACAATACAGATGTAACAGGCATCAAGGCCCCTCATCTCATATGAAGCAATACAAATATGATCCCATAAACAGCTGAATTAAGAAGGGGGAAAAAACATTATTTTTGTCACTGTTCCTAGCTGGAAAACTGTTGGCAACTTATTGGCATAAGGGTTTTGGCGTTACCTCACAAAGACACTGTAAAAGATGGATGAGCATTCAGGAGTAGCATTTAACAAGTGCAAGAAACGTGAACGGAACAAATGACAACCACTGATATTAAAAACATAGTACCCCTTATATCTTGTGATTTCTTAATTGAAAGGCTTGATCCAGAGCAGTAGAGGCTTTAGTCTAAGCCCCAATATCCTTACAAAATCTATTTAATGCAGGAGGAAACATTCATTGCCTTACTGAAACAAAAGTAAGGATCGACATCTTGCACTCTTACGACCAGGTATTTAGAAGTCATTCTCACAAAATGACCAACAACATATGTTACATTATCTTGCTACTGACATTACTTAAAAAAAACAATACAACTGAAAAATAGTAGCAAATACAGTACAGCACACTGGGACTGATTCAGAGTTCATGAAAAATTCTAAAAGTGAATTCTATAAGACAATATCTGACACTGACAATCATTATATATTATCTTCAATGCTCTGAATAATGTCCTGAGTTAAAGTTGTCAGTGAATTGTTCAGTCCAGAATAAGATCCCCACGTTATTTCTAGCCATATAATGCTATAAGAGATTAATACATACTCGGTGTTACAATGGACAGTATAGATTCATAGAACTGAAGTCTACATTATTCTCTCACATTCTCACATTCAAGTAATGTTCCTGCAGTAATGTTCAGTTTGCTAAAACTATTATTTCTTTGGTTTTAGGATGTTATTACTAATATTTATTGATGGAGTTTCACAGCTTGCTTTATTTCAAGTTGAAGTTTAATTTTTTTAAAATATTAATAAATACGTGAGTAAATAATGCAAATTTTCCCAAGAACACCACAAAACAAACTATTTATATATAATACGCAAAACATAACTGCCACACTGACCTTATAACATCGACCCTTATTCACTCATAAGAAATGAAGTCTGTCTCTCCTAGAAAAACATACGTATGACTTAAAAAGTATCATTCACCTGAAAAAGGCAAATCTTTTCAATCAGTCTTTAGGCAGGCCTGTAATCTCACCTTGAAACAGGTAACCATAACCAAAAGTTAACCTGTAACAAGAAAAGCCAACTACATTTCACCTACATTAGGCAATATCAGCAAATCTTTGCCTATTACGGGCAATTGCTCTTGCCATTCATTAGCGAGGGAAAGGCAAACTCTACTACATACCAATGACTACAAACATGGGAGGGATGTGGGTATTGGAGGGATTAATTACAACTGTAGGTTAATAGCAGCGGTGGAGACATGGATGGACATACTGTACCTTATTGCATCGCTGAACTACAGTATAACTGTCGGCTACCTCAGAAGACATGGAAGCATAAATGCAAGACTATGAACAGCCATGTACAAAAAATCATAACACGAATTCAAAGATGAACTTACCTTACATGTAAAATCAATAGGCTAACTACAGTACTCCCTAAACAATATTTTGAATTTACATTGTCACATTTAAGACAACAGAAACTCCCAATTCATCTGTACAACATATGTCACATTAAATATGTAACATACATGTCACATTAACTATGTAACATAATGTGAACTAATATGCTTTCTTACAAAATATTTAAAGACTTAACTTGGAATGTGTGATAAACTACAAAATGAATGCTTCAGGCCTTGATAAAATTCTACTGAAACTTGTTGACCTACTGTATCCAAGACATTTTCCAATTGCCTGTAACAATACAGGAAACATTACAGTACAGTAATAAGAATAAATACATATTTAGGTATATCACTTAGCATCTTTGGCAGTTGGTAAAACATTGCTATATTTATCATAGCAGCAATAATGACAATAATAATAACAATAATAATAATAATAATGATCATGATAATTATACAAGTAACCAGACAACGGTAAACTGAAAATGACTAGAAATTAAAAAACTATATATTTTTACAGCTACTAAAAAACCAGCCATGGGTTTACGATCAACTAACACCCCCCCCCCCCCCCCAGCCATGCGTATACAGTTGTTATGACGTGAATTTTTTTTTTTTTTTGCTAAATCATTGTTTTCCCTGATATGAATAAGGAATATAAATTATTATCTATAAAATAAAAAAAACACCATCAATTGCCATTTCATTTTAGACAAAACCCATATTGTAGACTGTCTTGTTTGACTGGGACCTCATGTAATAGGTAAAACATTATTGTTCCGACACAGAGACTTACCTCGAAACACTTTCTTAGGAGGTTACTGGTAACTCCTCTCAAACGACCAGAGTTTTGTGTAGTTTACCCTACTCCCATTCTCTATAGTGACCTGATAGCAGGAGAGAACGTGACCTGGGGGCAATGCCCGAGGTGGTAAAACATTATTAAGTAGAATTTGTACATTCATTAAATTTAAATATGTTTCAAGTAATACAAAGTGGATATATTGAACAATTACACTGGGAGGTCTGTGGGATCATGTTCAACAGTTTTCATATTACAGAACCAAAAAATTTCTCCCAAGATTGTATTAGCTAAAAGTAACAAAACCCGAGAGGCCATTCAGAGCAAGGGTGCTGTTGGGGGACCCACATTTGTGGTATGAAGTAAAAGTTCATAGGAGTTGGACAGCAAGATGGAAAGGAGGAAGCAAGGACGGATATGAAGAGGGTTAAAAAGCATTTGTAGTAAGAGACCAAAGGGATATTGCAAAGAATCTTAGGTAATACCAATGGGTCTCGCTAATAACTGCGGCAATGAAGATTATTTTTAATTGAGCATTTAAGATACACGGAAGGAGGAATTGTAGATAATTCTGTTTAGACTGGGTATTATATAAGTACTATAGTATATGTTTATAACTACTTTTACTTTTCCTTAATAGATTTCATACTCTCCTTTTTAACTTTTGTACTTATTTATGATTTCTTCGATGTTCTATGTGGAATATAAGTTAATCTTATAAGGGACGAACCCCCCCCCCTTTTTACAACTGATCATGACAGGACACAACTCACTGGTAAACCTATGGCTGGCTGTACTGTAAAATATCTTTGGCAGGTAAACAATATTAACGTCACCATTAAAGCAATGATAATTTCCATGATCAAACAAAAAAATAAAAGTTCATTTATATAGCGGCATATTAATCTATCTTAATGATCAACATTAATCATTACACAAAATAACAATAAAATATGCTCATAAAAAAATTCTAATCTCTTTAGTGTGTTCGCAAGCAAACATTGTATTATATTATTTCCCTTTTAAGTTTGGCACAAAAATATGGAAGAGGAAAAAACATGAAATAATACTGTTTTGGTAATTGAAACTTCTAAACTAATAATTCAAAGTTGATCAAAATACAAACAGAAAAAGCTATCTTTCAGTATCTATATCTTGTATTAAACACCATTATAGTACCATGAAAATAAAATACTGTATACAAAAATCAGATGTGATCAACACAGGGAGTTATGTCACAAAATACTTTTGTGAACATTTTAAATCTCTGGAATTTATCCAAATGCAAGAACAGTAACTTTTGACTGATAAAAAAATTAACTGAGAATAGCAAGATACTTTTTTTGATAAAATAAATAATCAAAGAATTCTTAAACAATTTACAAATATCTGTAGAAAAATGTATACATAAGAACAAGGGATACATTCTTTCAAATCCAGTTTCCATAAAAGGATGTTCTCGGAAAGGTTCAGAGTTGTACTATGAATTAGTCTTGAATGTTCAAGTTCTGGGACTGACAGTATTATATTAGAAAACACAAATAAAATTCAATGTCCATCTATCTTGGTTTCACTGTCCGGATACTATTGGTAGACTTGTACTTCACAATATGAAAACCCAAATCTCCTGAGTTCATATCAGATAAAATTATGTCTGTCTAAGTTTTCATCAACTGCTTTCTCATGACTTTTGCCTAATGATAAAAAAGCTTGCTATCTTTATGAATTTTCAATAGGTCTTCGCTTTGTATATTAAAACCAAAGACTCAGTAATATGAAAAAAAATTACCTATTCAGGGGGACAAATATATATTTTGAATCATATTTCTCCTATCATTTGGACCTGTCTCATCTTAAAATCCCAAGTAACTGAGTTTTCTAAAACTGTTACTTGAATTTTGATAAAATCAATGGAATCTGGGTTTGAGTAATGTACTTTTACTTTTACTTTGGCAGTACTGGCTATTTTCAATTACCCACTTCGTATAAAATGCTACCGATATGGACTTTCGTAATAGGATGGGAAAAATAACCAATTTCCATGTAGATGAAATACCCGATTGGACTTCCAGACCAATACTGTATAAAGCTACATAATTTCACAATCCATTTATCAAACAAAAAGCAGTAGCATGCTATTACATTCATGAATTTATCAAGTAAATCATCAATATTACTTATGACACATAAGTAAATCATTATAATTATGAGAATTGAACAAGCTCAACATGTCTTCCCACCTGTTACAGTTTAGTCTTGAAGAATTCACACGGTAAAAAGGACAATTTGTCCTAAATTGTATTTTTCCTAGCTATACAAACCCATAACCATTTAATATAGGAATTCGCTTCAGCTCCTATATTAAATGATCACGAGCTTTGTATATCGCGTCGAAACAAATGACAATTTGTCCTAAATTGTATTTTTCCTAGCTATACAAACCTGTAATCATTTAATATAGGAGCTGAAGCGAATTCATATATTAAATGATTATGAGGTTTGTATATTGCGTCGGAACAAATGACAATTTGTCCTAAATTGTATTTTTCCTAGCTATACAAACCCGTAATCATTTAATATAGGAGCTGAAGCGAATTCCTACATTAAATGATTACGAGGTTTGTATATAGCGTCGGAACAAACAAAAATTGAAAAAGAAATGTATTAAGACATCTTTCCACATTTCAATTCTTCAAGTGAATAGATTTTAATCAAATATCTTGAAATTTGTTCCCGTGAAATACAATGCACTAAATGTACCTTTGAACATATAACCTTCTTGACATCACTCCAATAAAACACAGTGGCATCCAGCAGTGAAGGATATTTACAGTGAGCATTACAAATACATTAGTAGCTTTAGTAATGACTATTACTTTTACTCCAGCACACACAAAACCATTACCAGTAATAACATTTTTATATCACTGACATATTCCTGAAGACACTTAACCAATATAATTCACCCTGATCCATGTTAGCTTCAAGTTTAACTTGAACAAAAAAAAAGTGTAAAAAAAAAATCAAAACAACATGCCCCTGAGATAGCTTGGTTTTCTCAGATTAGTAGTTTGATTTTCAGTGCACTTTTGAAATAAAAAAGTCACAATATTAACTTTTCTAAAAACGATGACTAATTCTGTACCATTTTTCACAGCATATTTTATGAAAAAATTGGTCTGGATACTAAATATCACTACAATATGATACTCATTAAATGACAATACAGTATTCATATTTTTAGTAGACACTGAAGAAGAAGAAGTGTTTCCATCTGCTACTGAATACTATCAAAATACATAATACAATGAATACAGATATAAGTGGAAGAATAGTTAAACATTTTGGCGTTTCATTTGGCAACCAGTTGCATGTAATACTGTAATCTACAGCATAATCAGCATTATCATCTGAAGTTTTATCTTCACTTTAAAAACTGAAATAAAACTTCATTTTCCCTTAATACTAACTCATAAAACTTCACATAGGGTGCCTAATTATGCTGAAGATTTGAGGAAAAAAAATTGTTTAAGATAAAAAGAGGAATGACTAGAGAGTTTCATGAATCACAGGGTACAGCAGAACCATGTGCTCGGCACCTTTAATCGGCAACCTGAAGATGCTGTGGTGGTGGATCATGTGAGGCACTGAGGGAAACTGCTTTGTGCCTCGTCCCAGCATGTAGCAACCAGTTTTGTGGTCAAACTGTATCCGCAGATGCATGTAGCCACGTGCGGATCTGTAAAAATTTCAATTTAGATCTCTCTAAGTGTATGAGATATTACTCAACAGAATTATTTACTGTAGTTACAGACTTCTGTAAAACCTCTTGTGTTAAGTAGTTATCAAATTTAAGCAACATCATTGCACCATATGCCATCATAAAAGTTGATATTTTGAACATTAAGAAAACTCTTAAAAACTAGGAGTTAAGTTGTACATTAAGAAATGGAAAATAAGGCTACAACATGAAGGAAGCATAGATGCTATAAACCAACCATCATCTTCCTTACAATAATGGTTTTGTAAAGAATGAGATGTCAGAAGAGGTAACTCCACCATCCCCACAAAAAAAAAAAGCTGTAAAGTTAGCATCATGAGATTAAAAAAAATGATATACATACATATACCAAGGCACTTCCCCCAATTTTGGGGGGTAGCCGACATCAAACAAATGAAACAGAAAAGGGGACCTCTCCTCTCTACATTCCTCCCAGCCTGACAAGGGACTCAACCGAGTTCGGCTGGTACTGCTAGGGGTGCCACAGCCCAGCCTCCCCCATTATCCACCACAGATGAAGCTTCATAACACTGTCCCCTACAGTATACAGTACATAAATTAATTGGTAGTCACATCCTGGAGAGCTAAAAAATAGGGAGCTAATCGAGTTGCAGATAACAAAAGTAACTGATAATGAATAGCATGAAATGGGACAAACCTTGAAGTTGTACTCGGACATTCCTGGACAAAGAATTTCCCCAAAAGTATTCCTAATGCTAAATCAATTACATGAAATTGTTGAAGACAAATTAATTGATGTTTCTCAGCTTCTAAGGTTTCAACACATGAATGTACTGTAATGAGTCTCCTAGTGTCTTTTAATCCTATAAATGGAATGATGTGACATTCCTGCATAATATAGGAACAGACCACTTTACAATTAAAGTAAAGGGTTTGTATGGGAAAATCAAGTTTTCCAGAAATCATTGTTCTCGTAAATTACAAATACCGAATTATTATTATCATTATTACTTACTAAGCTACAACCCCAGTTGGAAAAGCAGAATGCTATACGCCAGAGGGCTAGAACAGGAAAAAATAACCCAATGAGGAAAGGAAATATAGAAACTAGAAGAGAAGTAATTAAAATAAAATATTTTAAGAACAGTATCAACAGTAAAATAAATCTTTCATATGTAAACTATAAAAAACTTAAAAAAAACAAGAGGAAGAGAAATAAGATAGAAGTGTGCCCGATTGTACCCTCAAGCAAGAGAAATCTACCCCAAGACAGTGAAAGACCATGGTACAGAGGCTATGGCACTATCCAAGACCAGAGAACAGTAGTTTGATTTTGGAGTGTCCTTCCCTTAGAAAAGCTGCTTACCATAGCTAAAGAGTCCCATAAAGAACAATATATGAACGTGTGCAAAAGGTTAACCCATTCGCCCCCAAAGGACGTACCGGTAGGTTCTTGCAAAACACTGTTATTTACATGTTTTTGATAACTTTAATGAGAAACTTCAGGCATTTTCCTAAAGAATGAGACCAACCTGACCTCTCTATGACAAAAATTAAGGCTGTTAGAGAAATTTAAAAAAAACATATAGCAAAATGTGCTCGAAATTTAACCTTACCCTGGGGGTAAAAGGGATAACAGGCCAGAATTCATGTACTTACTTTAGTCCTAGGGAGTATTCATGCTTTGAGGCATCTAGTGATCTTACGAGGTAACTACCTTCAGCACACGACCGAAGTGTACTTTCAGCTTCTGTTCTGCTTAATGCACCATGATACCATCTGCAAATAAATATAAGAATGTCTAGATTCAAATTGAACAGTTCAGTCTGTGCTTACTGCTAGTGGCATTCGGTAATAATGCACCCATAAAGCATTGTAAATTGGTAATACAGTAATTAGTCCTGAGCAAGGGGATAGTGATGATAGCTGTGACTATGGGGTACAGGGTACAGTATGCCGAAGATGGTACATCACTGCAGTGTTCTTTTGGCCCCACGACAAACCCTTAGCCGTCCAAATTCTTTCCCGCACCCCAATTTTCATCTATTTTAGAACAAATCCTTTAGATGAGCTCCATGACAGTCTGGAAATGTGACTCCGTTGTCTTAAACCCATTTATAACAACAATAATAAACCACTAACTAGGTAAGTAGTTGGAAGCCAACTTTCTGTTGGCATATCTTGACAGCAAGAATACCTAGAAGACTGAAGAGATAAACAACATAGAAGATCAAAGGTAATACCTATTCTCAGGCATCATAAAATATCCGAGGTAACAATAATATATTTGTAATTAATGAGGCTCTCGTTAGTGATGAATGCTCACATGGAAAGTAAATTAAAAATTTCTTTCATCTTTAAAGAAAGTTCAAAATTTCTTTCATCTTTACAAAAAGTTCAAAACTTCTTTCATCTTTACAGAAAGTTCAAAATTTCTTTCATCTTTACAGAAAGTTCAAAATTTCTTTCATCTTTACAGAAAGTTCAAAATTTCTTTCATCTTTACAAAAAGTTCAAAACTTCTTTCACCTTTAAAGAAAGTTCAAAATTTCCTTAACCTTTCCATGGTTCTATCTGGGCTGATATGGCACAACACCAAACAGCAAATTTGCAACAAGAAGCATAATAATACTCTTACACATCACTCATCACATGATTCTGGCAATGGCAACCGCTCTACTCTTGTACAAAGAATAATAATAATAATAATAATAAAAAAAAAAATATGACATACCCTTGTCTCATGAGAGGGAGTTTGACATCAACACTTTCTCCTTTAATGGCTAAAGCTGCACATCCTAGATTGAGCGCAAGACCACTTTTAAATCGTACTCCATGAGGTTCTGGAAGAGAAGAGAAGTTATATATATGTGATACACATAAACCACATCCTTAAATTACGACAAGTATAAAAGGAACTATTGACCCTGTGAAATAAATAGGCTAAGCAGTCCACTGCAGAAACAAAACAAAAAAGCTATGCAATACTATAACCACAATGGTAGCCTCTTTGCAAAATATGTTATTCTGTGACATTATTAGTAGTACTCATGGTGGGATATACATATTTAGAGTGAGGCATATGACCAAAAATCTACGTAAGCTTCAACAGGGTCAAATGCACATGAAAAAATGAAATAAAGAAAAAATGAAAACAGTAGATGACTAGCTTTTTTCTTGCTGCAACATTGGTCATTAAATTATGGTGTTCTGGTAACTAAAGAGAAAAAAGTGCTTATGAGGAAGCTGTTGGGTAGTTTGTGAAAACCTGGATTATGTAAACAAAGGAGAGCTATAATATTCAATCATGAAAGTTGTATATACTTGTTCAAGGTTCTTCTAAAGTCTAAACTATAATTGAAATAGAAATGCAAGATTCTTGCAAAATTTCTCAAGTGTATCAAGAGCACTGTAAAATATAATGTATGAACAGATTATTGAAGAAAATTGTTCCCAGTGATAGATCAACAAACAAAGAAATAAAAGATAAATAAAAAAAAGAGCTCAATATCCCAAAGATGGATGCAGATGTTAAGTTATGCAGAACTACACAAAAATAACTGATATTCAAGAAAAGAGAACCAATGTACAGAAAAAGAGGACGTACACAAATGTTCTCATCAATAAGCAAAGCTCTTCATCATTTCCAAGATATTGAAATAAGAAAATATATGATGGCAGAAGGATAGGTAGTGGTGGTGGTGGTGGTGGTGGGGCAGTAGCTGTAGTGAACGACACCTCGTAGTAACGGGGGATTTTGAGGAGGGAGAAGTCTAATTGGAAAGGAACCTCTGGTAGTGGTATCACTTGCCCCAGTTTTAATACCGACACCCTTTAGGGGTGAGCGAGCTGGGTATATTCCTGGCATTCCATGCAACTTTTTTGTCTGGTATATTTAGCAGTATTTATACCTTTGAAATGGTGCTTTAAGGAGCATTTCACTGGGCGACACAGGTTCCTCGCTCAGAAATAGATTTTTTCTTCGTCAAAATCCCTTTTCTAAAAGATGACATTGTGAAGCAATAATGAACACTTCATTTAGATGTAGATTAAAAAGGATAAAATTAAGGAATGAAGAGCCCAATGATTTGTTATGGGAGGGAATCAGCTGATTTCTCTAGGCAATTGAAGAGCCCTCCCACTTTTTTTTTAATGTTTTAAATGAATACAGTAATCTATATTAGTCTTACAGCCCATTCTAAACATTAAGGCATAAAGTATGAATAAAATAAAATTAGTCACATACTAACCTTTACTTTTAAATTTTGGTGTTCCCTGATCATCACTACTATCAGCTGAAGATCGAGTATCCCAGTCACTGGAATTAGACGAGGAAGTGCCACTTCTGGTTTCTGATATCTGTTAAGAATGAACGATACTTGAAAAATTGGTAAACCATAAATCTTAAAATGTTAACATTATAAAATTGAAATAAAAAGGGGACAGAAATTCTAATACTTCTCAGAATTTTATATAAGATTCTGAGGATAACAACAGACCTAAGAAATTTTAAAATGTAACAGCTAAAGAATTAACCCTTTTACCCCCAGGCTCTTTGGAAATTTCCAACCCTTAAGCCCCAGGGGGTTATTTTTTTCCCAGCACATTTTGCTGTATATTTTTTTTAAATTGCTCTAACAGCCTTAATTTTTGTCATAGAGAGGTTAGGTTGGTCTCATTCTCTTGGAAAATGCCTGAATTTTTTCCAAAAATTATCAAAAATATGAAAAAAATAATTCTTATAGCATTTTTTTGCAAGGACGTACCGGTACGTCCATGGGGGTAAAGGGATGGCTTTTGTGAAACGTACCAGTACGTCCTTTGGGGGTAAAAGGGTTAAGAAATAGACACAGATATATACTTACTTGTAACCTGGAAACAGCAGGATTCATTGTGGGTTGGAAGTTTGGAGGAAGACTTAGTCTGGGATTCCCTTCACTTGTGGCACCACTGGAAGATATTGAAGAATTACTACTGGAAAGGCTAGTCTTTCCCACTTTTGCAGCTGCTAGACGTCGCCGAAGCTTTGGCATGTCAAAAGGCAGATCGCTGAAAGGAACGTCTTCCTTCCTACTTCTGTGTAAACCGTATTCAATACTTATGCCGCTATCGGAACCTTGTACGTCACCTTCCTGAGTAGGTCCAGGTAAAATGTGGTGAAAATTTCTGAAATCTTCTTGGATATTTCTCGGCTGTAAAGGAGTCTTCTGACGGGCTATTACTGAATTCAGTTCAGCTAGGTCTTGAGGGGAGGTCTTTTGTGAGGCACCTCCCATTTCTGATGAAGGTTCTTGTGATTTATCAGAAATGGGAGAAAGAATCTGGAATTTTGCTGACTGAATGAGTGACCGGTGTGGGGCACAGAGGTTTAAAAAGGGACGGGACAAGAGGGATGAGTCACTTCCCAAGGACGAACTCTTATAACTACTGACTGCTGACTCATTACTCGCTGTGCTTTTGTTACCGTCACTCATGGAACTTCGCAGGCTCTCCATGCTCGACATAGTACTACCTGTAACAACGCTTTCAATGCTCGAGTACTTTACGTTCACCCCGGGAGGAATGAAGCAAGATTTGATATCCCTTTGGGACGAACTGTCGAGAAGCACCTCCATTGATGCATTGAGACTAATATTACTCTGGCATGGAGGTGAATTTCTGCTGAGGCCAAGTAACTCTTTACTCAGACTCTTCTTTATAGGCAACTTAAGATCCTTTTGTCTTGGAGGACTAAACCAACTGGAGGGACTTTTGTCTGCGACAGGAGTCTTCTTGCAGAACTTTATTGGTAAGGGAGCGGTACCGGGGGGACTTCGTAATTCTAAGGGTCTTAAAGGCAGTTTGACAGGGATAGCCTGAGATTTGCTGATTTCAGCACGATTCTTCAGTTCTGTCCTCCTATTCTTGGCATTCTTTTTATCTTTCTCCGTTTTCTTGAAGTAGTCATCGCTGTGCATGTGTAAAGTTTTTAAATCTGCCGAGAGCTCTTTCGTTTTCTGGCCTTCAATGTAATCCTCAATGTAATCGTCCTCGTCGAGAGAGTCTGAGCCACGATTGAGAATCTCATCATCACTCTTGGATAGTCCTATGGGGCGGACACGGTGTTCTGTGATATGATGAGTAGAGACACTTCTTGCAGGCCGAGGAACCTTTCCACGGCCATGATCACGACGCCGGCCTTTTGGTGTATAAACGCCAACCTGCAACATGTAAAAAATGCAATTATGTAACATCATGTCAAATGAATCTTCATGCATACCTATGTTCAACCTGGGGCCAATAAAGGGATTTTGACGAAGGAAAAATCTATTTCTGGGGAGAGACCTGTGACGCCCGGTGAAAAGGGTCCTTCTTTACACTTTTCTAATATAAATCTTCCAAATATACTAGAGAAAGATAAAAGCATGGAATGCAGAGGTTACAACCCTCCTCGCGCGAACACCTTGTTGGTGTCGTGTATTTAACAAGGGCGTGTGTAAACCACTATTCACAGGCTGTCTTCCATTTAGATAATCCCTTCATCAAATGATGAAACTTCAATAGCTGATTGTGCACTTTATTATAACATTAAAAACAATTGCAAATATACATCTACATTACCTGAAACTTGGGATCCGAAGAGGTAGATGCAACTGCATTGCTAGACAATGTCCTTGACCGGTGACTTCCATTGGTGTTCTGACCATTTTGCCGTGAACGACGGCGCAAGTTCAGTAACTGCAGAATTGGATGGTTGGCAATGCGGTCTATCAAGTCCCCTCCGTCCTCATTTTTCTTCTCCACCTGGCGGAAGCACAATGAAGGCTGAAGCAGAGTTAAGAAAATTAGTATGTGTTCAAAAGAAAATGGTCAACCTCTTATATTCTACTTGATTAAAAACTATTAAATATTAGAGAGAAGCTTACTGTAGCTTATGAAGTAAAACATGCACTATATAACTAACCTATGTCTGTTGAAGCCATACCTATCACAGCAACTACTGTTTTATGAATAAAATCTAAAGTATAACTAAAGCAAATTGAGTTATAAAACTGCATTCTTAAAAAGTAAGACAGGCACTATAGAAAAAAAAACTAAGTTTGTTTCATCACCTCATTAATCATATACATTGCCTTATTTATGCCGACACTGAAATCCCAGTCACACCAACTTATTTGATCAAGATTAAGAAACTCCTCTGCCAAAGCTTAGTCCCATATACAGCACAATTCCAACTTAACCCTTTTACGCCAAAGGACGTACTGGTACGTTTCGCAAAACTCATCCCTTTACCCCCATGGACGTACCGGTACGTCCTTGCAAAAAACTGCTATTTACATTTTTTTTGCATATTTTTGATAATTTTTTGAGAAACTTCAGGCATTTTCCAAGAGAATGAGACCAACCTGACCTCTCTATGAAAAAAAATTAAGGCTGTTAGAGCAATTTAAAAAAAAATGTACTGCAAAATGTGCTTGAAAAAAAAATAACCCCTGGGGGTTAAGGGTTGGAAAGTTCCAAATAGCCTGGGGGTAAAAGGGTTAACTCTCGCTTCATGTGATTGGCATAGTCAAATTTGTTGCTCTGTTCCCAAAATACTGTTTTCTTTTTTAATTGTTGATAGTCTTAATTATCTTCATTCATCTTTTCATCCATATTCATTTCCACACAGAACCCCACAACCTTGTACTGCACTTACAGTAGTTAAAGATCATTAATCACTTCCCGTATGCCTTGCATCATCTCTAAAAGAAGAAGGTTTAACACAACACAGGATCACTCGGAAGGAAACGCTAATTAGTTGTTAGGATTATAAGTAAATTGTATTTTTCCTAACTATATAAACCTAAGTTCTTTACTAAGAGTTTGTTTTCAGCGTAGCTGGAACTCGGCTGATAAAATTATAAAATTTATAACAAGGTGTCAATAGTTACTGGAAGGTGAAGAGGAATCCCTGCCCCCTGCCACCATAATAAGTACCCACTTTGACCTTAATCCTAGATGGGAAGTGCAAGTTAAAGGACTCAGGGTTGTAGTTGGTTTACTTTCCCAGGAAATGTAAAGGCAAATTGGTCCTGCCTAGGAATAAAAGTGGCAACTCCTGTCAACCTAACAACTTGGACATGAAGATGAGGCAATATCTTTGACTGGTATACGGTCAAGGAAACACCTATATACGTGTGGAAATGTTGCCTAAATGTATAGCTCATGGTCCTATGAGACCAGGCGTGCATACATTTGTCTATCCTTCCCATCGTTTGAGAGGATGGGGGAGACACTTCTAAACAAACTTATTGCTAAGAAAATTGCTCAATCATGTGGCTCACCTGCACCCATTGTCCAGTCCAGAAAATAAAGGAATGACTGCTGCACCCCAAGGAAGGGGAAGAAAGATATAAATCAGTCAATCTTAACTCTCATTCTAGATTTTCATCACGACCACTATCTTGGATAAGATGCTTCTTGTCTTGGCGAGGAACTAAATTTGCTACAGGACCAGTCAAGTCCCTACCTACGGTTCAAGGATAACGGTAACAAGGAACCTATGAGTACTTCTGTAGGTAATGGGCAGAGAAGGTCGTTTGTCGGTAACATATTACTGTATTCATGAAAAGCTCCTCTGGTAATTTCTTCTTGAAGGCTGGGGTAGATCTGATATTCTGACTTTGTGTGATCGAATCCACAGTTGTCTTTTCGTGTCCTAATCGGAGCAAGTGTACGATTGTTGGACGAAGCCAGAACAAAAGCAGTTTAACTATCTATTTCCTTATTCCTTCCATACTGAAGCAAGAGTTGTAGTGTGCCCCCCCCCCCCCCCCAGAACAGGATGGCAAGTTATTCTGGTCCCTGCGAGTCACCTTTGTAAGGAAGAGATTAAAAAGGATTGAAGTCATCGCCAAAAGGATTCTAGGTCCGGGCAACAAATGCCTGAACCAAGGCAAAAGAGATCTTGTATCCTCCAGAATAACCAAAGTCATGAGAAGAGATAAGTCATTTTACATCACTATTGACTACTATATAAAGAAGTGGAAGGCAACCATATTCTCTCTCTTCTGGGTTTCAAATGGCCATGGGGCAGCTAAATGGTGCATCAAAACAGCTCTATTCTTGCCATTTGACCAGTTTAAGTCCATTTACTTTTCTGTCCTTGGGCTTGACAAGCTTTGGGTCATAGTGCAATACATGACAGTGAACCTCAATATAGGTTGGAGGGTGTCCATGGAAGTAGTTTCAATTGCACCAGATTCATATGTCGGCATATTGTGTCCTCATGTTCGAGTCTCCATCAAGGTGCATACCGTCATCAGGAGCTCAGCTAGGAAGGGTGTCTACAAAAAACCCAGGAATCAAGATCCTATTGATTGCTATGGTGTAAGGAATTCCATTATTATGAGGAAGTTAAAATTGCCATACTAAGCTTCCCTGAAGATACACAAAAGAACTTGGGTGAAGAGAATCTTTGCCAAGAGTAGCGAGCACATGCATGATGTGGCATTGAAGTGTTTGTAAGAGTACTGAGATCAAGTTTTGAGAAGTCACCTGTTCCAACCCTTCAAGTAATGTAGTGATTAGCAGGCTGAGGCCAGGTATAGCAGGATTACTATTGGGTTACAACCCTGATTCTGCTAACCCACAGTTCAGTAAATGGTCCAATCGGAATATTTAAAAATTACAAAATACTTTTATTTAAGGAGCATGAGGAATTCCAATATGTCCAGTCTGTGTAACATAGTCCAATCACCCACTATGTATCAATTCCACAAATGGTTAATGTTTCCACAGAACAAGTTCTGTGGACGGGGGTGTAATCATTTAAAATTATCAATTTCTTTCCAATTACCGTCTCCCTTTCACAATGCCTGAAAAAGGATATTTGAGAATTGTCTTCACTTCAATTGAGAGAGCCTTGCCAAACTATGTTCCAGCCCCCTAAATGGGAACAATCAAATTTGATCACACAACCCTCAACAATTTTCTCCACATAAAGGGTTTAATTGAGTTTGTACCCTACTTAAAACAGTATCTTAGTACTTTAATAAGGCTTTGCCATACATTTTCTCTTCAAGAGTCATATCAGCTGAACAAGACCACTAAGATTATGGTCTCCTCTGTCTCTATCATGTTTTCAAGAGACTATTTGTCAGATACTGTGCAAGCCAATGAGTTGCATGCAAATAGCTTATACAACTGGAATACCTGAACATATGGTTCTAATCTTATTTGTCTTCAACAAACCTTGCCTTTACATTGATTTATTTGAGATATTACAAATATTGAATTGATATTCAGGTAACATTATTACTAAAATGTGATTCAAATAAATCAATTATGCTCTTATAACATGACAAATTCGAAGATAATTTGTATTTTTCCTAACCATACAAACCTTAGCTATTTACAAAGGGTTTACTTTTAGCGCAGCTGAAATGACGAGCCAATAGTTTTTAACGAGGGTTAATTACCCCCGCGCTAGTTAGCGGGGGGTGGGGAAGGGTAGCTTGCTACCCCTCCCCCCTCCACACACCGGTGACTTGCTTCACTTCACTTAGAGGTAGGACTTGACTTGGGGGTCAGGGATGGCGGGCACATATGTGTAAATAGCTAAGGTTTGTATGGTTAGGAAAAATACAAATTATCTTCGAATTTGTCATTTGTTCCGTAACCGAAATACAAACCACGCTATTTACAAAGGGTGACTTACCCCTTAGGAAGGGTGGAAAGTCCCCAGCCTTACTGACTTCGGCTTGCCCGGGGGCTCGATCCCTTAGTGAGCAGCACTAGAGAGAGGGAGCCCCTGTACCTCACAGGTTCCTAGCATCGCTAGGAACGAGTGGCCTACATAAGTAGTGTGAGGAGGAGAGTGTGACTCGTCCTATGAAGTTGACCTTGAGACCTTCAGATAGGAATTCTAGGATAGGACGTTCCCCATACCACCTCGTCAGGGTATGGGAGACGCAACAGTATTAAGCTTAATACTAGGAGCACAAAGAAGCATGGGTTACCTGCAGAGGTCGAGGTCAGCTATGCGAGGACCAGGATGCTGCTTCCCCAAGAGAGGGGAGAATGAAGAAAGAAGTAAGGGTCAGACATACTCTTTCATTCACACAGACTAAGACCGGGTAACAACGCCCTCAACCTACTGCTACTTGTCCAAAAAGGAGCCTGAGGTTAGACCAGCTGTTGTGCAGCCACCACAGGGCCGATAGAGAACGTATCGAGGCTCCTGTGGGTCACGTCTTGCAGGTAGTGGGCTGTGAAGGTCGTTTGACGCTTCCAGACCCCCGCTTGAAGTACCTGCGTCACAGAGAAGTTTCTCTTGAAGGCCAGGGATGTAGCAATACCCCTGACATCGTGGGCCCGAGGGCGACGTGACGGAGGAGGGTCAGGATTCAGGGCATGGTGGATAACCCTACGAATCCAAGCAGAGATGGTGTTCCTTGTGACCCTCCTCTTTGTCCTGCCTGTGCTCACAAACAAAGCTCGCACATGAGGACGGACTGCAGCCGTTCTCTTCAAGTAGTACCTCAGACACCTCACTGGGCATAGTAGCAGCTGGTCTGGGTCGTTTGTTACAGAACGGAGACTCGCGATCCTGAAAGAGTCGAACCGAGGATCCGGCACTCCAGGATTCTGAGTCTTGGCCACAAACTCAGGGACGAACCTGAATGTTACCTCCCCCCATCCCCTTGAATGGGCGATGTCGTACGAGAGACCATGAAGTTCACTAACTCGCTTGGCCGAGGCCAAGGCGAGTAGGAAAGCCGTCTTCCAAGACAGGTGGCGATCGGAGGCCTGGCGTAATGGCTCGAAGGGAGGTCTCTTGAGAGACCTGAGAACTCGAACCACGTTCCAAGGAGGGGGTCTCACTTCCGACTGGGGGCAGGTAAGCTCATAGCTACGTATGAGTAAAGAGAGTTCTAGCGATGAAGAAATATCCACGCCCTTCAATCTGAAGGCCAAGCTTAAGGCTGAGCGATAGCCTTTCACTGCCGAGACAGAAAGGCGCATTTCTTCTCGCAGATACACAAGGAAGTCCGCTATTGCTGGAATAGTGGCATCGAGTGGAGAGATACCCCTTCCACGACACCAACCACAAAAGACTCTCCACTTCGCTTGGTAGACTCCCTCAGAGGACCTTCGCAGGTGCCGAGACATTCTCTCCGCAACCTGTTGCGAAAAGCCTCTCTCCGCGAGGAGACGCTGGATAGTCTCCAGGCGTGAAGCCGAAGCGAGGCTACGGCCCTGTGAGGGACACCGGAGTGGGGTTGTCTGAGAAGCTCGTGTCGTGGAGGAAGCTCCCTTGGGAGTTCCGTCAGGAGTTGCAGAAGGTCCGGAAACCATTCCGCGTGATGCCATAGCGGAGCTACTAGAGTCATGGAACAGTTGACCGATAGTCTGGTCCTGTTGAGCACCCTTCTCATCAGACAGAATGGTGGGAAGGCGTACACGTCGATGTTGTCCCACCGTTGCTGGAAAGCATCTTGCCAGAGTGCCTTGGGGTCCGGGACTGGTGAGCAGTACAGGGGCAGCTTGAAGTTCAAGGCTGTCGCGAACAAGTCCACCGTCGGGGAACCCCACAAAGTCAGGACTTTGTTGGCTATCTGAGGATCCAAAGACCACTCGGTACTCACTATCTGCGAAGCCCTGCTCAGACTGTCGGCGAGCACATTCCTCTTGCCAGGAATGAAGCGAGCTGATAGTGTTATCGAGTGGGTTTCGGTCCACCTCAGAGTCTCTACTGCAAGATGGGATAGCTGTTGCGAAAAAGTGCCTCCCTGCTTGTTGATATAAGCCACTACCGTGGTGTTGTCGCTCATCACCACCACGGAGTGACCCGCCAGGAACCGTTGGAACTGTTGAAGGGCCAGAAAGACGGCCTTCAATTCTAGCAGGTTGATGTGTAGGCACTTTTCTGATTCTGACCAAAGGCCTGAGGCCCTCTGGTTCAGAACGTGCGCCCCCCACCCTTCTTTTGACGCGTCCGAAAACAGAGTCAATTCCGGGGGAAGGACGAGAAGACTCACTCCCTTTCGCAGGTTCTCGTCGGCCAGCCACCACCGCAAGTCCGTCTGTTCCAGAGACCCCATTGGGATCAGAGTGTCCGGGGAATCGGATCCTTGATTCCACCGGGACTTGAGCCGCCATTGAAGGGATCTCATCCTGAGGCGGCTGTTTGGAACCAGACGGGCCAGGGAGGATAGGTGGCCCAAGAGACGCAACCACGATTGGGCGGGGAGTTCTTTTCGCCTGAGGAAAGGTTCCGCCACCCTCCTCAGCCTTGCTATCCGGTCGTCTGATGGAAAGGCTTTGTGGAGATTGGTGTCTATTAGCATGCCTAGATAAACCAGTCGCTGGGACGGCTGCAGAGAGGACTTCTCGAGGTTTACCACGATCCCCAGATCCTGGCAAAGATCTAGAAGCCTGTCTCGGTGTCGAAGAAGGGTCGACTCCGAGTCTGCTAGGATCAGCCAATCGTCTAGGTAACGAAGGAGACGAATGCCGTTCCTGTGCGCCCAAGTCGAAATCAGGGTGAACACTCTGGTGAACACCTGAGGAGCTGTGGAGAGACCGAAACACAGCACCTTGAACTGGTAGATCTTGTTGTCTAGGCAGAATCTTAGGTACTTCCTGGAAGACGGATGGATTGGGATCTGGAAGTACGCGTCCTTTAGATCCAGTGTACACATGAAGTCTTGTGGTCTCACCGCAAGTCTGACTGTGTCTGCTGTCTCCATGCTGAACCGGGTTTGTTTGACAAACCTGTTCAGAGCCGAGAGATCGATGACGGGTCTCCAGTCTCCAGTAGCCTTCTTTACAAGAAAGAGTCGACTGAAGAAGCCTGGAGAGCCGTCCACGACCTCCTGGAGAGCACCCTTCTCGAACATGGTCTTGACTTCGGCCTGAAGGGCCAGCCCCTTTGCCGATCCCATGGCATAGGAGCTCAACGACACTGGATTCGCTGTCAGGGGAGGTTGAGATGACGTGAACGGGACGCGATAACCTTGGCCGATCACCGAGATCGTCCAAGCATCGGCCCCGAGATGTTGCCACCTGCGGACGCAACGCTGAAGGCATCCCCCCACAGGTGGACACGCAGGGGGACTGCCACCCCTAGGGCTTGCGGCCGCGGCCGCCACCCCTAGAGGTCTTGCCTCCCCTGGAGGACTTACCACCCCTCTTGACCTTGGCTGGAAAGGGCTGGGGCTTAGACACCACTTTCTTAGCTGCCGGTGCCTGTTTTGGAGCCTTACGAGGCTGTTGCTGCTGTTGTGGCGGGGCTGGAGGCTTATAGGGCCGAGTTGTAAGGGCCCTGTGGAGGAGGGAGTCCGTGCTGGATTTCCTCCACCTCTCAGCCGTTCGCTCCAAGTCTTGAGGCTCAAACAGGCTCTCCCCCAGGAGGGAGGCATGTCGGAGCCTACACACATCTACGGCGGGGACCTTCGGATGGAATCTCTCGGACACAGCATCGCGACGCTTCAACACCGAGTTGGCCCACAGGGTGGTAACCTGGTGCGCCAAGAACTCGATGGAGCGGGTGCCCGAGAGCAAGAAGGTCTCTAGGGCCTTCCTATTGGTCTCCTTGGACAAGTCCTCAGATCGCAATAGGATGCCCAGAGATCCTAACCAGAAGTCCAGCCACGAAGTGGCCTGCATGGCACACTTAGCGACCTTCTCGTGGTTAAGGATCTCTGCCGCCGAGAACGACACCTGCCGGGCAGAGAGTTTCTCCAAGGGAACTCCCTTCGCCAGCTCCTCCACAGAGTGATGGAGCGGAAGAGCGAGGTTGTGCTCACCCAGGATCTCGAAATACCTCCTCTGCTGAAGGCGAGGAGGAGGGATGAGTTTGTTCCCGGCAGTGGAACGACTGGAGGAGGCAAGAAGTGCGAGCTGAGCATTGGCCCTAGCTCTGGCACTCTTCAGCCCCCGAGACCAGGGCAGAGCTGCACTGGTCTTAGGGGCCTTCCGAACGTCGAACACTTCATCCAGAATTGTGTCTTTGCCTTCACGGGGGGGGATGACTGGATCCGTAAGACTGTTAAGTTGCCTTATCAGGCTTAGGACCTGCCAGAAGGCATGTTCGGACTCTTGCTGTTCTCCTCCCTGTGGGCTGGCAGCTAAGTCTCCTGCCCCAGGAATCTCTTCCTGGGGTGATACGTGGACATTCCCCTGGGTAGTCATGGGTTCCTGTCGAATCCTTGCAGAGGATTTAGGGATGGTCTTGGAATCCTTGGGCTCCCTCCTAGGAGGGATACAGGATCCCAACAACGAGGTTCGAGGGGCCCCTTCCTCACGAGACAATTCTCCTGCCTGAAGCGAAGTCTCCCCCCCTGGTGCCGGGGGGAAGACTACCGGTCCACTGGACTCACCTGAGGACGGAAAGGCCTCGTCCACGGGAGAAGGAGAGAGTACTCGTGCAGGAGAGGGGACCCTCGAGACCGACCTCTTGGGAACCAACTTCGCCCTGGGGGAAGTCACCACGAAGTCCACTCCTCTCTTTCTCTTCAGCGAAGGAGAGACAGCCGCTGGTTTGTTACCCTGGCCGGCGAGTGCTGGTTTCATAACCCTCACTAACGCCCGTGCCAGCGGACCAAACCAAGTCTGCTGCTCAAAGGACACAGAGTCCGAAATCCTCGCTAAGGTGAAAGGGATCGGGCGATCCTTTGGAGTGGACACGACGGTACCTGCCTGAAAAGAAGGTGGGGAAGAATGTTGTAATGACCTGTCCTCGTCCTGCAATACCAACCTGTGCTTGGATGGAGGTGATCCCGAGTGCCGTCTAGGAGCACGCGTCCCTGCTGCTACCACCGGCTGTGGAATTCGCCGCGAACTATGGTCGCGCGAGGGTGAACGGTCGCGCAAAGGCGAATGGTTGCGCGGGCGTACAGGCGAGCGGTCGCGCGGGCGCGCAGGCGAGCGATCGCGCGGGCGCGCAGGCGAGCGATCGCGCGGGCGCGCAGGCGAGCGATCGCGCGGGCGCGCAGGCGAGCGATCGCGCGGGCGCGCAGGCGAGTGGGCGTGAGGGTGGGCAGGTAAAGGAACACGTGTCCGAGGCGACGAACGCAAGCGATGGCGCGACGGCGAGGGATCGTGCTGCCGCGTAGGTGAAGAAGATCGCTGGCGATAATGATCACGTGATGGTAAGCGATGGCGAGCAGCATGTGAAGGTGAATGATTGCGCGCAAGAGGGCGGTCGTTCAGGGTTGAGCGATGAGGAGCAGCATGCGTAAGCGGGCGATCGTTCAGGGTTGTGCGATGGCGAGCAGCATGCGTAGGTGAATGATCGCGTGAAAGGGTGCGATGGTGATCAGCATCCGCAGGAAGGCGATCGTTCAGGGTTGTGCGATGAGGAGCAGCATGCGAAAGCGGGCGATCGTGCAGGGTTGTGCGATGGCGAGCAGCATGCGCAGGTGAATGATCGCGTGAAAGGGTGCGATGGTGATCAGCATCCGCAGGAGGGCGATCGTTCAGGGTATTGCGATGAGGAGCAGCATGCGAAAGCGGGCGATCGTTCAGGGTATTGCGATGAGGAGCAGCATGCGTAAGCGGGCGATCATGCAGGTTCGTGCGATGGCGGGCAGCATGTGAAGGTGATCGCTGGCGAACTGGTGATCGCTGGCGAGCTGGTGATCGCTGGCGAGCTGGTGATCGCTGGCGAGCTGGTGATCGCTGGCGAGCTGGTGATCGCTGGCGAGCAGAAGGTCGACGCGTGTCCTGTGAGAGGATAGGTTCACGAGCAGGAACGGGAAGATCGCTGGCGCGTTGGCGAACATGTGTTTCTGACACACGATGGTGAGCAGGGAGTTCAGCAGGAACTAAAGGGTGGTCAGAGACCGCAGGGCGATGGTCCTCAAATGAGCGCTGACGCTCGGAAGAGAGCTGACGAGCAGGAGAGCGCTGGCGAGGGGGGCGAACCTCAGGAGAGAGCCGACGAGCAGGTGAGCGTCGGCGAGCAGGAGAGTCTTGGCGAGCAGGAGATCGTCGACGAGCAGGAGATCGCTGGCGAGCAGGAGATCGTCGACGAGCAGGAGATCGCTGGCGAGCAGGAGAGCGCTTGTGCGCTGGCCCTGCTCGCGTAAGGGAAGAATCCCTTAGCCCCGAAGGGACCGTTGCCCGTCGGGTGACGAGTTCTCCAGAAGGCGAAGATCCGGCAGGAGATGGAGAGCGGTCCGCAGAGAGGTTCAAGGAGGGCGGAGTAGTCGGTTGAGGCTGACGAGGAGAGTCCCCCCCGGAGGACGAAGACCCAAAAAGGCGCCTCTTAGTCCCCCTGTAAGGGGAAGGGAGGCCCTTGTGGCGTAGAGGGCGGAGAGCTTTACGGCGGAGGCGGCCTCGGGGGAGATCGTCGGGACCATCGGTCCTCCGAAGGGGAGTCTCCTTCAAAACACTTCCCTCAGAAGGAAGCTGGGCAGCAGTCGAGACCGAAGGACTCACTTCCCCCTTCGAAGGATGCACGGAAGGAGGAGGAGAGCCTAGAGCACCATCACCAGCAACAGCACCTGCGTCGGAAGGCCCAGCCACGTCGGAGGCCTCTGTCACCACGACGTCGACAATAGACAGAGGGTCTACCTCCGCTACCACCGGCGACTGTTTAACAGCGGCCCCCAACGAGACAAGGTCAATAAGAGCGACCCTGGAGGGCAAGCCCTTAAGCCCCAGGGACGACCAAATCTGCAACAGATCATCACTGGATAAAGAATTATTATCAATAACCTCCCCCGGAGGAGGAGGGGGAACCGCCTCGCTATGGGAGGCGACGCCCTCTCCCCCCACCGAAGGTAGGGAAACAGAACAAGGGCCTGCGCTCCCACTCGGACGACTCTCCTTAGGAGGCGGACGAGGGGGAGCTTCGGAGGAGGTTTGGGCGGCGGAAGAAGAGTCCCGAGAACCTTCCTCCTTCAAGGCTAACCCCGGAGGAGAACGGTCTCTCTTGGACTTCTTCTTACGCCGACGGCCAAACCTCTCCCACTGGGAGGCAGACCACTCCCTACACTCACGGCACATGTTATCCTGGACGCACCGTCGGCCCCGACATTGAGGGCAGAGGGTGTGAGGATCCGTACTCACGTCCGACATGAAAGTCCCACAAGGACGGCCGGCAACTCCAGGGCATGTCCGCATATTAAATAAAAGAAAATAACTGAAGGTCAACTTCCAACCAATCACACAAGCTGTAAAGAAAAAGAAGAAAATTAAAGGCTGTCAGCGAAGGCGATGAACAGACACGTCTGATCACCGCCGAGCCAAAAGTGAAGTGAAGCAAGTCACCGGTGTGTGGAGGGGGGAGGGGTAGCAAGCTACCCTTCCCCACCCCCCGCTAACTAGCGCGGGGGTAATTAACCCTCGTTAAAAACTATTGGCTCGTCATTTCAGCTGCGCTAAAAGTAAACCCTTTGTGAATAGCGTGGTTTGTATTTCGGTTACGGAACAAAAATGTTTTTAATACAAACGCAATACTGCAATCATAAGGAGTGCCATCCTCCCTTACCTACAATTTGGCTTCTTATCAGTTTTCATAAAGTCAGAGTAAAGCAGCAGATTGCCATAAACAGGACTGAGGATGTGTGGTGGACACCACAATCTCGATTAATAAAAGTTGGATAACTGGGATTTACACATCCATGGAAATAAGGTACTAAATAATCTGTGGGTTTATATGAAAACCCAGCATGGTCTAATACAATATTTTTTGTTTCCATCGATATAAACCATTGCATTACAAATGCCTTTGTTCCATACTCTTGGCAGGTAAAATAGGACTCAAATCATCTTTAATTAATGTACTCTGGCAACTGATGATTAATTAGCGTGTATTCAGTAATAGTAGAAAGTGCTTGATCTCTCACTTGTTGGTGCCTTTACTTTTGCTTGCCCAAATACAACACAAAGTGCTGCATGGAAGTACACGCGTGAGAAGGGAGGAAAGAAACTCCATATAAATCAATGTTTTTTTTTTTAATGGAATACCCACAAAATTTAAAAAAACTTTTTAAATAAGCAAAAATTAATTCATCAAAAACCCTTTACAGATATTCAAAACAACTTATTAGTGCACTGCACCCAAAATATTAAAAATATTATTCTACTTTTAAAAGAAAAAATCATGTCCCTTCACTGCCAAAAGAAAAATTTATGTTACTATACTTTTAAACAAAATACAATCTCGTCATTCTAATTTTAGAAGGAAAAGAGTCATTCAACTTTTAGAAGCAAGCAAATCATGTCATTCTACCATTATGATTCGAAATATTTCGATGATAAGATTGCAAGTATGGCCAAACCATACTTGTCATTATGACCAAGGAAGATGATGCTATCAGCAACTGCACTATCAAGCTACCTGGGGTACCACTATGAAGTCATGAAAAAGCCCTCACGTGGATCTTCACGTATGCCAGGCATGCAATAGCTGCAGGTAGCAAAGTGGTCATCATGGTCAAAGCTAACGATACAGATGATGTCATCATTGCAGTTAGTGTTATGCAGGTACATCAGGAGCTAGGTCTATAGTAGTTGTGGGTTGCCTTTGGCCAAGAACAGAACCTGAGGTGGATTCCTGTACAAGATTTGTGTTGCACTCTTACAGCTCTTCTTCCTTACCTTCACTGGCTACGATGTCGTTTCATCATTTAGTGGCAAAGGTAAGAAGTCTGCTTGGCAAACCCAGGATGTTTGTGATGAGGCTTCCAGTGTTGTCCGCAAACTCAGCCAGCACCAACCAGTAGTGGATGATGAAAACCTAGAGACCTTTGGAGAAGCTCATGGTCATGACGTACAACAGATCCAGCACAGATAAATATGCTGATGATGGAGGTTGCACAAGTTTGCTTGAAAGGAGAGACCACAGACATTTCTCTAACCCAAGCAGCGCTGAAGCAGTATGTGAAGCGTGTTGCATACCAGGTGGGAGTCAGTCATATGTCAACCAAAAACACCAGTTCCTGCGAACTGGGGCTGGACCTAAAGAAGATCTGTGGCAGATGGTTTGGACATAGCTCCCACCCATTGGAGAGAGCTGCCATCGGCTGACTAAATGTGGATGCAAGTCGAAATGACAATTCGATATAAATGCTACTGGTTTGGTTTGACCGGCATGGTGCTCTACAGATACAAGGTTTAGAAGGGTTATAGTAAACTTATTTAGGCAGCAAGACAATATGTGGCAAAAAAAAATATAGGCCTACTGCCTGCATGTCAATCTAATAACATATCAGACTGATGGTGCCTATGATATAGGCACTTTTTAACTTAATTAAGATTCTGGGACTGATATTATGGTGCAAGGAAGGTAATGAGTGGGTACATAGTTCCAAATTTGGATTCTATGTACCGTATAACTATTGTGAAATAGTTCTGTACAGTATATTAAATGCCGCCCATTTTGGTGCTCGTGTCTGTAAATGAAAGATCATTACAGTCATCTGTTCCACTAATATCAGCAATGATATGAAGAAAAATTGCAAGGCTCTCAGAGAAACACCGGAGTCAATATTTTAACTGGAACCATTTGAAAATTGGAGGAACATATATATGGATATGAGAGGCAGAATAACTCTTCCACTAACATTTTAAACAGAGGTAGATTCCTGCATATGGTCCACTACAGTAGTGAGAAGCCAAGTTATAACAGCTGAAATGGAAGAGTATTTTCTAAAGCAGAAGTTCATCCTGAAATTAATCACTGGCCTAAAAGAAGTTGAGACTACAACCTTTGCATTTCTCAAAGAAAGTAGTCTTGCTTTTGCTCATCACCTGCGAGAAACAATGACCCAAGTCAAAAGAATAACCTCTTTAGTTTCCTACCATGTAAAGGAGGAAAATCGCTGGAAGGCCCTCTGAGAACTGGACAATGATAAAAAAGGGATTTTGATGAAGGAAAAATCTATTTCTGGGCAAAGAACCTGTGTCGCCCAGTGAAATGCTCCTTATAGCACCACGCTCACTCTAATGAGTGTCGGTATAGTAACTGGGGTGTGTTAGAACCACAACCATAGGTCCCTCACCAGTTAGATGTCTCCTTCTTCAATATCCCCCGGAACTACAAGGTGCCGTTCTACCTCCGACTACTGCCCTCTACTACGACTACCCTCCCCCCACCCCTACCCTTCCCCACGCTCCCTCCCTCATTCCTTCCTAGCACCAGCGAGGTTCAGACGTGTTGTTTTCATTGCTCTGTGTTTTTAGTGGTTATGAAGATGTCAGACATTATTGATCTAACTTCTTGCTACAAAAAGTAAAAGACAAGGAAAAGTAATCCCTTGTTTGTGTCATGAACAAGGACAAAATTTTAAAGATCTATTGAGGAATGTACCTTACAATCTTCCCTCAAGAGGACCTTCTTGCTGAAATGGGGATACGCATATAAACCTCCTGAAGAAAAACATTCAACCTGCAGGGCAGATCTAATGATTCCAGCAGAGGAATGCTATTGACAAAAAGGGCAGTCTAAATCGACCCTCAAATGAGTTGAAAGCTGTTCCTTTTACATGAAGATTGATAGGCTGCCTTCATCAAATCTCCAACAGATATGTTGTTGCCGAAAGCATGCAGACTCAAAAAATCGTTTCAAGAAAAAAAGAAGCCCACCAGCAACATAGTAAAAATTAAACACAAACTTTAAATAACTCAATTATAATGATAATCGTTATGAAAAGAACAAAATTACATTACCAAAATTACCTCTCATAAAAATTAACAAAATCGGTTCCTCGTACTGCAAGCAAGAATGAAGGTACCACAAGTAAGACAAAGTGCTCTTCTTAATGAGATTTTCATCTTTGTTAATTTAATATTATATCACTAATTAAGGGGCTTGGAATTTTTTATAGGTCTAACTTGCCAAGACCAAAGGAGACAGGCATTTAGAAAAGCAATGATTTGTATTCTGTATGAAAAAATAAAAGGACATCCTTAAAAATATATTCTTTAAAAATACTAACAACTTACTCTAAAATAAAAAAAAAAAGTGTACCAATATTAGGAATACTGTATAATGAAGCAGTCTCAATACTCCGTGAAAAGGACAAAATGAAGGAATAAAAATAAGTAAATACATTTACAATTTTATACACTAGTACTGTATGTCAATATTTACAATACAGTGTCTTGTCCAGACACAGCCTCTTCAATATATACTTCACTTACACTAACGCTATTAATAGGCTAACCCCTTGCCAGAACTTTGAAGTACAAATACTTGTAATTCTAAAATAGTGTTTACACTTAAAAATCACAATACAAACCTTTACTTTTAAATGTCTAACCTTCTACTAGAACAAACATTAGAGACAAAGCTGAAGACTTCAAACCCGCATACATTATTGGCACTGAGAAGACCCACAATCTTAGCAACTCTCTTTGCTCTATTATTGTTTTGTTTTTTAATACCAACAAGTCCGAAACAGGATTTGGTCAATTGATAATGCCTTACACATTTGTTTCGTTTAACTTAATTCATAGTTGAGTTTGTCCATCTACTGGTATCCTAAAGTTATTTTAATCATGTTTTGAAGAATGTGCAAATACAATTTTTAAAAATCCCACTGTATGAAACACGAGAAATGATAACTCAATCAATAGAATATATCATTTGGATACAGTATATTACTGATCTATTTTAACGTTATTTATCTTATAATATTTCTTATTTTGGATTCATCAGTTATCTATAGTTTATATGCTATTCCCTTATTTCCTTTCCTTACTCGGCAACTTTCCCCTTTATAGCCCTTTGGCTTGTAGCATTCTGCCTTTTCAACCAGGGTTGTAGCTTGGCTAGTAATAATATGTTATTTTCATTAGTAAAATAAATTTTTGAATATACTTACCCGATGATCATATAGCTGTCAGCTCTGCTGCCCGACAGAAAAACCTACGGGCGGAATACGCCAGCGATCGCTATACAGGTGGGGGTGTACATCAACAGCGCCATCTGTCGAGTAGGTACTCAAGTACTCTATGTCAACACAGAACCAATTTTCTCCTCGGTCCACTGGGTCTCTATTGGGGAGGAAGGGCGGGTCCTTTAATTTATGATCATCGGGTAAGTATATTCAAAAATTTATTTTACTAATGAAAATAACATTTTTCAATATTAAACTTACCCGATGATCATATAGCTGATTCACACCCAGGGGGGTGGGTAGAGACCAGCATATATGTCAACATTAAGAGCTAAGTATTCCGTATTTCATTTTAGCAGTTATTCAAAATAACAAACATAAAATTAATAAGTACCTGGTAAGGAAGTCGACTTGAACAATTACTCTGCCTTTTTAAGTACGTCTTCCTTACTGAGCCTCGCGATCCTCACAGGATGCTGAGCGACTCTTAGGAGCTGAAGTATAAAGGGCTGCAACCCATACTAAAGGACCTCATCACAACCTCTAATCTAGGCGCTTCTCAAGAAAGAATTTGACCACCCGCCAAATCAACAGGATGCGAAAGGCTTCTTAGCCTTCCGGACAACCCAAAAACAACAATAAAAAGCATTTCAAGAGAAAGATTAAAAAAGGTTATGGGATTATGGGAATGTAGTGGCTGAGCCCTCACCCACTACTGCACTCGCTGCTACGAATGGTCCCAGGGTGTAGCAGTTCTCGTAAAGAGACTGGACATCTTTAAGATAAAATGATGCGAACACTGACTTGCTTCTCCAATAGGTTGCATCCATTACACTCTGCAGAGATCTGTTTTGTTTGAAGGCCACTGAAGTTGCGACAGCTCTAACTTCATGTGTCCTTACCTTCAGCAAAGCATGGTCCTCCTCATTCAGATGGGAATGAGCTTCTCGAATCAAAAGTCTGATATAATAAGAAACTGCATTCTTCGACATTGGTAAAGAAGGTTTCTTAATGGCGCACCATAAAGCTTCTGATTGTCCACGTAATGGCTTAGTCCGTTTCAAATAGTACTTAAGAGCTCTTACTGGGCATAGTACTCTTTCTTGTTCATTTCCAACCAAACTAGCAAGGCTTGGAATATCGAACGATTTGGGCCAAGGACGAGAAGGAAGTTCGTTTTTGGCTAAAAAACCAAGCTGTAAGGAACATGTAGCCGTATCAGATGTAAATCCAATGTTCCTGCTGAAGGCGTGTATCTCACTGACTCTTTTAGCTGTTGCTAAGCAGACGAGGAAAAGAGTTTTCAAAGTGAGATCTTTAAAAGAGGCTGATTGAAGTGGCTCGAACCTTGCTGACATAAGGAATCTTAGTACCACGTCTAAGTTCCAACCTGGAGTGGCCAACCGACGCTCCTTCGCGGTCTCAAAACACTTAAGGAGGTCCTGTAGATCTTTGTTGTTGGACAGATCTAAGCCTCTGTGACGGAAGACTGCTGCCAACATGCTTCTGTAACCCTTGATCGTGGGAGCTGAAAGGGATCTTTCCTTCCTTAGGTATAACAGGAAGTCAGCTATCTGAGTTACAGAGGTACTGGTTGAGGATACTGATTTGGACTTGCACCAACTTCGGAAGACTTCCCACTTCGACTGGTAGACTTTGAGAGTGGATGTCCTCCTAGCTCTAGCAATCGCTCTGGCTGCCTCCTTCGAAAAGCCTCTAGCTCTCGAGAGTCTCTCGATAGTCTGAAGGCAGTCAGACGAAGAGCGTGGAGGTTTGGGTGCACCTTCTTTACATGCGGCTGACGCAGAAGGTCCACTCTTAGAGGAAGTGTTCTGGGAACGTCTACTAGCCATTGCAGTACCTCGGTGAACCATTCTCTCGCGGGCCAGAGGGGGGCAACCAACGTCAACCTTGTCCCTTCGTGAGAGGCGAACTTCTGCAGTACTCTGTTGACAATCTTGAACGGGGGGAACGCATAAAGGTTTAGATGGGACCAATCCAGAAGAAAGGCATCTATGTGAACTGCTGCTGGGTCCGGAATCGGTGAACAATAATTTGGGAGCCTCTTGGTCATCGAGGTTGCGAACAGATCTATGGTGGGTTGGCCCCACAATGCCCATAGTTTGTTGCATACATTCTTGTGAAGGGTCCACTCTGTTGGGATGATTTGACCCTTCCGGCTGAGGCGGTCTGCCATGACATTCATGTCGCCTTGAATGAACCTCGTTACAAGGGATATGTTTCGATCTCTTGACCAGGTGAGGAGGTCCCTTGCGATCTCGTACAACTTCATCGAATGAGTCCCTCCTTGCTTGGAGATGTACGCCAGGGCTGTGGTGTTGTCGGAGTTCACCTCCACCACCTTGCCTAGAAGGAGGGATTTGAAGCTTCTCAAGGCCAGATGAACTGCCAGTAGCTCCTTGCAGTTGATGTGTAACTCGCTTTGAACCGGATTCCACGTACCCGAGCATTCCCGACCGTCCAACGTCGCACCCCAGCCCGTGTCCGATGCGTCCGAGAAGAGAAGATGATCGGGGGTCTGAACAGCCAGTGGCAGACCCTCCCTGAGGAGAATGTTGTTCTTCCACCAAGTCAGTGACGACTTCATCTTCTCGGAAATAGGAACTGAGACCGCTTCTAGCGTCTTGTCCTTTCTCCAGTGAGCAGTTAAGTGAAATTGAAGGGGGCGAAGGTGGAGTCTCCCTAACGCGATGAACTGGTCCAGTGATGAAAGCGTCCCTATCAGACTCATCCACTGTCGGACTGAACACCGGTCCTTCTTCAGCATGGACTGGATGCATTCTTGGGCTTGACTGATTCTGGGGGCCGACGGAAAAGCCCGAAAAGCTTGACTCTGAATCTCCATTCCTAGGTAAACTATAGTTTGGGATGGGACGAGTTGGGACTTTTCTAAATTGACCAGGAGACCCAATTCCTTGGTCAGATCTAGAGTCCACTGTAGATTCTCCAGACAGCGACGACTTGACGCAGCTCTTAAAAGCCAGTCGTCCAAATAGAGGGAGGCTCTGATGTTTGCTAAATGCAGGAATTTGGCAATATTCCTCATCAGTTTGGTAAAAACTAGAGGTGCCGTGCTTAGGCCATAGCACAGGGCTTGGAACTGGTATACGACCTTCCCGAAAACGAACCTTAGAAAAGGTTGGGAATCTGGGTGGATGGGGACGTGAAAGTACGCGTCTTTTAGTTCTAACGAGACCATCCAGTCTTCCTTCCTGACCGATGCTAGAACCGACTTTGAAGTCTCCATGGTGAACGTCTGCTTTGTGACAAAGACATTCAGAGCACTGACGTCTAGCACCGGTCTCCACCCTCCTGTCTTCTTCGGCACTAAGAAGAGGCGGTTGTAGAAGCCCGGGGATTGATGGTCCCGGACTATGACTACCGCTCCCTTTTGTAGCAAGAGAGACACCTCTTGTCGTAAAGCTAGCCTCTTTTCCTCCTCTCTGTACCTGGGAGAGAGGTCGATGGGAGTTGTTGCTAGAGGGGGCTTGCGCAAGAATGGAATCTTGTACCCCTCCCTGAGTAACTTCACAGACTGTACATCTGCGCCCCTGCTCTCCCAGGCCTGCCAGTAGTTCTTGAGCCTGGCTCCCACTGCTGTCTGAAGAAGGAAGCAGTCAGACTCTGCCTCTAGAGGACTTAGAACCCTTCTGCTTGCTCCTACGTTGACTTCCGGCACGAGCACTTCCTCTGCTGGAGGCTCTGCCACGAAAGGGCGGAATGAACCTTGACGCTGGAGTGTCCATCCTAGGTCTAGGTACAGAGGGCAAAGGGGAGACTTTGCGTGCGGATGACGCCACCAGGTCATGGGTGTCTTTCTGGATCAAGGAGGCAGCAATCTCCTTGATCAACTCTTCAGGGAAAAACACTTCGAGAGTGGAGCAAACATCAGCTCTGACTTTTGACATGGGGTGACGCCAGCTGACAAGAAGGAGCAAAGGTGATCTCGCTTCTTGAGTACCCCAGACACGAAAGAAGCCGCAAGCTCACTAGAACCATCCCGAATGGCTTTGTCCATGCAGGACATGATGAGCATGGAAGTTTCCTTATCAGAAGGGGAGGTCTTCCTGCTCAATGCTCCCAAACACCAGTCCAGGAAGTTAAAGACCTCGAAAGCGCGGAACACTCCCTTCATAAGATGGTCCATGTACGAAGGGGTCCAGCAAATCTTGGAGCGTCTCATAGCCAGCCTGCGGGGAGAGTCTACCAGACTTGAGAAGTCGCCCTGGGCAGAGGCAGGAACTCCCAAGCCGAGAACTTCTCCCGTGGCATACCAGACGCTAGATCTGGAAGCAAGCTTGACCGGGGGAAACATGAAGGAAGTCTTCCCCAGTTGCTTCTTGGACTGCAACCACTCTCCCAGTACCCTTAAAGCTCTCTTGGACGAGCGAGCGAGTACGAGCTTCGTAAAGGCAGGAGCTGCTGACTGCATGCCTAAAGCGAACTCAGAGGGAGGCGAGCGTGGTGCTGCAGACACAAACTGGTCTGGGTATAAATCCTTAAAGAGCGCAAGCACTTTCCTCAAGTCTAAGGAGGGAGGCGTGGTCTTGGGATCTTCGATGTCGGAGTGTTGGTCGTCAAGATGTGCAGCTTCGTCATCATCAGAGATACCATCGTCTGAATGTTGAAGAGGAAGAGGCAACGGAGTGGGCTGGACGGCTGAGTCCAGCAGCACGGGTGCATACGTGGCTGCACTGGACCCAACATCATGCCACTGTTGGTCAGTCTGTGAACTGGCAACAACCAAAGCTGAGTGGGTGCGCAAAGGGTCTACTCCCGACTGTGGAAGGGTAGCGGAGACCACCGTGGGTTGCGGAGGTTGACGCACCGCATCAAAACACGGCAGCCCAACTCCACCCTCCTGTTGTTGTGGTAGCTCACGCACGGCAACGGAGTGCTCCGTGCGTCTGTGAGCGTCAGCATGCGTCTGGCAGGGTCGACTGCGCATGGGTGGAGGAGCTCTCACAGCCGGAGTGTGGGAGCAGGCAGCCTCAGCGGCTGCTGGGCGCACAACCGTGGAAGATAGTAGGCTAACGGGTGCAGCGTCAACCTTCTCCGCACGAAACTCCTGCATAACCGCAGCTAACTGAGTCTGCATAGACTGCAGCAAAGACCACTTAGGGTCTACGAAAGCGGCAACAGACGGAGCTACTGTCCGTTGTGACTGAGGGTCTAAAACAGCGGGTGCGGCAACAGACGGAGTTACTGCCTGTTGCGGTACCACTTTGCCTCTCTTGGGAGGTGTGCAGTCGTCGGAGGACTGCAGCGAGTCCGAACTGACCCAGTGGCTATACCTGGGCCGTTGGACTAGCTCGGAAGGGACCTTACGTTTAAGAGGCCGTGAGACCTTGGTCCATCGTTTCTGTCTAGAAACCTCTTCCGCAGGCGAGGAATAAATGGGCTCACTCGCCTTCTTGTGGGTGGGACGATCTCGGAAAGATACGTCCGAAACCACGGAGGGTACGTCTGTACGCTGATTAAAGCCTGTCGAACCCTTTGGTCGTACGACATTGCTTCTCCCCTGGGCTTGGGAGCTTGCAAGAGGTCCCGGACTGGGAGGACGACAGGCACGAACAGACGCACCCTCATGCGTAACACTGACACTTTTCACTGCACTGACACTCACTTCACTTCCCACTGCACTTTTACCTTTCAACTCTCTGACGTCAGCCATGAGTTGATTGCGGTCATTCGCCAATGACTCGACTCTCTCACCTAGAGCCTGAACGGCAAGCATAACATCCGCCAATGAAGGTTGATGAGAGCTAGCAGGGGGGTCGGGTACAACCACTACAGGGGAAGGAATAGGTTGAGGGGCATGGGGAGAGGAAAAATCAATAGAGCGAGACGAACTCCTCCTGATCCTATCCTTCTCTAGCCTACGTGCATATTTCAGGAATTCTTGAAAGCCGAATTCCGAAAGCCCAGCGCATTCCTCACATCGATCTTCCAATTGACAAGCTTTAACCCTACAATTGGAACAAACGGTGTGCGGATCAATAGAGGCCTTCGGAAGACGCCTAGAACAGTCCCTAGCGCTACATTGCCTGTACAGTGATACCTCGGTAGTCGAACGACTCTATACTCGAACAATTCGGAGTTCGACCAAAATTTTCGAGAAATTTTTGCTGCGGTGCTCGACCAAAAATTCGGTACTCGACCAGCCGAACACGTGACGACCGCATGGGCTTTGTGATGATCGCGCCATCTCGGCCACTCTCGCTTGTTCGGGAAGCATCAGTTCTCTCGAGAGCGTCACTCAGACAACGCGCGATCAGCATTCGTTGTGATTTAGTGATTTTCAGTGCTTTTAATTGCTTTTTTAGCTTTCATAATGAGTCCCAAGAAAGTAATGAGTGTTAAGGGGAAGGAGAAGAGGAAAACAGTGCGAACAACGATCGAGTTGAAGAAGGAAATTATAGCGAAATATGAGAATGGTGTACGAGTGTCCGATTTAGCGGTAGAATACGGAATGGCGAAGTCGACCATTTCTACGTTTTTAAAGCATAAAGAAATGATTAAGAAGGCGAATGTTGCAACGGGAGTTACGGCGGTAACTAAGCAAAGGCCACAAGTGATTGAGGAGATGGAAAAGTTGCTTTTAATATTTATTAAAGAAAAACAGTTGGCCGGGGAAAGTGTTAGTGAAGCGTTCATTTGTGAAAAAGCGTTGCATATCTATGAAGAATTAGTGAAGAAAAGTCCGAGTACCAGTGAAAGTGATTCATTTACATTTAAAGCGAGCAGGGGTTGGTTTGAAAAGTTTCGTAATAGAACAGGTATTCATCGTGTTACTAGGCATGGGGAGGCAGCTAGTTCGGATCAAATTGCAGCCGATAAATACGTGGGGGAATTCGATCGGTACATAAATGAACAAAATTTGATCGCACAACAAGTCTTTAATTGTGATGAGACTGGGTTATTTTGGAAGAAAATGCCAGCCAATACGTACATTACCAAGGACGAGACGAAGATGCCAGGTCACAAGCCAATGAAAGATAGGCTAACATTGTTGCTGTGTGCAAATGCAAGTGGCGATTGCAAGATCAAACCTTTGTTAGTGTACCACTCGGACAACCCCCGGGTGTTCAAACGAAATAATATTTGTAAAAGTGCACTACCAGTTATGTGGCGCTCGAACACTAAATCTTGGGTCACAAGACAATTCTTTACTGAGTGGATAAACGAAGTGTTTGCCCCCCAGGTTAAGGCTTACCTCATTGAAAAGAGCTTGCCAATGAAATGTCTTCTGGTTATGGACAATGCTCCTGCACATCCTCCAGGTCTCGAGGATGACTTGAAAGAAGAATACAGCTTTATCAAAATCAAATTCTTGCCCCCCAATACTACTCCCATACTCCAGCCCATGGACCAACAGGTCATTTCAAACTTCAAAAAACTCTATACCAAGGCCCTTTTCAGAAAGTGTTTTGAAGTGACCAGTGACACGAAGTTGACCCTAAAGGAATTCTGGAAGGAACACTTCAGCATCCTCAACTCTGTTAACATGATTGACCAAGCTTGGCGAGGTGTGACCTATAGGACATTGAACTCTGCCTGGCGTAAGCTGTGGCCATCATGTGTCACAGAGAGGGAGTTTGAAGGTTTCCAACCAGAGGCGGGTCCAAGCACTGCTACCCCTGTAATTTCTGATGACACTGATGTCGTTGAGGAAATTGTTGTCATGGGCAGGAGTTTGGGGCTTGAGGTCGACAAGGATGATATTGATGAGCTTGTAGAAAGCCATTCTACCGAGTTGACTGTGGAGGAATTGTTGCACCTGCAACAACAACAGCAGCAGGATCTGATTGTGGAGCAGGAATCTTCAGAAGAGGATGAGGTAAGGGAGGATGTTCCAAGTTCTCTCATCAATGAAATTTGTTCCAAGTGGGCAGATGTGCAGGCTTTTGCTGAAAAATACCACCCAGAAATTGCAGTAGCAAACCGGGCAGTGCATATGTTTAATGATAGTGTCATGTATCATTTTCGAAGAATACTGCAGAGGAGGAAGAAACAATTAACAATAGACCAGTTTTTCACAAAAGAAAAGAAAGCTGCTACATCAAAGCCTGTTTCTCCTCCAAAGAAGAGACAAAGAAGAGAAGAAACCCCTGAAATAGATCTGCCCACCCTTTCATTGGAGAGAGAAACAACTCCTGAAGGAGAACTACCCCGCCACATCATGGAAGGGGACTCTCCTTCCAAGCAGTAACCTCCCCCTTCCATCCTCTCCACATCCATCCCTGTATGCCATCGAACCGCTGCTCAAAGGTATGTTCACTACAGTACAGAAAATGGTTTAAAATTGTTTTATTTTAGTACAGTAAATGGTTTAAAATTGTTTTATAGGATTTTCTGACCAATTTCATACACATTTAGATAATTATTGTTGTTTAGGTACACGTTTTATTAATATTTTGGGCCTGTTCGAGTGCTTGGGAACGGAATAGAATATATACCATTATTTCTTATGGGGAAAAAAAATTCGGTACTCGAACAAATCGGAGGTCGAACACGGATCTCGAACGGATTATGGTCGAGTACCGAGGTATCACTGTACTTGGGGACTTGAGAAGGGTCAGACATCTTGAATTAGTCAAAGGGGGGAATTCAAAAACTATCCAAGTCGTCAACAAATAATCCAAATCCAAAAAAGAATGCAAGGAAGTATTGAAGATAACTTCTGCACAGCGAAAGCTAATAACTAGAGATGAATACTTCACCAAATAACGTGAAAATCAATCCAGAAAACAAGAGCGTATTCAGTAGGTCTTGCCGGTGACACGACAGAGAGAAAAATGAAATACGGAATACTTAGCTCTTAATGTTAACATATATGCTGGTCTCTACCCACCCCCCTGGGTGTGAATCAGCTATATGATCATCGGGTAAGTTTAATATTGAAAAATGTTATTTTCATTAGTAAAATAAATTTTTGAATATACTTACCCGATGATCATAAATTAAAGGACCCGCCCTTCCTCCCCAATAGAGACCCAGTGGACCGAGGAGAAAATTGGTTCTGTGTTGACATAGAGTACTTGAGTACCTACTCGACAGATGGCGCTGTTGATGTACACCCCCACCTGTATAGCGATCGCTGGCGTATTCCGCCCGTAGGTTTTTCTGTCGGGCAGCAGAGCTGACAGCTATATGATCATCGGGTAAGTTTAATATTGAAAAAATAATAATAATAGTAATATGATACCCTTTACCATTGCTCAAGATATCTTTAAGTATCTACAGTATAGTATTTGTATTGTATATCGGAAAGTCATTAAAGGAAGGAGCGGTATTTTGTTGACACTTATCATCTCAGTACTGAATACATAAAATATTAACTTCACAGTCTTTTTCTTAAGTACTTTCCAAATCTCTCTTATACTTCACAGAGGAAAATGACATCAATATGTCTCCCCTAACATGGTGTAATGGCAGATATCAATCAAAGAAACGGTCATTAACTCTACCATCAGGTGAGTACACACCAGGCTTTATTGTATTTGTCAATTTTTAAAAATGTTTTAAAGCACAAATCAATTACCATCCATCCATATACCAAAGGCACTTCCCCCAATTTTGGGGGGTAGCCGACAACAACAAGAAACAAAACAAAAAGGGGACCTCTACTCTCTACGTTCCTCCAGCCTAACCAGGGACTCAGCCGAGTTCAGCTGGTACTGCTAGGGTGCCACAGCCCAACCTCCCACATTTCCACCACAGATGAAGCTTCATACTGCTGAGTCCCCTACTGCTGCTACCTCCGCGGTCATCTAAGGCACCGGAGGAAGCAGCAGGGCCTACCGGAACTGCGTCACAATCGCTCGCCATTCATTCCTATTTCTAGCACGCTCTCTTGCCTCTCTCACATCTATCCTCCTATCACCCAGAGCTTTCTTCACACCATCCATCCACCCAAACCTTGGCCTTCCTCTTGTACTTCTCCCATCAACTCTTGCATTCATCACCTTCTTTAGCAGACAGCCATTTTCCATTCTCTCAACATGGCCAAACCACCTCAACACATTCATATCCACTCTAGCCGCTAACTCATTTCTTACACCCGTTCTCACCCTCACCACTTCGTTCCTAACCCTATCTACTCGAGATACACCAGCCATACTCCTCAGACACTTCATCTCAAACACATTCAATTTCTGTCTCTCCATCACTTTCATTCCCCACAACTCCGATCCATACATCACAGTTGGTACAATCACTTTCTCATATAGAACTCTTTACATTCATGCCCAATCCTCTATTTTTTACTACTCCCTTAACTGCCCCCAACACTTTGCAACCTTCATTCACTCTCTGACGTACATCTGCTTCCACTCCACCATTTGCTGCAACAACAGACCCCAAGTACTTAAACTGATCCACCTCCTCAAGTAACTCTCCATTCAACATGACATTCAATTACAAAAGACATAAAAAGGAAATTAATGAATTTTCAAGTGTAATTTGCCACCTGACAGGAATAAAGATTTTATCTACCACCAGCAGTTTCATCATGATCTGAGTCGTGAAAAGGAAAGAACTTTAAGAGAGTTTATATAAAGAGGAATGAGAGGCAACATTAATTGGAGAAGAAGCTGTCACTTTAGCACAGCAAGAGTAGAGATTATCAATTCACTTACAAGAGAAAGTGAGAACTGTTAATCTCTAAAACCAAACTATTTCAGACTATCCTAAATATTCATCGAGAAGAAGATGCTATTACGGTACTCCTATTGCAATTATTACTATAAAGCCATTTAACGAGATCACCGAGTCATATTTCTAGACTTTCATAAAAACTACCTGAAGAATTTGCTGTAAGGTGAGAGATGAAAAATTAACAAAGGTAAATTTCAAGATTAAGAACATTTAGGTGAGAAAAGACCAAATGCAAAAGATGAAAAGAAAATGGCAGAAAGTAGTGGCATCAATGTACTGCACCAAACTATACAAACTGTATAGTATGCAACTACTCCCTAGATGTCAGATGAAGGATAAGGTGACAAAGACCTCTCTCATAAGTGCAATATTAAATCATGTAAGATCAGAAAATTCAGCCATAAAGAATATTTACTAGGAGAATAATTGCCATAAGCTAATCACTGTACTTCATAAGCAGAGTTCATAAGAGTCAAACCAATGTTAAAGATCCAAAGAGAAGTTCATTATTAATCTCAAAATCCTTTTCGTGATGCTACTCTGCTAAGACCAATCATTTCAAGGGCAGAGTCTTTCCACAAAGTAAGAGAGGTTGACAGTGTGTAAACTAGAAATATGAAGACACAGTAAAAAGGTTAGCTTAGATTATAAAAGTACATAATTTAGAGGTACTTGAACAAGGAAAACAAGAAATTGTCGGCCAGATGAAGTGGAACATGAAACAGGTGTTAGAATCTACAAAGCACAAGAGTTCGTGGAAAGGAGAGCGGATTGATATATGTGTATGGGGGTCGACATGCTCCTGATAAGCCAAGGTGTAGTTGAATAGAGTTTAAAAGGTTCCCCACATACGCTTCAGCTTTGATTTAATCAAAAGGATAACTGTGGCAATAACTCATCTTTTCCTCTACAGCCACACCTTACTAGTGGAATAAGATTATTGATGATATCATTCAATGTTGACATTTAAAAGAAGCTTCACTGCAACACGATGCACACTACTAAAAAGCAAGATAATAGCAAAAATAAGCAAATAACAATGTACTTACATATTTATTAAGATTGAAAGTGCTAGATTATTTAGTAAATGTTTATGTATCATAGCACTGAAACTTACACATGACAGGAAAACCACAAAATAATAGTTACTAAATGCAGAACATCTTAAGTGCACTATCCCATAAAAAGTACTAAACTGACCTTAATTCTATACCTTCAAATAACTGATGATCTTGGCACCGTATGTCTAAAATATTACCAAAATTTATTTACCTTACTGTCGAAGGCAGTTTCATATATTTGGCGCCGACTCCTCTGCGCCATGGCATACTGGGCTCCAAGACTAAGGATGGGAATTGGACGGTAGGGCAACACAGCAAAAACCTGCGTAATTATAAATAGTCTCAGTTTCCAAAAGCAACAATGGAAAATTCATCTTCTGGTGAACTTATCTAAAAAGGTTGCATAATTATTCTTACAGAGCAGCAGTTTAAAAATCCCTATTCTTTAATACAGTTATACTTTTGAGTAGATTTATGAGTGTTTGCAAAGTAAAAATAATTAGAATGGTAAACCTTTTAAGACACTTATGCAGGTATGACTAACCTGTGGCCCATGTGCCACACTTTCTAAGTTACTGATTTATATTTATTCATACCGGTAATCACCATTATCATCATTAGGAAATAATGAAAGCAATGTCAATAGTATGTAAACTTCCATAATAAGACAAATAAAACAAGGTAGAATTGCAAAAAAAATCAGTAAACATTGGGAAAGCAATTTTCTTGTATATGTGTATTATCAAGCAGCCCTCACTCACATGGATAAACTGTAGTAAAATGTGGCCCGTAACAGACAGACAGTTGCCCATGCCTGCTGTAATGCTACCGAGGTATATGAAAAATCACAAATTATTAGTAATTTGTATTTTTCCTAACATACTTACCGAGAACTATTTTCATAGGAGTTACCTGGAACCTCCTCTCAATCGACCAGAGTTTTGTGAGGTTTCCCCTTCTCCCCTTTTCTGTAATGGTAGGCCTAGGCGGAAGGATAAGTGCCTTGAGGGCAATGCCGAGGCAGGCCACATGTGAGCTTGGATCGCGACCTTCAGTAAGTTCTCTATGTATTCATTTAAAATACAAATAAACACCTTCACAGAACCTATTACTTATGAACTCTTCCAGTAAGAGATAACACTCAAGAAAGAGTATAGTACAAACCCTTGATCTATTACCAACTATTTTCAGTTTGAGGTTTTAGTGAGGATGTACTTGCCATCCCCAACACGAGTTATAGAGAACAATCAGCAAATGCCTAAAAGTCAGGGGGACTAAGCAAGATGGCACCTTTCAGTCATCTGCAGTAAGGAATGTTGTGGCCATCTTCCAGAACAGACTGGTTTCATTGCAGTTAAACACTTGCTTTAGCATGTAAGGCTTAAAATCCACAAACCTTTTAAATTCGGAAGTGAATGCCTCAGCTGCTTTGACATTGGTGCTCACCGCCTCACCAAGTCGCACAACATTATAAATTCTTGTCCTTCTCTTCAAGTTTTTAAACTCATCACGACTTGCTTTGAATGTTCTTTTTCTTGGTCTGCCAATGTACCTGGCTCATTTTTCAATATGTCAGCATACAAAAGAATTGCTTTTTCAAAAATAATGTTTTCGGTAATTATATCTACTACTAACTGCTTCTGTGACGCAGTTCCGGTAGTCCCTGCTGCTTCCTCCGGTGCCTTGGATGACCGCGTAGGTAGCAGCAGTAGGGGATTCAGCGTTATGAAGCTTCATCTGTGGTGGATAACGAGGGAGGGTGGGCTGTGGCACCCTAGCCGTACCAGCCGAACTCGGTGGAGTCCATTGTCAGGCTGGGAGGAACGTAGAGAGGAGAGGTCCCCTTTTTTGTTTTATTTGTTTTATGTCGGCTAACCCCCAAAATTTGGGGAAGTGCCTTGGTATATGTATGTATGTACTAACTGCTTCTCATTGATCGAGATGAGAAGCAAGCTTTCCACATTATCAAGAACACAAGGCTGTCGTTTTGTCAATGTAAGCACCCTTTACACAGTATCAATTGCTTTGATTTCTTCTTTTATCTTCAGAATTTTACAAATTGTGGATTTTGTATGATTGTACATTTTTTCCAGGTCTTCCACAAGCATACCTTTATCATGCTTATTGATAATTTATTTATTCACCTCTAAATTTTAATCATCATCATATTTTTACCATCTTTCATGATTATTTTGGGGGCCATTATCTAGATGCTCTGTACTGTAAATTTAACGTGAATAACAGCGATCACAGTTCTATAAAGAAGATGCAGCCACAACTTTACAAAAGAATACTTTCAAGACCATTGTAAGATAACAGTAAGTGATGCTGGTACAAGTACTGTGGAGATAGTGAAAGAATTAAGGTCTTAGCAGGGAGGGGGACATTGCGACCTAAGGCAAAAAAGAAAAAAAAAAAGAAAAAAAAAACATGAAAATCATATGAACACTGTTTGAGCAGCGTATGGGTGCTGTGAGACTGTTTACTATACATAGCTTGCTAGTCTCATTAGTCTGTGCATACAGAGGGAAATTTTTGTTCGCGAACCAATAGTGCTCATATGTCGATTTGAAAGTTCATGCTCGTATACCAATTTGCTTTTACACTATTCTGAGTTACTCATAATCCAAGGTACAGAGTTACTTCATACAAATGCTGAAAATTTTAAGACATTTAAATCTGCCCATCCAATTTTATCAATTGTGAGTTGAAGCTTTCTTTCAACTGTTGCCCTTCTTGCTCCTACATTTGAAACAGAGGTCATCCCCAAAAGGTGGGGATGAAATTGACATCTGGGAACGCAGTAGAAACTTCATTAATTTCTAGGGAAAATAATGTAATGCCAAGCGCAGTTCCCAGTGGGACTCGTTCTTCCTGAGAGTATTTCCAACTGTAACCTGAAGAACTGCCGTATTAAAAAGGCCTGATTGAATAAATGCCACTCACCTCTCAAACCAAATTCATGGACAGTTTTAAGGATACCTTACCTCCAAGTGGTTGGTATCATATGTTTTTTAGATTAGAAAATACTGCCACATGATGTTTATTGAAAGCGAACAACTCGCATAGAGATCACTCTTGATGGATTATTACATCAGTTGTAGATTGCATTCTTTGAAAACCACAATGTGTTGGTGATAAAACAACCTTCTTTTCTATTCTTTTCTAATATCCATAGAAGCTTTGCATCACCCAGATAATCATTACTGCCCACTAGGAAGATGGCAAGACCACCTGAGTGTTTATTTATCACCTTTTTAGCGTCAGCCATGCTGAAAGTAGTTAAATGCCAAGCTCCTTCTGATCCAAAGTATTTCCATCCTTTATAACAGATCTGCCTCAACTTTCCAGTTAATTAGGATCTGGTTTAATTATTTTGGTCTATGGTTAGGATGACTGTGCCAAGTCAGGGAACACCTTGCCAGTTCAAAATGGGTGTCCGGTCAATGAAGGAATATGTTGCTTAAGGGGGATTCCAACCTCCCAGAGAATTTAAAGCCTTTATTGGGGTTTACCCATAATAGTTTAAAGGCTTCATGGAACTGCAAAGGTTTCTTGAGATTTTTCTACCAAGGGGCTTGATGCTAAGGTGGTTATGCATCCTCTGGAAGAAGGCTTTCAGGTACTCTTGCAATTAGGAAAGCAAAACATGATGCTCAACACATAATTGACTATCAAGTGTTTGTCATGCCCTTTTTGGAAGCTGGCATTGCTCCACCCATGGCAAAGTTGCTGAGGCCTTCAAGAATTTTTCCAAGATTAAAATCGATGCAAGACTACAGGTTTTGACCGAATGCTATCTAGAATAGGTTGCAGTAAAGGAAGTTACTCTAGTAATCCTCTGTATAAGGTGTAAGGACCTATTTCCTTAATCTTTAGTGGAAAGAATTAAGGATAATGCCAGGGCTCCAAGCACATCTCTTTCTGAGAAGTGGAAGAAACTCATTCAGCTAACACTGAAGAAGAGAACATTCCTTGCTAAGAGACAATACAGTATTTCTATCCGATAATAGAGGTATCCTCTGAAGAGAGGCTTAGCAGGCTCAATCCCAGACCCCCACTCAGCAATCAATCTCCCTCTGGGTGGTGGAAAGTGACAACCTTCTCAGTCAGGTGTCCTGTGTCCTTTGTGATATCTTTCAATTGAAGAGAGAAGGAAGGAAGTAGACTAGGAGAGGTCATGTTTCCGGTCCTTCGTAAAAGTAGAGGACCCAACAACGACTACCTTAAAGATAGGGTTTTTTCAGTGAGGACATAGAATATTATTATTACTAATTAAGCTACAACCCTAGTTGGATAAGCAAGATGCTATAAGTCCAAGCTCTCCAACTGGGAAAATAACCCAGTGTGGAAAGGAAACAGATAGAATAGTGTGTCTGAGTGTGCTCTTAAGCTAGAGAACTGTAATCCAAGACAGTTGAAGACCATGGTACAGAGGCTATGGCTTTACCGAGGACTAAAGAACTATGGTTTGATTTTGGAGTGCCCTTCTCCTAGAAAAGCTGCTGTTTACCACAGCTAAAGAGTCACTTCTACCGTTACCAAGTGGAAAGTAGCTGCTGAACAATTACAGTGCAATAGTTAACCCCATGAGTGAAAAAGAATATTTTGGTTATCTTAGTGTTGTTGGGTGAGTAAGGTAAAAGGAGAACGTGTAATGAATAGGACAGACTATTCGGTGCATGTCTGGGCAATAAAAGAGAGTCATAACCAGAGGCATTCACTGTAGTACTACCTGGCCAGTCAAAGGACCCTATACTTCTCTAGTGGTAGTAGCTCAATGGGTGGCTGATGCCTTGGCCAACCTACTACCTACCTAGTCTTAAAAGGTCTGGGTTGATCATGAAAAACAAAACCCCTTATATGGCACAAATTCTTTCACTTCAAAGCACTGGAACCCAGGTCTTTTGTCCCCAAAATGAAGTAGAAAAGTGGGTCTTACTACAGCCCATATTTGCATACAGTACTAACTAAACCCCAAGAGGCATAGGTTTGTACTATAGATCCAAAGATGTTTACTGGCAAATCCCTATCGTTCTCCACTTCCAGCATTATGTAGTGGTTTGGCTAGAGAGGAACTTGTACAGGATAAGAATATAGTAATGCGGTTCAGCCTCTGTATAGGTTTACAGGTGCTCACAAAATTAGCAAAGCCCATGATCAAACTCCTGCAGTGACAGGGAGTTTAAAACTTTGGCTTTAGTATACCCTGTTGTACTTTATAAGAAGTCATTCGGGACCTGAAAACACATCATCCAAACTAGGTTTCCCATTCTTCGAAACCCTTTTTTCCAGTTTATTAATAAATCAATTACAGTACATGGTCCATGAAATTGAATATGATGATCATATTCCATACTAGCAAAGTCTATTGAAAAAAAAAAACAATTACAGTACAATTAGAAGTATACAGTACTGCAATTTGATTTTTAAATCATAAAACTAAATGATAATAACAAAACCAAAAATAAGAAATTGTGGCTGACAGTAGAATAACACAATTCCATAAATCATCCAAAGAAACTCAACGTAATGTACTTCGGATGCCATCAGCAAAAACTTATACAGTACAATAAATCAAGAACTAGAATAATAAGTACTAATAGTGTATTTTTTATTCAAGATAAGTAACCCCACATGAAATACATGATAGCCTTATGTACATCCACACAAACTTCTGACTCTCCAAAGAATCTATCCAATTCCAACCGGCAGTTCAGGCATTAGTCACAACAGCTAGGATAAGAACCAGAAATTGCCACAGTTTCCAGAGAAGCTGTGAGAGGGATTCTAATTACATACACAACTGTACACCAATAAATGCAAGACAAAGAATGAAAGAATGATAATATTTTTAACTAATACAGGAACACAGTTTACTGTACTATGTGTTTCCAAGACGGAACACAGAGTGAAATTTGAAAGATTGGACTGCCAGCTAGAAATTAATGATCTCTTCTCTTCCGGTTATGTCTGAAAGATTGTACCAATGCACATACACCTATCATAAAATAAACTATAGTAAATCACTTGGCAATAAAACAAGTATTAAACTAAAATGGTATTTTCATTATAAAATAAAATTTTGAACATACTTACCCGGTAGTTATATATAATTAAAGTCCCACCCTCCTCCCCTCTAAGAGACTAGAGGCATGGAATATATGAGGGTTCCTGGAATGGTTCCTAGGTACCTCGCTAGGGCGCAGGGGTGGTACACCTGGCTATCCAATCGGCGATTGGCGCGAGTTTTGAATTTTCTGCCGTGACGTCAGGGACGTAAGCTATATATATAACTACCGGGTAAGTCTTATGTTTAAAATGTTTATATTATCACTTACCAAGGACCTTGCTGCCAGAATCTGCCTAGTCATAATGAGGACATAGCTGCAGTTAACCACATATTCAGGCCACTAAACAATTTGGTTTTTATAAAAAGTTCTCAGGGTTTCAGCATAAGCCGCGTCCTGTGCTGAGCACCTCATTATTCAAGGTAATGGGTTCATTTTCCTTCAACGCTATATAAAATTTGGCACCTAACTGTAGAGGTCTCAGGCCTTTTGAGCACAGGTCACAAAGATGAATCTGAAAAGGAGTTATGAGTCAATTAGTTTTTATACAATTTAAACATGCTATCTTCAGCAAAATAAGTTCGAAAATACTAAAAGCGTATGATGTATTTGCATCCCTTTCTTAAAACAAAGTCAGTAGTACAATACTGTATTCAAAAATATTGCCAACAAGATAAAAACCTTAATACAGTACAATACTACGTACAATACAGCATATAAATTTTTATGTACCAATATAGAATAATGGAACTACTGTCGAGGTTAACAAACATAAAATGTGAAAGAATTTTAAAACCTAATTTAGGTTTCATAGACAAACCAATCCTTTAATAAGCCTCCCTTTTTCATAAAATGACAATCTAATTTGCATGGTATTAAATATCACAATTCTTTAAAGTAATTTGTATTCTTCCTAATTATATAATCCTAATTATTTTAGAAGTGTGATTCCAATAAAGCTCAGAACTCGGCTGTTAAAATCTATAATAAAGTGTCGGTAGTTACTGGCGGATGGTGTTTCTGAAGCCATGGTCTGAAGGATTGAGTCCGTTTCACGTAGCATTTTAGTACCCTCACAGGGCAAATATGTAAATCATCTGGAACAGTTGTTGCTTTCATAAGGAGAAAGATTCAGATTTGGTCGTTTACAGCCGGGTCTTGAGTTAAGTTAAAGTGACAAAGTCAGGCATAAAGGAAAAAGAAACCTTTCTCCATTCTTCAGCATGACTGATGACATGATAACTCAAGCAGCTTGCATACTCTTTTCGTTGAAGTCAAGGCAATAAGAAGACCGCCTCAAATGTTCAGTCTTTTTCGAATGTCTGCTTTAAAGGTTTGTAAGAGGACCATTTTGAGGACCTCAGAACTCTTGTGTTAACCTTGAGTGACAAAGCAATTACTTGTACAGTACCACTGAAGGGCTAGCACAGTCACTTAGAGAAACTCTATGGACCAAAGAGTCCTTGGGTAGCCTGACCCTTGATAACCATGACCTCCTGGGCTAGAGGAGAAAAGTCACTCGAAGAGTGTCCAAGAGAGTGAATTCTTGAACTACTCTTCCGATGTGATTTTGGTGAATCTCTCTCAAGATTGGTTTCATTATCCAATCTTGTGCATGGAGATCGTTCTATAATCTTATTTCAAACTCTGAACTTCTTATCCAGTGATCGTGCTTTCTTCGAAAGAGGGAAACGAAAGGGTAACTTTACCCGAGAATAAGAGCGCACCTTAGAGGAAGATCGATCTTGAAAAGAGTAGTAGATTATGTGGTAGCCTTAGTACTGTATGATGACTGAGCATGAGGTATCCTCCTCTGAAGACCTTACAATGACGGGTGAGGATCCCTGAACAGGCTATGGGTCATAATATGATGTATGCCTGGAAAATGATGAGCATGCCCAAATAGAAGAAAGAAATTTAACAGGCGAGTGCATGTGAATAGATGTTTGCATGCTATCAGAAATTGTGAGTTTATGAGAGAGCCCGCTTGTGCACATAATAGTGCGCACATCTTTCTCTAGCAGGTGAACACAAAAATGAATGCATGTATGCCCAGGTGAGTGAGAGCAAACAGTTGAGAGCGTGTGAACAGAACTCTCTCTAAGGGGAGAGCCCGCATGAAGTTGAGGGCGTACACATAGGAGAGCGTTGTGTCACAAGAGACCAAGTGTACTTACGAGCATTTAAAGCTTCAGGGTCTGTCAAATACAGTACTGTATCCTTTAATTCAAAATCTTGAGTGCATAGGAGAGTGCATACAAAATGGTATGTGCATGCAAACATAAGAATGTACACCAACAGATAAAAGCACTTATGTGCGAGCAGTGTAGCACCTAAATGGAAGGAGTGCTTGTGTCCATATGAGTATTTAAAATAAGAAACGGGAGGTCATTTGTCAACAGGAGAACTCATGCAAACAGATGGCTATGCGCTAACAGGTGAATATTCAGTTCCTGAAGAGCATACACCATCAGGGGTAGACGCAAACAAGTAAGATCTCAGGATACGATGAATGCGCACTAACTGGTGAGTGCGTGTGGGTACAGGAGAGCGCAATTATTGTTTTGTAGTTCTCGCTAGATTTCTCTCATCCTCTACAGTGAGAAGGCCTAGCAGATCCATCTTCTGAGGACATAAGGGCACGTCTCCAAACAGCTTGGGAGGGAAGCTGATGACATCCTTGTCAGGCTTCTGAGAAGGTGGATGATTATGTAGACATGGTCAATGGAATTAAGCTTGGAAGCAAGGGAAGTTGAAGGCTCTCCTTCTCTTCCAGGAGACGTCAAATCAGAAGGTGAAGGAGGGCCTGAAGTTGAAGATTATCAATCAACTGCACCTTTGGAGGTTCTGGGATGGACGGAGGTGATCATGTTAAGGGCTTCCTCTGCAGAGGCGGCAGAAGATGAGATAGCAAGAGATGACTTTTTCCTTGAAGTTACTAAGTCTTGCAAAAGTCTTTCTGTTGACAGAATGCCCTTCTTGCCTAAGAAGGGTCACAGACTATGTCCTTAGACGTGTCGTCACCTGAAACTAAATTTCCGGGTTCACTCCAAGAAGGAATACAGTACTGTACCTTCCTATCTAATGAAAGCAGAAAAAGTCATCTCACTCCAGGCTTGTCATAAGATTCATTCAGTGTTGTTGTCCTTCTTTGCCTTTCCCTTAGAGGAGGGAGATGGAGAAGGTTCAGAAGCCAGATTACCCAGGGAAGAGGGGAAAGGTCCAGCGAATTTTTTAGACTTTGAAGAACCCAAAGGAAAATAATATTGCTTGGACTTCTTTGTCCTCCTCCTGCTGTACTCTGGCCACTAAGACAGCCACACCTTACACTCCTCACAGGGTGATGACTGCAAGCAGTCATGACCCCTGCAAGGGCACAAAGAATGAGGGTCCACAGACATCATACTCATAAAGGTTCCACACCTATGGTCGGGTCAAGTAATGGTATACTGTATTCTCTTAGTAAAACATCTCTATGACCTTTTCAAGATTCACTGATAGTGCCCTGAGATGGCATAAGTGGACACATCATCACCCTAGAATGGGTTAGGTTAGAATAGATAGACAACTAGTGGGCACTTAAAGTTCAACAGCATTAGCTTTTCTGTTGTTTTGCGCATACAGTATTTCATAATTGTTTTGGGTACTCATCATTCATTCTTATTTTTCCCAAGCCTAAAAATTTAGTTTTTCAATGAAGTCCATCATAATTGTTAAGAGGATTTAGTTTGGGTGCCTATAAAGTCTACATTGATATGATGGTAAAATAACGTGTTCTTGGCTAACATGATATGTGGTTTGCTCTAAACCATGTTTAGCATGTAATGCAACTATGAGAACCAATTCTAATCTTTGTTTGTCATCCGTGGTCACTGATTCTCTTAACAGAGATTTAGCTAAAATAAGTTCAAGGAGCCACTCGGAAATAAAATGAAACCCTAAAAAATTCAAAGCATGACTGTTAGTACTGTAGGTCTAAAACAGTGGATCCTTCTTATCCTAATTTTTTCATTGGCGATGTTCCTTCAACTATGTACAGCTCTTAAAATTTTAGTTGTCACCTTGGACTGCATATCAGCTTTTAAGAAAAATTTGCATATTTTTTATCTTCAATCACACAAAAAAAAAAATGGTATATTATACAGTATTGAGAAATACAGTACTTCAAGGTTTATAGAAAACTGTTCATGTTGAATGAAATATTTTGATGCTTTTAGTCTGCTTTGCTTTAAATAATGTTTGCCAGTTTACTTTCACCAATTGGCCGTTCTTAAATTGTATAAAAAATTGATTCTATCATTTTTTTTTTTCATGATCTTAACATTGATCTCGGACATCATTGTTAAGTTACACCACTGTATATTTTTCCTAATTTTGACCATCTTCGACATTCGGATCTTCCCAGTTTATACTTTCCATCACATATTTCTAGATATAGTTAATTCTGAATTTTGCTCTTTTTTTTCACAAGGTTTAATAACACACAGTTTTCTGCAAGTTAATTTCCAGCCGAGACTAAATTACGGAATGATATCCTTGCACAGTAATTGAGTCGTTGGAATGTCAAGAGTTTAAATTTGGGGCAAATGCATTCTTGTTACAAAGACTCACCCATATCTCCCTTTATAGCTCAACAATTTTAATTAGCTTGCTATTCTGTGTTAATCATTATAATGAATACTGTATAACTTACTTTACCCCTTTATTGTATATAGATTACTTTATTTCTTGCTTCTTCACTGGGTTTCTTTCATTATTAGAACCTTTTGGTTTTTAACATTTTGTTTCTCCAATTGTATAATCTAATAGCATCAGTTTACCATATGTTTAAAAAGCTAATAAATGCAATTTTATATTAAAAATAAAATTATAACAAATCATCAGTATTTGCTATGTGAGAGAGAGAGAGAGAGAGAGAGAGAGAGAGAGAGAGAGAGAGAGAGAGAGAGAGAGAGAGAGAGAGAGAATTACCTGTATTCTTATGTACTGGACAGTAACAATTATATACCAACACTTTACATCTAATATTACCGAATATATAAGAATAAAATTTGTTTATCTTTATAGTTCAAGTTTCCAAACCAACAGGGGTACTCTGAATGTAATACCTGCAGATAAGGAAGGAGTACTACACAGGACATAGGGATAAAGACGGAGTATTTTACATAGAACAAACTTATAATAGTAAATATTTACCCTGTTACCAACAATATTACATAACAAAACCCAATTTTCACCGTATCTCCTTCATTACTTATCAGACTTTATGTATCCCAAACCCTGTTACCTAAACAAACCTAGGTCATCTTATCCCTATTCATCATACATCAGTCAGAATGTCAGAGAACTTCAAAACAATCAATCATACATCATAGTATCTCTGACCAGCAACATGTTAACCTAAAAATCTACTGTAAAAAGCATATTAATTGTGTAAACAAGCTGTCATTAAATAAGTTGGAATCCCCATAAAAAATAGCTGGATCCTTTGTACATCAACGGCCAGTTACTCCAACGTGCATTAAAAATGGGCACTGACTAACATAAACGTCCCCCTAGCCTAACCTACAAGCCGTGTCCTTACCGACTTGACTAACAGGGGGACTAATGCCCCCCTGCAACCCTCCTTACACTGTTGTATTCGTAGTTAGCCGTAATCATACATTAAGGTGTCCGCTATCATACATACACCCCAAATAGCCTACTTCAATGCTAACTTGCTAAACCATAAGGTGTGTTTGAATTAAGAGATAGGTATGAAATTAAGAAAGAGTTTCATAGCAATTCGAAATCCAATAGTAAATGCTACTTATGGAATACGATTTTTATGCTAAAAACACGAAGAGCAACATAATAATTATTACCAAGTTACCAACCATAGCTTAGCAACCAACGCTGCTATTATGAAAATTATAATCTAAACGTATCTCTTAATAAACCTATATGTACACATATACAATAAAATACAGTACAGATAAATATATTAGCGTATATTATACCAAACAAGATGCCACGAAATAACGAGATAAAACCTCATTGGCAGGAGTCTGCGATACTGAATCTCCCAATGGAAGAGACACTGACCACTGTCACTGATTTTTACTATTTGACGTGATTTACCACAACGATGTCGTATAAGTAATAAAACCAGCAAGTCAGGAAACGACTAACCTATGCTCAAATAAAGACTGTAGATCTCTAGGACCCCATGAGGAAAACTTCAGAGTGCGTCATCTCGTTTCTTCACAACAGACAGACGAATCCAGCGCGCATGTGCGTCGTCTGCTTGTTTACGCATTGATACACTGGTGTCCGAATCGTTCGTTTCTATAAATATTTATTACTTTTATATAAAAAATACATTTTGTCTGAGCTTTTGAGCATCATATTAAATAAAATATATATTATATAGTATTATATTTATTCATTTAAATACACTAGCGAGAAAGGAACACAATGAAAATGCATTATGCTATTAATTATTTTTAGCGTATACGAACGTAATGGAGTAGGAGTATGGGAATATTTCATGAGAAACTAGTGGTTTTGGGCTTAATGAAATAGCCTTGACTTGGACAAGGAGAGAAAGTTAACAATGGTAGCCTAATCATTATCATTATTAATTTTGGAAGCGTGCACCCTACTTACTCAGCAGAATGCAAATAAGTGAATAAAAATTTTAGAATAATATTATTCGAAATGGACTTGAATAGTTTAAATCAAGAGAAGGTTCTAATTTTAGTGTACTTTAGGCTTCTAGCTTAAAATTACGTAATCTAGTCCATCTTCATGAGCGTAATTCTTTTTACCGTAACTCATATAGAATTACGTTTTTACAATAAATTACTATCAATTCTTAGGAAGTATTCAGTAATGACATCACGAATTTTCTACATCAAAGTCTTTGTTATCTATCTTCAAACCGTATCAAAATGCAAATATGAAACTATAAGGAACATTTAAAAATCAAAACTATTTTAACATACACGTTTTGTTCTTGTTGTGAAAAGAATATCGCTATTAATTTTTGAAGGGAAATTGTTACTTTTTGTAGGTTATCTTAAAGTTCTTGTATAATAATAATAATAATAATAATAATAATAATAATAATAATAATAATAATAATAATAATTCTCATGTCTAGATTATACTTAAATTCCATAGGAAAAAGCAATTAGACAAATTTAAAAGAAAAAAAGGAAAAAATATATTACGAATACGACATAACTGTCACCATTATTTTTCTCATTTTGAACAAATAGGGAAATAACAACATTAAACATCACCTGTGGTACACAATCATTGCCATCATACGTTTTCTAAAAATACCTTGAGTCATTTAAATTAATAATTTAGTATTCTTCGGTAGTTTTTAGCTGATTATATATATATATATATATATATATATATATATATATATATATATATATATATATATATATATATATATATATACATATATGTATATATATACATATATGTATATATATACATATATATATATATATATATATATATATATATATATATATATAGATAGATAGATATGGATATATATATATATATATATATATATATATATATATATATATATATATATATATAGAAAATGAATAATAATAATACCAATTCCTTAATATCGCAAGAGGGTCTGCCCCTCTCTTTTATTCTTCTCCTGTACTTCTCTTTCTCCCTATTCCCTTAATCTTTCCCATCCCGAGTGCCTGCCTTTGAGCTATAATCTGGA
>NC_090747.1:111802506-111822506 GCF_036898095.1 Palaemon carinicauda | reverse complement strand
GATTTTTTTATGATGAAATTCTAAAAAATTCTGGATGAGACGGGCGAAAGGAATTAAGAGAAAATAAAAACAACTGTTTTTATTGTCTTACAAAGACAAATACAGTTCAAGCATTTAAAATTACTATGAAGGATAAGGAATCCAATTCTTGATGAACGAAAATGATATATACTCTCATTGCTTCATGGTACACCTTTAGCAACTAGGGTTGTGGTGGCCGATGTGGTAACGTCCCTGACTGGTAAACGCCAGACTGTGGTTCGAGTCCCGCTCAGACTCATTAGTTTCTTTAGTAGCTGCAACCGCACAATCCTTGTGAGCTAAGGATGCGGCGTTTGGGGGAGCCTATAGGTCTCTGCTGAGTCATCAGCAGCCACTGCCTGGCCCTCCTTGGTCCTAGCTTGGTTGGATAGGGTTTTGGCTTTTAGTTTCTTTGGTCGCTGCAACCTCACCATCCTTGTGAGCTAAGGATGAGGCGTTTATGGGAGCCTATAGGTCTATCTTTTGAGTCATCAGCAGCCATTGCCTGGCCCTCCTTGGTCCTAGCTTGGGTGGAGAGGGTCTCGGGTGCTGATCATATGCTTGTTGAATAGTCTGACATAAGTCTTTTAATAGTTTATATATGATATATCTGTTTTGACGTTGCTACTGTTTTTAGAACGATTTATTGTTAATTCGTTCTCATCATTTATTTATTTCCTTATTTCCTTTCCTCACTGGGCTATTTTTCCCTACTGGAGCCCTTTGGGCTTATAGCATCTTGCTTTTCCAACTAGGGTTGTAACTTGGCTAATAATAATAATAATAATTATAATAGTAATAATAATAATAATAATATATGGTTAGTCTTTAGGGCATTGTCCTACTCAATAGGGCAATTTCACTGTCCCTTGCCCCTGCCATTCATGAGCGCCCTTTAAACATTTAAAACTACTTACTAAACAGGATTATGGACCCTGAGGGCTGTCATAACATTATGCCGATGATCAACGTCACTGGTTTTTTTTGGTACATAAGTTTCTTTTTATAGCTTATATGTGACAGATCAATTTAAACGTTGTTACTGATCTTTATATATTTTATATTAATTATTCATTACTTCTCATGCAGTTAGATTTATTTCCTTATTTCCTTTCCTCACTGGGCTATTATTCCCTACTGGAACCCTTGAGCTTATAGCATCCTGCTTTTCCAACTAGGATTGTAGCTTAGTTCAATAATAATAATAATAATGATAATAAATTTGACATCCAGTGGTATAATTATTCATTACTTCTCATTTAGTTTATTCATTTCATCGTTTCCTTTCCTCACTGGGTTACTTTTCCCTCTTGAAGGCCTTAACATCCTGCTTTTCCTACCAGGGTTGTAGCTTAGCTCAATAATAATAATAATAATAATAATAATAATAATAAAAATAATAATAAAGTTGACATCTAGTGGTACTTTACTATCTAAAATGGCACAAATCAAACCTCGGTGTTAAGACGTTTAAATTCTTGGCACCTGATGTAATCCCATCAGTGGACAACTCGCGTGCCAGAACAGTTGGGAGATTCAGTGGCCCTCTCTCTGTGTTATGACAGCTTGGCATTTGACCATTCAACATCGCTTATCTCCCTATTGCAAACTTCACTGACTGGCGTTCGAGCTCCGCGCAAGCTCGATGGTTTCTTTAGTGTCTGCAACTTCAAAACGGTGAGGATGGGGCCCGGGTTTGGGTGAGTCTATAGTTCTATCTGCTGAGTCATCAGCAGCCATTGCCTGGCCCTCCATTGTCCTAGCTTGGGTAGATATTACGCTTGGGCGCTGATCATGTGTATATATGGTCAATCTCTAGAGCTCTGTACGGCTAGCTAGGGCATTATCACCGTCCGTTGCCATAGGTCTATTTGCTGAGTCATCAGTAATAACCGCCTGGCCCTCCCTGGTCCCAGCTTGGTTGTAGAGGAGGCTTGGGCGCTGATCATATTATATATGGTCAGTCTCTATGGCACTATCTTGCTTGCTAGGGCAATGTCAGTGCCCCTTCCCTCTGCCATTCATGAGCGACCTTTAAACTTTTAAACCCTCCTCTTGTCTCTAACTCCAGCTAGTCTAGCTAGACTTGAATGAAGGAAAGCCTCCCTTGGTCGTTATATTGATTTATAACCATTGAAGCCTGTAGCCGGGGTTAAGGTACGGACCGAATGGCGTTGAATGCTCAGTGCACTGATCACAATAGTCACAGGTGTCTCCTGTAACCGGAACAGGCTTAGCGATGAGTAATTGTGGCAATGATATTACGCACTTGTAATTCATGTTATTATTATTATTATTATTATTATTATTATTATTATTATTATTATTATTACTAGCCAAGCTATATCCCTAGTTGGAAAAGCAAGATGCTATAAGCCCAAGGAATCCAATAGGGAAAAATAGCTCAGTGAGGAAAGGAAATAGGGAAATAAATAAATGATGAGAATAGATTAACAATAAATCATTCTAAAAACAGTAACAGCGTCAAAACAGATATGTCATATATAAACTATTAACAACGTCAAAAACAGATATGTCATATATAAACTATGAAAAGACTCATGTCAGCCTGGTCAACATAAAAACATTTGCTCCAACTTTGAACTTTTGAAGTTCTACTGATTCAACTACCCGATTAGGAAGATCATTCCACAACTTGGTAATAGCTGGAATAAAATTAGAATACTGTGTAGTATTGAGCCTCATGATGGAGAAGGCCTGGCTACTAGAATTAATTTTAGGAACAGATAGTCATGTCTTTAGGTTGGAAGAATATTTTTTTATGGTTTTTGGTAATTGAAAGCACGTATGGGGGTATGTTTTGATTATTTCGTGTTCTAAAGACTAATATAGGCTCTAAGTTATGAAGAATAGGCCTAATGTTGATCGGAGGAAAATAATAAGTAGTCATAAGTTTTGTTCTAGTTTCTGATCATTGTAATGCACAAGATTTGGTTGAGCAAGGCCAAAGAAATTGCGTAGTTTTCTTATTGGATTTGATGATGATAAGAAAAAGCTGTTTATTGTCTTTCTTGCACGAAAAATATGTTGAACCGGACATACTCCAGTTTCTTTTTTTTTTTCTTTATCTTTTATTAAGAAATACACATTTACAATCTTACAATTTAGAACATATACTGTACATCATAGTATATTTACATAAATGTTTTTTTATTCTATTTTACATACAGTAAAAATTTCAATCGTAAATATATCAGTTTCTTGCCAAAATTATGCCATGTAGGCCTATGGGTCTTACTTCATAACGGGTCACTCCAACTTTTCCACCTTTCGGGACAGATTTATAACAATAATAATAACCAAAAATCTTTGAATTCTACCTAATGATTTACACATTCAAACGAATACTGCATTTATTTTCTCTAATCTTTTTATAGTTTATTTATGAAATGTCTGTTTTCTTGTTGTTAATGTTTTTTTAAATATCTCATTTTAATTGTTCATTATTTCTTATATCGTTTATTTATTTCCTTATTTAGTTTCCTCATTTGGCTATTTTTCCCTGTTGGAGTCTTTGGGCTTATAGCATCTTGCTTTTATTATTATTATTATTATTACTATCCAAGCTACAACCCTAGTTGGAAAAGCAAGATGCTATAAGCCCAGGGGCTCCAACAGGGAAAAATAGCCCAGTGAGGAAAGGAAATAAATAAATGAGAGAATAAATTAACAATAAATCATTCTAAAATAAGTAACAACGTCAAAACAGACATGTCATATATAAACTATTAACAACGTCAATAACAGATATGTCATATATAAACTATTATCAACAAAAACAAATATGTCATAAATAAACTATAAAGAGACTCATGTCCGCCTGGTCAACAAAAAAGCATTTGCTTCAACTTTGAACTTTTGAAGTTCTACTGATTCAACCACCCGATTAGGAAGATTATTCCACAACTTGGTAACAGCTGGAATAAAACTTCTAGAGTACTGCGTAGTATTGAGTCTTATGATGGAAAAGGCCTGGCTATTAGAATTGACTGCCTGCCTAGTATTACGAACAGGATAGAATTGTCCAGGGAGATCTGAATGTAAAGGATGGTCAGAGTTATGAAAAATCTTATGCAACATGCATAATGAACTAATTGAACAACGGTGCCAAAGATTAATATCTAGATCAGGAATAAGAAATTTAATAGACCGAAAGTTTCTGTCCAACAAATTAAGATGAGAATCACCAGCTGAAGACCAGACAGGAGAACAATACTCAAAACAACTAGGGTTGTAGCTTAGCTAATAATGATAATAATAATAATGATGATAATAATAATAATAATAATATTAATTATGATAATAATAATAATAATGATATTATTATTATTATTATTATTATTATTATTATTATTATTATTATTATTATCATTTTTATTAATAATAATAATAATAATAATAATAATAATAATAATAATAATAATAATAATAATAATAATAATAGCATATTGTTTTATTTTAATTATGCAAGCCAAGATCTTCATATTTATTGCATCTTTTGAGTAGGCCTACTTAGTTCATTTTTAATAAAAAAATATTATTACCATGTACAGTTGGACACAGGAGTCCATGGCACCCCCCAAGAAGTGCACCGTATCACTCCCTTACTTCGCGGCAAGTAACCAAACAGATAGTGTAGGGAGAGATGGTGGGCGGGGCTTAACACAGGCACTCGCCGTGTAGTAAAGGTGTGGCTGGGTGCACTCCCTCAGAGCGAGGTGTACCAGGAATTCCTGCGTCCAGCTGTACATTCCTGTTTCTTGCGACTGAATAGACCTGTAGTGTTTCTCTTTCTCTTTCTCTACCGCTAGAGAGTTATGGGGTCCTTTGACTAGCCAGACAGTACTACAATGGATCCTTCTCTCTGGTTACGGTTCATTTTCCCTTTGCCTACACATTCACCGAATAGTCTGGCCTATTCTTTACATATTCTCCTCTGTCCTCATACACCTCGCAACACTGAGATTACCAAACAAATCTGCTTCACTAAAGGGGTTAACTATTGCACTGTAATTGTTCAGTGGCCACTTTCGTCTTGGTAAGGGTAGAAGGGACTCTTTAGCTATGGTAAGCAGATCTTCTAAGAGAAGGACACTCCAAAATCAAACCACTGTTCTCTAGTCTTGGGCAGTGCCATAACCTCTGTATCATGGTCTTCCACTGCCTTGGGTTAGAGTTCTCTTGCTTGAGGGTACACTCGGGCACACTGTTCTCTCTTGTTTCTCCTCCTCCTTGTTTTGTTAAAGTTTTTATAGTTTATATAGGAAATATTTATTTTGATGTTTCTGCTCTCAAAACAAATAATTTTTTCCCTATTTCCTTTCCTCACTGGGCTTTTTTCCCTGTTGGAGCCCCTGGGCTTATAGCATCCTGGTTTTCCAACTAGGGTTGCAGCTTAGGAAATAATAATAATAATAATAATAATAATAATAATAATACGGTCATATGTAAGCCTGTACTTCCCTGTAGGCTAAGAGTTACCTTTAAACTTTAAATAATCAATCTGTCATTATAAGCTATCAATTTTCCAAGCCTATTAATATAATGACTTTTTCTAATTCCCTTTTTGAATATAAACTTTTTACATTTCTATTTTATTCTATTGTATTTTCAAGATTTTTTTTATCTTTAATCTAAAATTTCTATGTCCTTCTATTGTATTTTCATGATTTTCTTTATCTTTAATTTCAAATTTCTATGTCCTTCTATTGTATTTTCATGATTTTTTTTATCTTTAATCGAAAATTTCTATGTCCTTCTATTGTATTTTCATGATTTTTTTTATCTTTAATCTAAAATTTCTATGTCCTTCTATTGTATTTTCATTATTTTCTTTATCTTTAATTTAAAATTTCTATGTCCTTCTATTGTATTTTCATGATTTTTTTATCTTTAATCTAAAATTTATGTCCTTCTATTGTATTTTCATGATTTTTTTTATCTTTAATTTAAAATTTCTATGTCCTTCTATTGTATTTTCATGATTTTTTTTATCTTTAATCTAAAATTTTTATGTCCTATTATATTTTCATGATTTTTTTTTATCTTTAATTTAAAATTTCTATGTCCTTCTATTGTATTTTCATGATTTTTTTATCTTTAATTTAAAATTTCTATGTCCTTCTATTGTATTTTCATGATTTTTTTATCTAATTTAAAATTTCTATGTCCTTCTATTGTATTTTCATGATTTTTTTATCTTTAATTTAAAATTTCTGTGTCCTTCTATTGTATTTTCATGATTTTTTTATCTTTAATTTAAAATTTCTATGTCCTTCTATTGTATTTTCATTATTTTCTTTATTAATTTCTATTCTAAGAATTCACTTTTCATTAATCCTCAACTCTTATTATGTTTATTTCATACTTCTCGCCTATAATAACACCTTTTATTATTATTATTATTATTATTATTATTATTATTATTATTATTATTATTTGCTAAGCTACAACCCTAGTTGGCAAAGCAGGATGCTATAAGCCCGAGGGCTCAAACAGGGAAAATACCCCAGTGAGGAAAGGAAATAAAGAAACTACAAAATAAGTAATTAACAATTTAAATAAAATATTTTAAGAACAGTAACAACAGTAAAATAAATCTTCCATATATAAACTATAAAAACTTTTAAAAACAAGAGGAAGAGATATAAGATAGAATAGTGTATCTGAGTGTACCCTCAAGCAAGAGAACTCTAACCCTAGACAGAAGACCATTATCTTATATCTTTCGTCCATTATTTTAATATACCATTATCTTGGGTTCAAAAGTTCTCAGGAATGGCAGAGACAGGGGACAGGGTAGTGTACTGGAAACAGACCCTAGACCCTTCTCTACCAAAGCTAGGACCAGGGAGGGCCAGACAATGGCTATTGATGACCCTCCTGATAGATTTATATATTCTCCCAAGGATTGTGAGGTTGCAGACACTAACTGAAAACAATCGGCCGTGTTATTATTATTATTATTATTATTATTATTATTATTATTATTATTGTTACTTGCTAAGCTACAACCCTAGTTGGAAGAGCAGGATGCTATAAGCCCAAGGAAAATAGGGAAAATAGCCCAGTGAGGAAAGGAAACAAGGGAAAATAAAATATTTTGAGAAGAGGAACAACATTAAAATAAATATTTCCTAAATAAACTATAAAGACATTAACAAAACAAGAGGAAGAGAAATTACATAGAATAGTGTGTCCGAGTGTACCCTCAAGCAAGAGAACTCTAACCCGAGGCTTAAACTCCTGACCCACGGATTGTATGTCAAAGACGTTTCTATCCTTCTATGGTCTTGGGAACTTATCGGTCTTTAAATAGAGTTTTGTTTCAATTCCTCACACAGTTTTTACTAACAATTGATGAAAGAATTTCCATTTAATCAATCAGTCAATTAATGGAAGCCTGTTTCCATCTCAACCCGTATGATAAGGTCAACTGTTTTTGTTTTCTTGTATCTACCTGATTTCTCTTCCTCTTGTTTTGTTAAAGTTTTTATAGTTTATGTAGGAATTGTTTATTTTAATGGTGTTACTGTTCTTAAAATACTTTATTTATTCTTGTTTCCTTTCCTCTCTGGGCAATTTTCCCTGTTGGGGCCCCTGGGCTTATAGCATCCTGCTTTTCCAACTAGGGTTGTAGCTTAGCAGTTAATAATAATAATAATAATGATAATATGGTTATTATATTTCTTCGGTTTAAATCATCGACTTGATCTTTAAACGGCTACGATTGTAATTCGTTCTTCTTCATAACTTCTTAATGAGAGGTTTTGACACCATTAAAACCTTGTAAATTCAACTGCTATGTTGCAATCTATTGATATTATGCATTTGGATTATTAAGAACGAATTACTATAGTCAATTCTTTTTAGTGAGGCAGATTTGCACCGACTCGCAGGGGTGCCCCTTTAGCTCGGAAAAGTTCCCTGCTCGCCGATTGGTTTGAGAATATAATTCTAACCAATCAGATAGCAGGAAACTTTTCCGAGCTAAAATGGCACCCCTGCGATTCGGTGCAAATGCGACTCATTAATAGATGAAACGTATCTACATATGTTAATGCATTCACATCTACTGATTGGTAGATTTTCATATATATATATATATATATATATATATATATATATATATATATATATATATATATATATATATATATATATATATATATATATATATATATATATATATATATATATATAAACATCCAGTTATAGACAACTTCGCTCTATAGAAATCAACTTGATCGTTATTGTGGTTTTAGACGTAGCTGGCCTTATGCCAGCCTAGGGACATTGCTCATAGGAGAGCCTATAGTTCCCTCTGCACGGCGTGGTAAGTGCAGCAGGCCATTTCGTAGTAGTATTTAAGAAAAAATAAAAAAAGTCACTGACGATGCTTACACGTGACAGGCGATCGGTTGAGTCTCACCTGTGGTCGCTCTCCTCATCTCCTGTTCACCTGCTTCGAATCTAGTATTAATGTTCACCTGCTTCGAACCCAGTATCATTATTCACCTGCTTTGAACCTAGTACTATCATTCACCTGCCTCGAACCCAGTACTATCATTCACTTGCTTTGAACACAGTGCTGTTATTCACTTGCTCCGAACCCAGTACTATTATTCACCTGCTTTGAAGATAGTGCTGTTATTCACCTGCTTTGAACCTAGTAGTATTATTCGCTTGATTTGAACCTAGTACTATTATTCACCTGCTTTGAACATAGTGCTGTTATTCACCTGCTTTGAACCTAGTAGTATTATTCACCTGCTTTGAACATAGTGCTGTTATTCACCTGCTTTGAACCTAGTAGTATTATTCGCTTGATTTGAACCTAGTACTATTATTCACCTGCTTTGAACATAGTGCTGTTATTCACCTGCTTTGAACCTAGTAGTATTATTCACCTGCTTTGAACATAGTGCTGTTATTCACCTGCTTTGAACCTAGTAGTATTATTCGCTTGATTTGAACATAGTACTATTATTCACCTGCTTTGAACATAGTGCTGTTATTCACCTGCTTTGAACCTAGTACTATTATTCGCCTAATTTGAACCTAGTACTATTATTCACGTGCTCCGAACCTAGTAGTATTATTCACCCGCTTTGAACCTAGCAGTTTTATTCACTTGCTTCGAACCTAGTACTATTATTCACCTGCTTTGAACCCAGTAGTTTTATTCACCTGCTTTGAACTAAGTACTATTATTCACCTGCTTTGTACCTAGTACTACTATTCCCGCATAGACATTCCTTTGTATTGTTCAAAGATCTGCTTACTCTGTGCTATGGTGTGCACCACTAAGCACACACTGGTAAAATTTGGTTTCATTGAGTGGGGACGCACACACACACACACATACATCCTTGAGGTGTAATAGGTAAAATTTTTGCCAAACAAGCCAGTGTCCCCAGTTTGACTTATGGTAGGGGACAGGTATGTACTCTATTAGTGTATGGGTTGCAACCTCATCCCAAAGTCTTGTTGAAATTCGATATATATATATATATATATATATATATATATATATATATATATATATATATATATATATACACACAGCCATTTCTAGTCCACTGCAGGACAAAGGCCTCAGATATGCCTTTAATCATGTCGACGCTCTAGCTAGTTTTCATCACCACGCTGGCCTGTTCGGATTGGTGATGGTGGGAGACAGACTTCAGCCTGATCGCTCACAGCAAACCAACCTAGTATTGGTGACCTTGACTAGTACACCTTTGCGGATCATGGCGATACGCAAAACCTTTCACCACGTTAAGGTACCCACACTCAGATATATATATATATATATATATATATATATATATATATATATATATATATATATATATATATATATATATATATATATATATATGTGTGTGTGTGTGTGTGTGTGTGTGTGTGTTGTGGTGTGTATTTGTGCGTGTTCGAGCTAAGCTTTGTTCTAATGCAATCAATTAGCCGTATCAATTTCCCAGAGCATGGCTTCAAATGCTCCGCAGGTTTTAACAAGGTGTAAGGACGTAGAGAGAGAGAGAGAGAGAGAGAGAGAGAGAGAGAGAGAGAGAGAGAGAGAGAGAGAGAGAGAGACGCAATAGCTGTTGTAATATACAGGAAATCCCTGCTTGTGGATTCACCAAGAATTTACTTCTTTAGTAACATTTTAAGTTTCTTGTTTGAGAGAAATACCAAAACGAATTTGTTGATTCCTCTGAAATCTTAATCGCTTTACTAAACCAATCTTCTTCTTCTTCTTCTTCTTATTATTATTATTATTATTATTATTATTATTATTATTATTATTAGCTAAGCTACAACCCTAGTTTGAAAAGCTTGATGCTCTAAGCCTAAGGACTTCAACAGGGAAAAAATACCCCAGTGAGGAAAGTAAATAAGGAAATAAACTTTATATGAAGTAATATATGACGCAGTTAGGTCATAATAACCACATTTCGCTTAACACCTTCTTTGTAAGACGTGACGAGGTTGAAGAGGTTCGAATTCATCATGAGGCGACAAACCCCTCCTATCTCAAACCCTCCCTCTCCCTCTCTCTCTCCCTCCCTCTCGGCTCCCCTCTCCCTCTCGACAGCCGAACTACACCTCTAGACCAGGGTTGCCAGATATGGGAATTTATACCCTAGATTTGGAGACTTATCCCTACATTTGGGAATTTATCCTTAGGTTTGGGGATTTTGGATGACTGGTGACGATATTCTGTACATGTATCTATGAACAAGAAACAGATGAGTAAGCCTTTATATTGTTGCAATTAGTTTATTTACAATTTCATCAAGTATAACGAGTAATTTCTGTATTAAAAGAAAATATATTTCTGGAAATGGGGATTTTTTATCAAGAGTTTTAGGGAATTTTACACTAACCCACCTGGCAACACTGCTCTAGACCCATCGCAACCCTGATTCAGCGTTGCATCACGTGTCGTCATGTTAAGGTTCCTGATATATTCACTCGCGATTAAACGCCATGAGTAACAGAACAAGTGTGAATATATGTGTCATTTGGTTGGTGCATTCCATACACGCGTTTCTCACCCCCCCCCCTCAATCTCATGTGTGATAGTTACGAAAGTACCTTAAATCACGAAGCTCTACATGGTTCTCTTTTTCTATTCCTCGTTTCAGTAATTCAGTCCGGTCGCATATCAACAGATCTCGTACATACAAAGCGCATGAGAGAGAGAGAGAGAGAGAGAGAGAGAGAGAGAGAGAGAGAGAGAGAGAGAGGTGTACTCCTTGCACGTGCTATTAATCCACAACTACGCACTAAGCTAATTGCATCCTACCAGCAATGCTTCTACAAACTCTGAGATCCATACGGGATTTCTTCTCACTCCTTAGACTCTCTGCCAATAACATAACAAATGACAAATTATAACAAAGAACAATGTTCTATCTTCACAGAATAATTTCCTGACTTCCATATAGCATCCACTCTAAACCGTTATCAGTGGGAGATGATGACACACCGATTTGTGATAGATTAAGCTTGTCAGGTATCGTCCATAGTTAAGTAAGTTAATGAGATGATGAATGTATGCCACCTGATAGAAACGAGTTTCTTTAGACCTTCACTAATTGCTGTATCTGTAATTAATTCGTCAAATCTCTATGGGTCAAATGGTATCATTACAAACTACGGTTTAATGTAATATAACGTTCTTAAACGGTATATTTGTATTTTAGGTTTATATGTGTGTATGTATATATATATATATATATATATATATATATATATATATATATATATATATATATATATATATTGTGTTTATACTGTATGTACACACACACAGCCTATATATATATATATATATATATATATATATATATATATATATATATATATATATATATATATATATATATATATATGCTGTGATTATACTGTATGTACACACATAGGCTATATATATGTATATATATATATATATATATATATATATATATATATATATATATATATATATATATATATATATATATTGTAGTCTAGTGGTTACGTCGTTCTCCTCAATTTAAGAGATCCAAGCAAATATAAAACTCCCATTACATTCCATTTAATCCTATTATAAATCTTTAGACTCAAGCAGTGAATAAAGTACATGGTAGTTAGTCGACTGTATCCGGTTTCCTCCAGGTTGGAGAAAGGGGGTGTGGCTGGCCACCTCACACCAGAAGACTCACTGTCTTGGGTTCGAGTTCTCTTGCTTGAGGGTACACTCATGCTCGCCATTCTATCTTGTTTCTCTTCCTTTTGTTATTTTTTTGTTTTAGTTTATATATGAAAAATTTATATTAATATTGTTCCTCTAAAGTTATTTTATTTTAATTGTTCATTACATATGGTTTAAATGTTTTTTATTTCCTTTCCTCGCTGGGCTATTTTCTCTGTTGAAACCCTTGGGCTTATAACATCCTGCTTTTCCAACTAGGATTGTAGATTAGCAAGTAATAATAATAATAATAATAATAATAATAATAATAATAAACAGAAGTCAAACATATATATATATATATATATATATATATATATATATATATATATATATATATATATATATATATATATATATATATATATATATATATATATATATATAATTGCAGCAAAATGTACTGTAGTCTGAACAGATATTTGAAGCTGAGCTTGGTCACAGTTTGGGTGGGTGACCATCAAGATATGCTAAACCACATCAGCGTATAAGGCCCTCAAACTTCTGATAGAAAGTAGGTCTAGCAAGAAAAAAAAAGCAAATGTAAACCAAGCACTATACCACTAAGTATACGTGCTTGAGTTATAAATTAGGCTTATTATCAAGCATACTAATGCAAATTTCAAACATAATGAAAAAAATAAGCAAGACTTCATCATGGACGTAATCATTTGGAGCCATGAGCTTCAGCAAACAAAGGTTTAATTCCCAAGTTCTTTGTCCAGAGATGTTGCAATAACTCTAACCTTTTCACAAGTGACTCGCAGACTTCGATGAAAAAAAAACTACTTATTTCTGGCCGATATAAATAACCGTCCTTCGCTTCACAATTTCGAACCTGTAAACACATCAGGCTGAGCCATTGCCTTAGTCCTTTCTTGTCCTCATATGATGTAACCTTTGAATTAAGTTACTTTTCTTGCAGATTATCGTGCAATCTCTGCTCTAGCTATTGTTGTAGGTTGAAGCACAGAGATTCTTTACTTGATATTTACTTTTCCTTTTTCTTGATTTTTACATATAGGCCTAGTCCTCATATGATGTAATCTTTGAAATAAGTTACTTTTCTTGTAATTTATCGTGCAATCTCTGCTCTAGCTATTCGTTTTTAGGTTGAAGCACATAGATTCTTTGCTTATTTATTTACTTTTCCTTTTTCTTGATTTTTACATATAGGCCTAGTCCTCATATGATGTAATCTTTGAATTAAGTTACTTTTCTTGTAGTTTATCGTGCAATCTCTGCTCTAGCTATTTAGTCGTAGGTTGAAGCACAGAGATTCTTTACATAATATTTACTTTTCTTTTTTCTTGATCTTTATATGTAGGCCTAAATACATTTTCACTCTCACGTGGATAGGTGACTTATGTAGTGGAAGCATCACTGCACAAAAGGTTCACTCACGGTTCAGCAGTTACGAATAATGTGGTGGGGGCTTTGTGTGATTTTAACCTCTGGATCCATCCCATGATATTACAAAACACACACACACACACACACACACACACACACACACACACACACATATATATATATATATATATATATATATATATATATATATATATATATATATATATATATATATATATATACACCTCTTGTTTTGTTAAAGTTTTTCTAGTTTATATAGGAAAGATTTGTTTAGGTGTTGTTGCTGTTCTTAAAATATCTTATTTTTCCTTGCTTCCTTTCCTCACTGGACTATTTTCCCTGTTGGAGCCCTTGGGATTATAGCATCCCGCTTTTACAACTAGGGTTGTAGCTTAGCGAGTATTACTACTACTACTACTACTACTACTAATAATAATAATAATATTGATAATAATAATAATAATGATAATAATAATAATATAGGTGTGTATATATGTATGTATGTTTACTTCCATACATACACCAATAAAAACAGCGAAATGCAAATTTATTTTCTCAACAATTATTTTTATTCAATTTATTTAAAAACCAGAAGTTTGAAAACTGCAGAATTAATGCATCTCTAAGCTATAGGCCTATACAAAGTATTTCTAAATTGTATACGTAGTTCTGCTGAGCTGTATATGAGGTTCCAAGTTCTGTACGAACCATTTTAAAATCGTTTATGCAGTTTTATTAAGTAATATGAATCACCTTTGATTTGTTAATAAATGTCTTAAATAAATGCGAATATTAAGTTCTTGCAAATCATATATGAAACTCTTTTAGATAGTTTAAGAACTATATTTAAATCATAATTATGTTATTATAAAGTTCTAAATTGTATTAATCATTTCTAAATTGTCTAAAATAATATAAATGTACCAAATATATGATATGCATGGAAAATGGGGTTGTTGCTTAGCTAATAATAATAATAATAATAATAATAATAATAATAATAATAATAATAATAATAATAATAATAATAATAATAATCTTTTAACTTGCTGGAATCGAATCAATAGATACATTATTATATTTTCACAGAGTCACATTATCCATTACCTGGTACTCCCTGGTCCAAGCGTGGGGGGAGAGGCGGCTTGAACACTGAAAATATGCGTGTTTTATTAATTTTTTTATATTCTATGTATGATAGATTTATAGATACATTATTATATTTTCACAGTCACATTATCCATTACCTGGTGCTCCCTGGTCCAATCGTGGGTGGAGAGGCGGCTTGGTCACTGAAAATATGCGTGTTTTAATATTTTTTTTTTATGTTCTACATATGATAGATTTAATTCAATACTGTTAATGATCTTAAAATATTTCATTTTGATTGTTTTAAAATCTCTTGTAGTTTTTTTTTATTTCCTAGTTTCCTTTCCTCACTGGGGCTATTTTTCCCTGTTTGAGCCGTTTGGCTTATAGCATCATGCTTTTCCAAATAGGGTTGTAGCTTAGCTAATAATAATAATAATAATAATAATAATAATAATAATAGCAAGTTCAAACTTGCAGCAAATGTTTTTATGTTGACCAGGCTGACATAAGTCTTTTTATAGTTTTTATATGAAATCTCTGTTTTAATGTTGTTACTGTTTTTAAAATATTTTATTTTAATTGTTCATTACTTCTTATATCGTTTATTTATTTTCCTATTTCCTTTCCTCACTGGGCTATTTTTCCTTGTTGGAGCCCTTGGGCTTATAGCATCATGTTTTTCCAAAAAGGGCTGTAGCTAATAATAATAATAATAATAATAATAATAATAATAATAATAATAATAAGTTCAAACTTGCAGCAAATGTTTTTATGTTGACCAGGCTGACATAAGTCTTTTTACAGTTTTTAAATGAAATATATGTTTTAATGTTGTTATTGTTTTTAAAATATTTTATTTTAATTGTTCATTAATTCTTATATCGTTAATTATTTCCTTATTTCCTTTCCTCACTGGGCTATTTTTCCTTGTTGGAGCCCTTGGGCTTATAGCATCATGTTTTTCCAAAAAGGGCTGTAGCTAATAATAATAATAATAATAATAATAATAATAATAATAATAATAATAAGTTCAAACTTGCAGCAAATGTTTTTATGTTGACCAGGCTGACATAAGTCTTTTTACAGTTTTTAAATGAAATATATGTTTTAATGTTGTTATTGTTTTTAAAATATTTTATTTTAATTGTTCATTAATTCTTATATCGTTAATTATTTCCTTATTTCCTTTCCTCACTGGGCTATTTTTCCCTGTTGGATCCCTTGGGCCTACAGCATCATGTTTTTCCAAATAGGGTTGTAGCTTAGATAATAATATAATAATAATAATAATAATAATTATTATTATTATTATTATTATTATTATTATTATTATTACTAGCAGTAGTAGTAATTGTATTAGTAGTTGTATGATCGTGAAATCTCTAAACCTTTTAATTTATGGACAAAAAAAAAATGTTTATCATACATTTTGTTCCTCGTTATTATCATTGTCATCACGGTGAAAGTTATGGCAGTTAAATATATGTATCTGGCTCATGTGAGCTGCCAGAAATAGTGACATTATATCGCCGATATGAATAACAATGAATACGGTGAGCTTAATCGTTTTCACTTTTGAAAAGGCCCTTAAAATAGAAATTCAGAAATGGACTTGGTGACGTCATCATATTGTTAGATGGAGCTAATCATAGCCAATAGAACGCTGGCTATTATCGTACCGGACAACACGGTTCATAGAAAACAAGATTTATTCGAATATATATTTTTAGGCGTTTTAAGGAAAGACCTGTGATTTTAAAAGGTTGTAAAGAAGAAAAAATTGCCGAGGAACGTGACGTACGTAAATGGCTTTCGTCTAGTCAGCTAAAAGGCTTCAGAGCCCATAGAAAACAAGATTTATTTGAATATATATTTTTAGGCGTTTTTAAGGAAAGACCTGTGATTTTAAAAGGCTGTAAAGAAGAAAAACTTACCAAGGAACGTGACGTACATAAATGGCTTTCGTCTAGTCAGCTAAAAGGCTTCAGAGCCCGTTGAGCTATATAGCGAGCGGCACCTACGTTCATCACAACACGGTGACGTCACTGTCGCTGCCAAATGCACGTTCCATTACACGTGAGCGTAACACGTAGCGGTAAAAACCAGTTTACGTAGCGCTTTTGGATCGTCGGTAATTTGGATCCTTCATTTGTTAAATGTAATTGTAACTCCGGCGTGAGGTGGAATTGTTTGTGTGGCGTGGAAGTAGGTCCATTTCTACCCTTAAACGGTTCTCTTTCGAAACCTGCTTCTTGTTGTAACTCTCTCTCTCTCTCTCTCTCTCTCTCTCTCTCTCTCTCTCTCTCTCTCTCTCTCTCTCTTCTCTCTCTCTCTCTCTCTCTCTCTCTCTCTCTGCCTATATATAACAACCCATCATAAAACAACACCTGGTGTTGTGTATAGCCGAAGACACCAAACAGCATGCTTCATCTACGTATGGAGAGAGAGAGAGAGAGAGAGAGAGAGAGAGAGAGAGAGGAGAGAGAGAGATGAGAGAGAGAGAGAGAGATGTCCTTGTCTATAACTTGCTTGGTGGCTGCCGTAATACACCTTGCGATCTCTGCACCAGACAAAGTTTTTATAGCGCATTAAAACCCTCATCTGAAAGCGTTTGTGTATGGCATTACCTAAAGTACACTGCTTGCAGTGTTTTTAAGACTACTTTCAGATATCATTCGTCATGCAGCTGGTCCTGCCTCTACCAAGAACTTTCGATTTTTTCCCTTATTTACTCTATATATATCCAGAAAATGCTTACCACTCCTAATGGAAAGGGGCTGGCCATTTTGAATCACAATTGCCTTTCGAGGTGATTTGAGTTTTAACCCATGCAATTATCTTTTAATTTTCTATGGCGTAATCAGACGCATTTGTGAGAGGATCTGTTATCACCTCGTTGCATAGCACTGTGGAAAGTACCTGCAGTATGATCAACATTGCGAAAGTATTGCATGCATAAAAAACGCAGAAAATAGTTCGCGAAAGACTTTCACTGATTCAGTCGAAGGTTTCACACTGGCTCCTGACCAGAAGCGGGCCCCCACACCCCTCTCCACCAATCTAGTATCCCCCCCCCCCTCTCTCTCTCTCTCTCTCTCTCTCTCTCTCTCTCTCTCTCTCTCTCTCTCTCTCTCTCTCATATGTACTATCACTTTCTACTGATAGTCTAATCCCATGTATGAATAGTAATCTATGTTTTTTTTTAAGGTAAATGATAAGAAATTTGCTTCTCATTGTTATTAGAAGCACCGTAGACGCATGCTTTTGCCGAGAGAACTTGAATCAACATTTTTATATATAACGGAACCCGTTTTATGCATCCGTTGAACTTTCTTCTATTCTTCTTATATTCCCTTGGGTGCAGCGCTGCTGAGGAGACGTGCTGATGAAACAACGGGGAGAATGAATAGCGGAAGTCTCTCTCTCTCTCTCTCTCTCTCCTCTCTCTCTCTCTCTCTCTCTCTCTCTCTCTCGTGCAGGCAGGCATCCCTTTGTTTCATATAGTTTCCCTGAGTAAGGAGTGGTCCCAGAGGGGGAAAAAATGTATTCACTGACATATTCATCTTTTGTCCAGGGATGTGATCATAGAATTTACTACATCAGACTACACAGGCTTTGTGTTGACTCCCCCACAGCGTACGTGTGCATTACATGCACTCTCGTGCATCCTAATTTTCAAGTCCTTTCAATTTCAGTGCCTCGGGCAAGCCATGTAGCCCGGTCTATCTCGATCCAGCTCTTCTACTTCTTCGAAAGTTTGTTGAATAGTTATTCGATTGTTTATCAACCTATCCTCTTCGTGTTTCATCACATGATCAAACCACCTCTCTTCTACTTCTTCGAAAGTTTGTTGAATGGTTATACGATTGTTTATCAACCTATCCTCTTCGTGTTTCATCACATGATCAAACCACCTCTCTTCTACTTCTTCGAAAGTTTGTTGAATGGTTATACGATTGTTTATCAACCTATCCTCTTCGTGTTTCATCACATGATCAAACCACCTCTCTTCTACTTCTTCGAAAGTTTGTTGAATGGTTATACGATTGTTTATCAACCTATCCTCTTCGTGTTTCATCACATGATCAAACCACCTCTCTGCTACTTCTTCGAAAGTTTGTTGAATGGTTATACGATTGTTTATCAACCTATCCTCTTCGGGTTTCATCACATGATCAAACCACCTCTCTTCTACTTCTTCGAAAGTTTGTTGAATGGTTATACGGTTGTTTATCAACCTATCCTCTTCATGTTTCATCACATGATCAAACCACCTCTCTTCTACTTCTTCGAAAGTTTGTTGAATGGTTATACGGTTGTTTATCAACCTATCTTCTTCATGTTTCATCACATGATCAAACCACCTCATGGTACTTTGATTATTCTTTCCTATTACGCTAACTTTTTCGCAATAGCTAGTTGTATATTTAAATCACTCCCTTATTTAGCCATTTACTCCAATTCATCTGTGAAGCTTCTACCATTTTGATTTCATTTTGATTATTAAACATCTGCCATTTTCATCTCAAAAGGTTCAACTCTTTTAAGTCATCTATACATTTTATTCTTTCCTTCCCTGTGCAATTTTCTCCAATAGACCTACTGCAGAGTCTCTATTACATTTATTTATTTCCTTATTTTGAAATTCCCATTGTTTTCCACTCATCTTTCGTCTGCAATATTTACTCCCAAATATCTATATGGATCCTCTGTTTCCATCCTTTTGCAATCATTTTTTTTAACATTCCTAGTCCCACCATCTAACCCTCATTCCCCTATCTCTATCAATTCACTTTCAAATTCCTACTCTTTGAAACCATTTCTGCTCCTTTCATCAGTCTCTGGAGGTTTTCATTACATATACAAAATAATGCCTTATCATCGCCTTAGAAACCCTCACCAACATTTGCCCTTTTTTCGATTTCTTTCATCATTACGTCCATGAAAATATCATGTAGCTGAGGACAAGAAAACAACGCATATCTGTCTAAGCTTCGCGTTTATACCAAAATCATTATTCTAACACAGGCTTTGCCTTCGTAATACGATTTATGATAATTTTGCCCGAGAAGTCTTTCTTCATAATTTACCTCTTAATAGACTCTTCATTTTATTGTAGTTTTTATCTTTATTTTATTTTTGTTATTTATAAGGGTTCATTCACTACTCGGTTTCTTTTTTTCAGTACCAAGCTGCTCTCCCAGTTATGGGTCTAAGGTATGTGGTACTTTGCTACTTAAACTACGGT
>NC_090747.1:111540006-111795006 GCF_036898095.1 Palaemon carinicauda | reverse complement strand
AGCACAATAGGAAGAAAGCAAAGCGTATGCAGAAGAAAAATAAACACAGTGAAAACTAAAAGCAAAGATAATGGAAAATGAAAATAGGCCTACGTCACGTTTGGGGAAACTAAAAGCAAAGATAATGAAACTAGGCCTATATCATGTTTGGGGTTATTTTTAGCTCTGTCAACATATCTTGACGTTAAAATAACCCATAAAGAAAAAAAAAAAGACTTAGAAAATAGCATTATCGAGTTAGATCCTATTAGATAAGGCCAGGATGCTGTACTGAAATGTGACAAGTATATTAAAAGAACTAAGCCTTATTAACTAGTGGACTGTATGCTGTACAAGGACAGTATTAAGATTGTCCCCTGTTTAACCGTGAAATTTCTGTATTGTCACGAATCATTCTCCGGAGAAAATAATTAAATTCTTCTTAAAAGAAGTACATGCTTTATGTAAAGAATACTACAAGCTTCTTATAGGTAGAATTAATTATACAAGATTTCTTTCGTCGTAGTTTCAAGACTTTGGAGACTGGCTATATGGGGGAAAAGACTAGAATATTATATCGGACTTGAATGTAACAGCGAATGTTTTTATGTTGAACAGGCTGACATAATTCACTTTTAATAGTTAATATGCAAAAGATCTATTTTAATGTTGTTACTGTTCTTGAAATGTTTTAGTAGTTTATTTCCTCATTTCCTCTCCTCACTGGGCTACTTTTCCTTGGTGGAGCCTTTGGGCTTATAGCATCCTGCTTTTCCAACTAGGTTGTAGCTCAGCTAATAATAATAATAATAATAATAATTTCCTCCTACGCCTATTGACAAAAAGGGCCTCGGTTAGATTTCGCCAGTCGTCTCTATCTTGAGCTTTTAATTCCATAATTCTCCATTCATCATCTCTTACTTCCCGCTTCATAGTTCTCAGCCATGTAGGCATGGGTCTTCCAACTCTTCTAGTGCCTCGTGGAGCCCAACTAAAACGTTTGGTGAACTAATCTATCTTGGGGAGTGCGAAGAGCATGTCCAAACCATCTCCATCTACCCCTTGTCATGATCTCATCCACATATGGCACTCGAGAAATCTCTCTTATAGTTTCATTTCTAATCTCTCTTGGGAAGTGCGAAGAGCATGTCCAAACCATCTCCATCTACCCCCTCATCATGATCCCATCCACATATGGCACTCGGGTAATCTCTCTTATAGTTTCCTTTCCAATCCTGTCCTGCCATTTAACTCCCAATATCCTTCTGAGGGCTTTGTTCTCATGTGTACTAAATCTATTGGAGATTGTTTCATTGTTATACCTTGAATCATTTCCATAATTACTACTACGAGATACTACCGCTAGAGAGTTATGGGGTCCTTTGACTGTCCAGACAGTACTACAGTGGATCCCTCTCTCTGGTTACGGTTCAATTTCCTTTTGCCTACACACACTGAATAGTCTGGCCTATTCTTTACATATTCTCATCTGTCCTCACACACCTGACAACACAATATACCAAACAATTCTTCTTCACTCAAGGGGTTACTGCACTGTAATTGTTCAGTGGCTACTTTCCTCTTGGTAAGGGCAGAAAAGACTCTTTAGCTATGGTAAGCAGCTCTTCTTGGAGAAGGACACTGCAAAATCAAACCATTGTTCTCTAGTCTTGGGTAGTGCCATAGCCTCTGTACCATGGTCATCCACTATCTTGGGTTAGAGTTCTCTTGCTTGAGGGTACACTTGAGCACACTCTCCTATCTTATTTCTCTTCCTCTTGTTTTGTTAAAGTTTTTATAGTTTATATAGGAGATATTTATTGTTGTTACTCTTCTTAAAAAATTTTATTTTCCTTTCTTCACTGAGCTATTTTTCCTATTGGAGCCCCTGGGCTTATAGCATCCTGCTTTTCCAACTAGGGATGTAGCTTACCAACTACTACTACTACCACTACTACTACTACTACTACTACTAATAATAATAATAATAATAGGCCTAGAGTCTGGGCTCTGAAAGGAATGTCACGTAGGCATTAGACCCACTGGTTGAAGGGAAAATAAATCAAATGTCATTGAAATCATTCAGTGGGAAGAATTATTAACTAAAGTAGCTTTATGTTATTATTATGTAAAGCAAAAGGCCTATTGGTGGTAACGTGTTTGAGGTACTAAATCTACATGATTTGTGGTGAGCTTGCGGTGAACTTTTTATAAACACTGGTCGTAAAGAACACAAAGAAATTTTTTTTATTTCTCTATAATATTTAAGAATAATTAATTTTACCCGTCAGTATTTCCAAAAGAAAATTAGATTATTTTTTATTCATAGTATTTCTAGAAGTATTGTCTTCATTAGTTACTGTACTTAAACATTTCTCCCTTTTAGAATTCTCATGGATGTCCTTTCTGAGTGGTCGACTTCACTCTTTCCGTTCCAGTAATGTTAAAAGTTTCCGTTTTTTGTAGGACTAAACAGGATAAGTCAGCTGATTCCCTTCTTAAGCTTGCAACGCTTCAAGAGAAAATTCAGTATTTATTTACTCTTGATTGGAAGATTTATTTTCTCTTAGTTTTCTTCGAAATGCAAATAGATCATAGATTTTATGTAGAACATATAATATAGCCACAATTTTTTTTTTTTTTTGAAATTTATATATTTTGTCTAGCTCTGTTAAGTAACTGTAAGTTTTTATCTACAATTATCGAGTAGAGAGACATGCTTTTATCTGATGTCTCCTGGGTCCTAGGACTGGCCAGATAGCATTACAATGGATCCTTCTCAAGTTACGGCTCATTTTACCTTTGCCTACGCAAACACCGAATAGTCTGGCCCATTCTTCACACATTCTCCTCTTTCCTCGTACACCCGACAACATTATAACTGAAAATTTCTTCTTCACTGAAAGGTTTAACTACGGCAAAGTAATTTTTCGGTAGCTCTTTTCCTCTTGGTAAGAGTAGAAAAATCTCTTAGTTGCCATAGCCTCTGTACCATGGTCTTCCTCTGTCTCGGGGTAGAGTTCTCTTGCTTGAGGGTACAATCGGGCACACTATTCTATCTTATTTCTCTTTCTCTTGGTTTTAGGAAGATTATATAGTTTATGTATGAAAGATCTATTTTAAAGTTACTATTCTTAAGATATTTCATTTTAATTGTTCATTATTTCTCTTGTAGTATGTTTATTTCCTTGTTTCCTTTCCTTACTGGGCTATTTTTTCCCTGTTGGAGCGCTTGGTCTTATAGCATCTTGCTTTTCCATCTAGGGTTGTAGCTTAGCTAATAATAATAATAATAATAATAATAATAATAATAATAATAATAATAATTATTATTATTATTATTATTATTATTATTATCATAATTAGCTAAACGCAAGTGTAGATGTAAATAAATATTAAGCTTTACTTATTTCTTTTATTGACAATTGATACATAGAGGAGCAATGGTAGAACCATATTAACGAAACTAATACACACACACACACACACACACACACACACACACACATATATATATATATATATATATATATATATATATATATATATATATATATATATATATATATATATATATATATATATATATATATATATATATATACGCAGTATAAGTCTGACATAAGTCTTTTTATAGTCTATATAGGAATTATCTGTTTTAATACTGTTAATGTGTTTTAAAATATTTGAAATATTTTATTTTAATTTTTCATTACTTCTTATATTGTTTATTTATTTTCTTGTTTCCTCTCTTCACTGAGCTATTTTTCCTTGTTGGAGCCCTTCTGTTTATAGCATCTTGCTTTGCCAACTAGGGTTGTAGCTTGGCTAGTAATATATATATATATATATATATATATATATATATATATATATATATATATATATATATATATATATATATATATATATATATATACACTACAACAACAACAACAACAACAAATGAAACTGTTTCTAGGCCATTGCAGGACAAAGGCCCCTGACATGTCTTGGTCATGTCTGGGGTTTGGCCATTTTCATCACCTCGCTGGCCAGTGCGGATTAGTGAGGGTAGATGATTTTTGTCTGATCGCTCACAGCAAACCAACCTAGTATGGGTGGCTGTGACTAGTACATCTTTGCTGTAAGTGGACTCAAGAGCTATTAGTAAAAACTTCGAAAAATGTAAGGAAAACTGGAAAAATAGGCCTATTTAAAATTTATTCAAGATAATAGCATAATATTATATTCAAGATAGCCATTAATAATAATAATAATAATAATAATAATAATAATAATAATAATAATAATAATAATAATAATAAACTATATTAGTATTTGTTCATATATACAGTATACTTACCTTTCATCTGAACCAATATTTCATAATTTATTACATAATAGGTCAAAAGGCATATACTTAGTGCTATTCTTACTTCTTGTTAGCCCGTAAAGGTTTAAGAATGGGCGTGTCCCTGTCGTTTATAATGTTATAAACCATTTTTTTAATTGGATGATTAAATAGATCACCATGAAATAATTTACTTTGGTTCACTCATGGTAAAAAAAAATATATTTGAAGTTTTCTATGTAAAGTAAATTATACGTGTATATATATTCTTTAAACAATTTCTTTTCAGTTTTATGCCTTCAGACTTATTTTATTGACATTAAATATACCGTTTTTCATAGATAACGTTTTCATATAGGTCTATATCTATTCGTTATGCTTCTATATAAATATATTTTAAGTTTCTTTGTGATTCTCCTCACAAGTTTCCAGCTTTAAATCCATTTTTAATTCTACTAATTTCTCAGCATTCTATAGAATAAGCTTCTCTTAGATCTAAATTAAAAACTTATTTACCAATAATAGTAAATACTGCTTTAACTTTTATATTATTCTAAAGTTTAACTAAATCCATTTTAAAATTCCCGCAGGGCTTTAGAAAGCGAACACAGTACAGTATCATGTTTTCATTGAAAATAATGAATTTGGATCCTATTAGAAGGATATCAAACTGCTTATAGAGATATTTTGAGGTACCAGCTGATCGTACAGAGGATCAGATCCTCCTACACAAGGGCCGCCAGGCCTTCATTCGCCATTTTACTTATACATGCGGAAAGAACGAAGGTGCAGGCGTACCAACTATACCTAATGAATTTTCATTGATTTTGTAATTAGAACGTTATATCGCTCCGTAATTACTCTCGCCTAAGAAAGATAAAATTATTAGAATTATTTAGAATTAATGAATGTGAATAGAAGAAGAAATAAGGGAGGAATAAGTATAACAAATAAAATAGTCCAAGTTAGGTTGGCAGGTCTGTTGGTAAACGACGATCAGTTCATCTTGGTGCGTGAAAGGTGTTGGGGGTCCCAAATGAGAAACCACGAACGTATTTACCTCTACAGCCTATAAAATTGGATAATATTTCTTATTCTAAAGCCAAACAGACACAATGTCTATTATAGGCTGCAGAGAGTTCGTGGTTGGGGGGAAATATCGCCTTGTGAGGAAAATAGGAAGTGGAAGTTTTGGTGATATCTATCTTGGTATAAACATCACAAATGGGGAGGTAAAAAAGATTTCTCGTCATCTGTTCCATATTTTCATTGTCTTGGGAGGTTATTACAACCTCCTTTATATATAGAGTGATTTTTATGATGCAAATTACGTGTAATTTTCAAGAATTTCTGTATTTTTCACGTGATAACACAGAATTGCTCGTGGTTTAATTTTAGTATCAATGCCAGCTTTATTAAGTTACGTTACCGTAATATTATACGACCGTCTCTATTAACTGAATTAACCATGTTAATTTAGTGTAATTTTTGTGTTATTTTTCTTGTATTTAAAGGTAAAATTAAATTATCGAGTTTAGTTAATATTTACGAGACCTTGGGTCTTGTTAACCTACCGTAGGTGAAGTAATTTAGGTTTGGTAATATAAGTTTTAACCAGATGCTCAAATTAAGTTATAAAACTATAATTTAGACTTAAAATTTAAAGAAAAAAATTTTATAAATTTGTCCCCACTTACAAGAAGACCTTTGGTTTTATTTGCCTTACGGTAGGTTAAGGTAATTTAGATTTGACGTTAGTTTTAACCATTTGGTGTTATTCAGTTGTAAAACTTAATTTAGAATTTTAATTGTGACAGGTATACCCTAGGCCAGGTTACCCCGACTGTAACTACAATGATACCGCAAATCCATACTGTTGAAAAATTAACGTCAGTTTTATTATCACGATTGGGACAACATTTTCCGTTAAATACTTTGCTGTAGGAAAACTCTGTTTGCTTCGAAAATTATTTATTTTCATCGCTAATAACGGAACTATAATTTTACCAAGAATTTTATAACCCAAAATGGCTACTGTAGACTAACCTAATATAGTGTAACCTAACCTAACTTATGCTTAAGACACTTAATTTTAAATCTGGAATCGACCATAGGATTACCTACTGCATGTATTGAGGTTGTATGCAACCCAGAGCAGCAGGGTCTAACCGATTTTGAGTTAAACCATCTTTGTTGACGTACCGGTTCGAGATACCTTATCAGGGTTACCTACTTTGAAGGCTGTTTTTCCGGTCCTATGCAGCAGGGGAACCTTACTCTCTACAGGACCTTCACTGTCGTTTTGTCTTGTTTGTTCAGAGTATTCAACATTTCATATCACCTATTGCTCATTTACTGTTAAATCGTCACTGTCAAAGGACTCGCGGAATAAGAAAGTCTTCAGTTTCCTCTTGATTGCTTTAGGATGCATTAATTTCTAGTGGAACTAGATTTCACCATAGGAAATGGACGAGTGCTGGCTAATCAGCATTTTTCTCAGTTTTACTAATAGGGCCTAGGGCGTAATAATATTATCTATCGACTTATATGTGAACTCCATTTGTATATCTGTCCAGTGTTTACTTTAGGAAGACATGGTGGGTTACTGTGCATGCGTTGTTTGCATTCGCCAGCTGTTCTGGTTTTTGTATGATGCAATTGTTAATACACTAGTCTCTTTTAACCATTTAAGAGCTTCTAAATATTTCTGCACAAGTTCCCTGATGTTGATTTGCGAGAGCCAGTTTTTTCCTTTTAAGTTCGAGCATGACTAGATTCAGAAGACGTAGCAGAGAATGGAGTTCAATCTATTTCGATATTTAGTGTCAATTCTTATATTTTGGTTATTATGTTTAAAGCACAGTGTGTTCAGTAGGCTATATAGCTATTTTTGCTCATCTAAAAGTAAAAAATATACCCAAAATAGTGACCCATGTGATTGGCGTGTGCAGCTCATCAACGTGCCACTTGCCAGAATGGAGGAGCAGTGAGATTTTTTATTTGCCTGCGAAGTGAGCCATTGCGGAGCAGTTCAGTTTAGTTGCGGGGTGGAGGGATTCGCCTTTCCATCGGCACCTCCATAGTTTTCCTCTTTATTCCAGTTCCTTTATTTTCTTCCGTCTGTTTCTACATCTGCTTTATATATTCTTTTCTATTTTTTATTCCCGCATTAAACAGAACTTTTCCTATTCTTTTTTCTTCGTATGGCTGCTGCGATTGTTTTATTTACCTTCTGAGGAATGTGATATGAATTATAGGTAATGATGTTTTTTAATTCCACGCCACTTCATGAACCATATATTTTTCCAACTGGTTATCTTATGCTTATTATGCATTTCTGACCATTATTATTGCTGCAAGTCAGTTTTTTTTTTTATATTTCCCCATCTATAACCCAGGTTTCCCACTGTGATCCCCCTTAATGGTTCATATAAGGGAGGGGGTTGTAGGAAAACTTATGAATGGGTTGTTTGCACCAATATTTATGCTCAGAAGTGGATAAAACAAGATAAATAGGGTAGGAAAAATATATAGTTTATAATATGAACTATATACTTTATTTTTCCTATTCGTGATCTTATTTTATCTATCTGGCCATGAATATCAAACCAAACCACCCAGTCATAAGTTTTCTTACCCCCCATGTAATAAATATGGGAGATTACAATGGGAAATCATTTTATGCAGGGAAACACCAACGACGAGTAATATGCAGCAATAGCTGTGTTCAGAAATGGATAATAAACACAAGGAGCTAGTTAGGAAAACATATGGTTTGTGTAATTGGCGTGAAATTAAAGTATCTTGATTATATATAATTTATATCACATCCCTCAAATGGTTTTGCTCTGCCGTGACTCTATGCTTGCAAATAGATAAATATGGCTCTTCTTTTCTGGTAAGCAGTACATAGGTGTGCTACGTACACCATCTGCGTTGGTAAGAATTAAAGTATAAGTGTAAATTATCCCTGAAATGGTCTTTGCTCTGCCGTGGCCGCTTTGCTCATAATTAAACAATCTCTTGTTTCTCTGCCCTGGCAAAGGGTGCATGAATGAGCTGCCACGTGTAAGTCATATGGATCTCTTTCAGGGATGTTTCATACTTGAAGATGAGCGACAATTGCTGCACTGTATACTGAACTGAGATGGTTTTAAACAACCAATTAATGATGTAGATGAAATATTTTCTTGTGAAGCTAGTCATACTGGAAATGAAGCAGAGGGAAAAAAATAGCTCGTGAAGCAACAGCGGGACTTGTGTATAGATATCTGGAAGCTCTTAATGGGTTAAAAAAGCCAGGTAATGCTTACGTCATATAAAAAACAAACAGCTGCCAAGTGAATGAAAACAAAGCATGTGCAGTAATCCACAATCAATGTCCCAAACGTAAACAGTACATACATACATATACCAAGGCACTTCCCCCAATTTTTTGGGGGGTAGCCGACATCAACAAATGAAACAAAACAAAAAGTGGATCTGTACTCTACGTTCCTCCCAGCCTGACAAGGGACTCAACCGAGTTCAGCTGGTACTGCTAGGGTGCCACAGCCCACCCTCCCCCGTTATCCACCACAGATGAAGCTTCATAATGCTGAATCCCCTACTGCTGCTACCTCCGCGGTCATCTAAAGCACCGGAGGAAGCAGCAGGGCCTACTGGAACTGCGTCACAATCACTCGCCTTTCATTCCTATTTCTAGCACGCTCTCTTGCCCCTCTCACATCTATCCTCCTATCACCCGGAGCTTTCTTCACTCCATCCATCCACCCAAACCTTGGCCTTCCTCTTGTACTTCTCCCATCAACTCTTGCATTCATCACCTTCTTTAGCAGACAGCCATTTTCCATTCTCTCAACATGGCCAAACCACCTCAACACTTTCATATCCACTCTAGCCGCTAACTCATTTCTTACACCCGTTCTCACCCTCACCACTTCGTTCCTAACCCTATCTACTCTGCGATAATGAAATGTTCACATTTTAATCAATTGATATCTAAATTATTATGCCCCAACAATCATTTGTCATACAAAGAAAAAGGCAAAAACAGCTAATTCTTGTCCTTTTCTTAATGCGAATACCAGTTTCACTATGAATTAAATTATTGTATATTAATTTAAACATTCATTATAAAATCTAAGGCACTGCCTTTTTTTATAAGGGGATTTTCTTTATATCTGGACCATAAGAACTAAATACCAATGAACTATGGTTTCCCTACAATGGTCTTCCGTTAATTTTAGATAAAGTATGTGTTATATTGTAATGAGTTATACTGTAATCTATACTACAGTATACATTAATTACGTAATTGGTAAACATGCATATTGTACTCCACTTGGTATTACTTTGTACCACATGGTTTACTTTGAATTGTAGCTGTATGATCTGTTACTAATGAAGCTATTAGATAAACAGTATCTCATAACCATATCCATCAGAAAATTGTTTTCTGTATTAAGCTACAGTATCTGTTTTATTATTGAAACAATTCCATTATAGAGACATGCAATATATACAGACTTTTCTGGCGTGTTAAGAATTTTTAGGATAATTGATAATTGCCTGTTTTCAGCACATTTTGCATGATCTTTGGTCTGATATTTTCAGGATGTTTGTCGATTAGTATTGTACGAGATTCCTCGTTATCTGGTGAAATGCACGAACTGGTGTATTCTGATATTTGATTTGTTGTGAACCATTTTCACAATGTTTACTGTCCAGAGTAAACTTTAACTCAAATCATGTAAATATTCAGCAATTCTCTCCACGATGTGCTCTTGTGGATGAAAAACATTTTCATTACGCCAGAATTGCCCACGATATCTTGTTCAATTTAATGGGAGAAGGAATATCACAAACTTCACTATTCTTACATTCCTTAACAAGCATCTAAACAACACATAAGAAGACTGCATTTACCTGAGATTACTCTACAGTACTACTCTGATCTACATTATTAATTGGTTCATAAGTTGGTTTTTGGTGTAGGTCAGATTGTCACCCGATAAAGTGACTCGTGTGTTTCTATACATGTAATAAACATGAAAAAGTACAAACAACCTGATCTTATTTTATAAACAAACAGATACAGTACCTACATTGATTAGCTTCCATGTGAAGTACGGTACTTTTCCTTACTTCGTCTTTATTTACAACGTAGAAACTAACACAAGGTCAGTTAAAACGGAGTAAAGTTGGTTTTATTTTTTATTTAATGCTTAAGTATGAGCAGTGGAAAGTCGTAACTGACGTACAATATGTCAAACCTACAGAGGGAAAGAAATAGACCATCTAATATCCAAGTCTGGACTGGTCTCTGTATATAGGGAGCAATACAGACCAGAAACCTTGGTAATTGACTATGACTAGGGTCACGTATCCTGTGGAATATGAAGAAAATTGATTGCGTTATTTGATGGGTCTTCTGATCCTACCCCATATGGAAAAGCCTAACACCCTGTAGGATCCACAAGGTTTGTTTGTCGTATGCACACTTAAGGTACAAAATTTAAACACTCCTATAGCGTAGTCTGCATCAATAGTCAAATCCAAGTTATAATAACACTTTGAAGACATGAAATTCTTCAGTCTCTTCTTTAAACCCATTATATCATCAGTCCTACTGATGTCAAGTGGGAGATTGTTATACAAACTTTGGGCTGCATATTTGATAACTAGAACCGACCGTCAAGGTGCAGGTTGGCTCCAATAACAATATTGTGGACGTCCTGTTGGGAAAAGTGAATTGCCATCACTGTACAACTATGTAAAAAGTAGAAATCAAGTACCGTACTGTATGTAGGTCCTTATGAAATATGTGCCTGTAAAATAGAATGAAATGAATAGATGAAAAGTACTCCTTACCTCTACAGGGAAATGAATGTAATAGCTCACTACAGCAATGGAGCAATTCATTTAGTCAGGAAAAATGTTGGGTGATCTGTTGAATTACAGAAACGTAGAGGACAACTAGATGCATTTGTTATATGAGTTTGCTCCTTTAAACCATGAATTTTTATTTCTCATGTCTTTTGTGTCAAATTAATTAAAGTTAGTTGACGGGTTTCATTTCCAATTTCATCTGAAGAGCTGATACATCAGAACATCAGCCAGGAAATCCCAACGCCACACCTTTCTAACATTCCACAGCAGTTGTATTTCAATGAATATGATGCATCTTGTATTGTGAAAGAGGTTTCTTTTCTCTGTGCCGCTGTTTACTGGATTGCAGACTTCATGGTTTACCTCTGCAAGATAAGCGCCCCTGGGGCAAAACGTTATCTTGCACCCCATTCGCAGGTGTTCCAGACTGAGGACATAGAGATATTCTCATTAGAGGTCTCCATGATCCTACAAAGCTTCGAGCTGTCCTGACAACTTCACAAACTCAGAATGGCAAAGTGGAATGTCATTCATTCTGAGAAGTTCACCCTGGCCCACAGGAACCCTTGAATTAGGCGTAAAGGTGGATATTTATCCCACAAATCTGTTGTCCATTACATCAAAGAAAGGATGAGGCACTTAACTAAACAAATTTTATTTTTCTCAGGACAACACCTGCATGTATATCAAAAGGTTATGGTAGATGAAGGTTTGGAGGCTCTGCAATCATTTAATGATCTGTTGAGGTCTCTTATTCTACTCCTTTGTGACTTGAAGAGACAAGTGCATGAGTAGGATGCACAAAGCTTCATGTTGTTGTAAATGGGTGATGAAGATATCTTCCCTTAGCTTGATTCAAGGCTCAGGAAGTTGTGCTAGCAGGGGTCAGGAGCATCTCCGTTCACACACTTTTAACGGCGTGCTGCTAGGTTGTACGGGTACAATTTTTGGCCTACTTCTATCTCTAATTGTTGCCCACAGGAAGTCTGAAGAATAATTCTATTAGGATGTGTGGTGACTGCTCGTATGTTGGATGACAGCCGAAGTTTGTGTTGGACAGATACACATTGTTCAAGCGTTACGTTAGTGAAAGGCAGAACAACAACCAACAATTGGTTTTACATTTTCCTGTAGCCTTCCTTTTCACAGACACGGACTGTTACCCAACAGCCACTTTGTTCTAAGACAGTCTTTTAGTTAGAAAGAGGAGGAAGGTTGGTGATAGAGCATACTATATTTGCTCATTGGCCTTTTAACATCATGATGTCTGTTGAGACAGTATCGTTTCATGATTTATGAAGGTACCATGTTCTCTTTAGAGTATAGTCACACACACCATTTTTAGACTCCTGTACACCAAGCCGTATTGTTGGTTTCACAGGAGTGACCCTTGTCCTTCGCCTGCTCAAGTACTTGACTAGGAAGCTGACTTTTCTAGGGGGAGAACATACTACTCTGTTAATGGGTAATATGTCTTTCCTAAGGCGTGAGTCTTTAAATGATGTGGGTTTGTATCCTTGTAAGAGTAAATTACAAATATTCAAACCCACCACATTCTTGAACCTGTGCTGAACTGAGAATTTGTTAAGTCAGTGTTTGGATTACGAGGGTATCCCATTTTCTGTCAACTACCTCTAGTTATATTTGTCAATAAGCTTCTATTGGTCTTTCCAGTATATTATACATGTAAATGATATGGGTTTGTACGCTATGAAATGTGGAAATAACTTTGAAAGATTTAAAATGTTTTTAATAACAACTGAAGTTTGATTAGGGAATATGAGTTTAGAATACATACTGTTTTATACTTATTTTTTGGACTGATGAATCACTGCATGTGTGTAAGGTGATGAAAGTGAATAACTCGAAGTATGTATAAGAAGGGGTGATACAGAACTTCCTTTATAAGGGGTTACTCATAGTTGTACACCTGTGTTCTTATACAGTATAGTGTGCATATACTATGATTTTACAGGTGCAAGTGTTTTATTTTTTTATGTCTCGTGACTTTTCATTGGGCTAGCCTACGTGGACTTAATGACTGATATGGTAGATATTTTACAGGTAATATACAGTATATAGAGTACTGTATTGTATTGCAAATATTAGTTTCATTCACAACAGTAGTATATACAGTAGTTAATTTTTAAAATTAATATGAGTAATCTTCAAATATGTAAATTATTAATTTGTGTTTTTGTTTTTCAGGAAGTTGCAATCAAATTGGAAGCCATGAAAGCTAGGCATCCACAACTTCTCTATGAGAGTAAAGTTTACAAGATTCTCCAAGGGGGAGTTGGTATTCCTCACATAAGGTAACTAGGAGTGCTGATTCTTGTTGCAGACATTTTGCATAATTATGGTTCAAGCATATTTTGTTTTCAAGCTTGTAGAGATAATCGGGATTGTATTATTATTATTATTATTACTTACTAAGCTACAACCCTAGTTGGAAAAGCAGTATGCTATAAGCCCAGGGGCTCCAACAGGGAAAATAGCTCAGTGCGGAAAGGAAAAAAGGAAAATAAAATATTCTAAGAAGAGTAACAACAATAAATATCTCCTATATAAACTATAAAAACTTTAACAAAACAAGAGGAAGAGAAATAAGATAGGAGAGTGTGCTAGAGTGTACCCTCAAGCAAGAGAACTCTAACCCAAGACAGTGAAAGGCCATGGTACAGAGGCTATGGCACTACCCAAGACTAGAGAACAGTGGTTTGATTTTGGAGTGTCCTTCTCCTAGAAGAGCTGCTTACCATAGCTACCATAACTCTCTAGCGGTAGTATCTCAACGGGTGGCTGGTGCCCTGGCCAACCTACTACCTATAAAATATAATACTGCTAATATAATATCTTTCAAGCATGTTTAAAAGCTTATAGAGATTAATTAACATGATCGTACTGTACTGGAAATATAATCTGTTTCATCAAATACCCTTAACTATCTTTCATGTGTTTCTAAAAATAAAAGCAGTGGCACTATTTCCGCCTTGCTTTCTCTATCCATTTAACTGCAGCATGACTCCCCACAACATAGCTAATCTCATTAGGCAATAACTTAGACTACCGGGGTTGGTGCTACCGGAAACTAACCTTTAGTCTTGCTGTTACTTTAGTCTCGAACATGACATTCTTCCCTGACTTTTACTCTATAATAATACGCAGCCATATCTAATAGGAAAAAATTTTAGTAACGAATAATTTAAGATAATCGCCAGCTAATGGAGGATATATTTCGTTATGGATTGTATCGACTACATACACTATTATCTTCAGAATTTTTTTTTTTATATAGATACAATTTATATGAACTGGATGTCTTCATCATGCCTTCAATTTCTAGTCAAGAGCGGGCTAAAATTGATTTTGTTTACACTAAATGTAGTATCATGACAACATCCATTTTGTTCTGGACTCGACAAAAGTTGGATATTGATTGTGTTGCTGCAATATTGATTTAGTAATTTAGACCATCAGGAATCTAATTATCAGTACCCTCCAGTACTGGTGTGGGAAAATCATGTATCATTCTCAGGTTATATATTCTGTTGCATTCTGTTACAAAACTACTTACATCCAGTTTTCATAGTGAAGCGGAAATTGGAAATTTGATCTTTGTAGTGGGATCATGTTTTACTTCGTGTTAGCTCATGAACTGAAGGATCTATGAACTTCAAATGTCACAGAGACTAATTTTAATCACCCGCATAGGCTATGTGAATTTAGTATGAAGAATACATTCAGTAATTTTTTTATTTGGAGATAAAAGGAGCCTTGTAACTGGCATGTCATCCAGAAAGGTATTCATTGAATTTAACTAATAATTCTACAAGAATATTAATTTACTTTTGTTGTAAATGCATTGGGAAGTTTGACTAACATTTTAAGAAAAGTTCTTCTTTGCATATTTCATCAAATATGCAACAAATTCTTGTACTATTGTGGACCTGGCAGTATTATAGACATATCTAGAATTCAATTTTATAATTCCAAGGGGTATTGGCTGATAGATTGGGTCTTGATAGAGAAGTAAAATTTGGTGCAGTGTAGCGTAGTTAAGCTAGCATGGATCAAAGGGAATGAGTAGAGAAAGTTAGAGAAAAATCAATAAAGCTAAGGCTCAAAACAATGTTTTAGGGAACCTTTGTTTTTTTATAGCGATGTTGCACAATGTGACTGAAAGCATCTGTGCATCTAAATATTAGATCAGTCCGGTCTGTATATACGAAAGTTAACTCCCTCTTGAAGATTTTTGTGATGCCGCCAATGCGTAAGGCCTAGTAACAACTTTAATGTTACCAAAACTCCATGGATCTTGTAGTCTAGAAAGCTGGAGCTTGAGAGATTTATTTGAAATGGTTTTGAGGGATTAACCTCTAGAGATATCAGATGATAGATTTTTGCCTGCTGGGATGGTTTCAGATACTAAATCGTGATTTTTTTTTTTTTTTTTTTGTAAAGAGTGAACGAATTAATTTTGAGTGTTGATGCACATGCATCTCTGTCCCCTTTGCTGGGTCTATGGATTCCACCGTTTTCATCGGGAAAGAGAGTAACTGGAGAACGTTTTTTAATTGTCTGAGTACTTAGATTAATTTCTAGCTTCCCAAAGCTAATAGAGCTATAGAGAGGCAACTTTGGAACTCTGGGGAGTCTAAAGACACTTTCTTGGTCGCCTCCAGTTCAGACATTTCACTGATCCTTGAAACAATTTTCTTTCTGTGTACTGTAGTATTTGAAGGGGACCAGGCAAGGCAATAGCAGGACTTATCTCTAGGAAAGGAAGGCAATACCCATTGTGGGGAACATCAACAACCCAAGGTTCTGCTCCAAACTTCAGTGCGTCTGGAGCAAAGATAATCACCTTACGATACATAACTGGAGGAAGTTATGATAACCTTGTTCCCTGCCTTCCACTTGTGTGCTTTTATGCCGAGAGGAACCCTCCTCTCTATATGACCAAGGGCTTTGGGACGGGAAGGCTGTCCGTTCTAATCTGATAGCATTCCATCGGAACTGGGGGTGACATTTGAAGTTCCTCAGTACATGATGACTGTAATATTAGTTCCCAGACGTAACACCGTGGTTCCCGTAGTCTGTGTGCATTGCTTTAGCTCTCTAGACCAACCTGGACATCAGATGAGGATTTGTGACTACTGAGACCTCTTGTCTGGTGTTTTGCTGCAACCTTTTTAATATGAGAATTATTGTACGATCCTTCTCAAGGGCAGTTAACCCCTTTTTAAAGCTCATTTTCTAGACCATACGTTTGCTAGCAAGGGTTTTCTTGTTTGTTAATAGAAGTTTGCTTTTCTTTAACATTTACTGTATATGGTTTAGTCTTTTCTTAGGGTTGCCATGTATTCTGTGACTGGTTTTTAGTTGTCCCTATAGAAATAATTTTGGGAGTATTTCTTCAAGCATACTGATCACTTGGCTTTTATGCTTGTCCATCGTGTTCTTTCCAGAATGTGCGTTGCATCCAGTCTTTCTCGGGAGCTCCATAATTTTTGAAAAATGGGAAATGTGAAAATATTCAAGTTTCTTAAAATGGTTTTGATATAGAGTCAAGGCCTCTGTATCATAGACTAGAGTATGAATATGTACTGCTTTATATACTGTGCTTGAATAGTAGTGGCCAATCTGTGATATTTGTTCTGAAAAACTGTTCTTCAGCCTGTCAAAAGCATTTGAGGCCTTTTCATTTTCTCCAGCTTGTCATCATTCATCTCAATAGTGGATGAAACAATGCTACTAAGGTAGTGTATTTAAAAATGGTACCACTTGCAGTTGTGTCATTAGCAGTAAAGATCGACGCATTCTGTTTTAGTATAGTTTGCTGTACAATGAATTTTGTTTTTCATGTATTTATCTGTAAGCCAAATGCTTGTTATAGTGAAGATAGGGTGTCTTACGATGTGTTGCATTGACTCCTTGGTTGTGGTCAAAATGGCAGTGTCATCAGCATGTAGTTCAACCATTTTTTATTGAGCAGGCTACCATCGATTTTGTCTTCTTTGGTAATGCTGAAGTTAAGAGCTGTATGGTCTTTGCTTATTGGGTGACTTCCATTGTTAGGCAGACTTTAAAGTCTTTTAAAAAAAATTTCTGCTCTGGTTGCCATGGAGGTCAGTTTCTCTCTGAACTCCTTGGTTAAAGACTTGGAATAGGAAATATTCTAATTGGTTAGCTGTACCAAACTTACAGAGGTCAGTTTGGAGAGTGAATTCCTTGAAAATTTAACTATCTTGAGTATGACATTGCTAAGGTGATAAGTGTGAGATAGATGTATAAAATGGGGGTAGGATCATCCACAGAGTCCTGAGTTTTTTTTTTTTTTTTTTTTTTTGAAGCCTCCCTTTTTAGAAATATTTCACATTGAAGGTGACCATGAGTCAAGGTCAGGAGTAATGTCGGCTAATGTTGAGCTAAAGACCATAGACCATTGTAACAATTCACTGGCTCATTTGGCAAGAAAATAATTTGTACTTGATGTACCTGGCTGTGGCTGTCAAGAATCTGGCTATGAGTTAACCCTTTTACCCCCAAGCTATTTGGAACTTTCCAACCCTTAACCCCCAGGTGTTTTTTTTAAGCACATTTTGCAATATATTTTTTAAAAATTGCTCTAACTTCGTTAATTTTCGTCATAGAGAGGTCAGGTTGGTCTCATTCTTTTGGAGAATGCCTGAAGTTTCTCATAAAGTTATCAAAAGTATGCAAAAAAAAATGTGAAAAGCAGTTTTTTGCAAGGAGGTACCGGTACGTCTAAGGGGGTAAAGGGATGAGTGTTGTGAAACGTACCAGTACGTCCTTTGGGTGTTAAAAGGTTAATGATGCGCCCATAACAATGGCTTTAAGAATTTATGGAGCCACAGCTTTCCTCTGAGAAGCCATCCTTGCGTGTCCATAGTGACTTGAGTGTAACTGATGAGCAAAAATTGAAGGCTTATGAGGGAGAAGAGGATGTGCCCCTGACAAACAGTGGTAGCAGAGGGATGTAATGAAGAACTCGGGTCATGGGTATAACAACAGGTGGTGTGTCTAAAGATGAATGAATAGCAGGGTGTCTGCCTGCCTGAGCAATGAAGGCCATAGGTATAAAACAGCAGGATTTGAAAAGGGGGTGATAAGCAACTGGAATATCCCATGTTTGTTGCAACTCTAATTTTGAAAATCCATGGATTTTCCCTTTTATAAACAAAATAAAAGTGACTATGCTATTGTGTTAATTCATTTTTATTAGTTACGTTACACTAGAACTCCTTTTTGGTATACTGTTGTGAATATGCCTTGCAAGAAGGCAGTTGAAAATGTGTTAACTGCAAATATCCATATCATCGTCATCATCAGCTCCTATGCCTATTGACGCTAATTACCTCAGTTGGGCTTCGCCAGTTGTCTATCTTGAACTTTCAATTCAATACTTTTCCATTCATCATCTACTTCTTGCTTCTAAGTCCACAGCCATGTAGGCCTGGGTCTTCCAACTCCTCGAGTGCCTTGTGGAACCCAGTTAAACATTTAGTGAACTAAACTCTTGGGGAGTAGGAAGAGCATAACCAAACCATCTTCATCTATCCCTCACCATGATCTTGTCCACATGTGGTGCTCTAGTAATCTCTCTTATAGTTTCATTTCAAATCCTGTCCTGTCATTTAACTCCCAATATCCTTCTGAGGGCTTTGTTCTTAACTCTACTAAATTTGTTAAGATTGTTTCATTGCTCATGTCCATACAGTAACACCAAAGTCACCAAACTGATATAATCTGATTTTGACATGTAATTTTAGATGGTATGATTTACAAATTTTGCTAAACCTAAGCATAGTCTGATTCGCATTATTCAATCTTTCACTAAACATTAATTCTAGAGCCCTGTATTAATCATGGTTCCTAAATACCTAAGTGATTCCACCTCATTAATCCTTTCTCCTTCCAATGACGTTTCATCTTCCATTGCATATTCTGTTCTCATCATCTCTCTCTTTCCTATTTATCTTGAACCCAACCTTGTGTGATATTTCATGCATTCTGGTAAGCAAGCATTGCAAATCTGGTGGTTTTCTGCTAATAAGGACAGCGTTATCAGCATACTAGGTCTGCTAATTTCCTATTACCAATCTAGTCCAGTGCTTCTCCAACATCTCTTAATTGTTTTACACATTAAAAAATTCATGAGGAGGATAAACAACAGGTGACAACACATTTCTGGAGTACTCCGCTGTGCAGTGGGAATTCATTTGATAGGACTGCACTAACATTAATAGTTAGCACTTGCTATGCTCATGAACAGACTTAATCAAATTCACATATTCAAGAGGAATTCTACAATAATCCAAGACACTCCAAAATTGGCCGGTGCGCATTATCAAAGTCTTTTTCATATTCCTCAAGTGCCATCAAAAGTGGATTTCTATATTCTATGCATTGCTGTACATCATGTCTCAAAATGAAAATTTGGTCAGTATAACTTCTACCTTTTCTAAACCCTGCCTGTTCATCTCTCAGCTTTTCATCAGTCTTTCTCTCTGGTCTCTTTAGAATAAGTATACAGTACTAACTATTTTCATGACAACTGACGTAAGTGTGATGCCTCTGTAATTATTGCAATCAGTCAGGTCTCCCTTTTTTTTAACCCTTTTCCCCAACACTCCTAACTCCTATTAATCAGGTTTTGCCTCTTCATGCCACATTCTACAAATTAATCTAGGAAGCCTTCTTGGGGGTCACTTCAGTATCATACAGCTTCAAAAAATGTACAGTATCTGTTTTTTTATCACACGACCATAAGTTTTTTTTACTATTACCATTTTGATTGTTAGCTATATTTGAAAAAAGATAAAAAATGTTTTATCGCAATTTTCAAAAAGTTACTTGTAGATTGTCAGGAAAATACATAATTACAGTACGAGAATGTAATGATGGCTCTACTAGTTATTAGAGGTACTCTACTAAAGCTAACTGCTGTTCAGTGTATAGAATATTTTTTGCCTGTGTTGTTGCTCACAGCTAACACGAGAATCTGGTGTTTGACATAAGAATTCGGTTTCTGCTGTTTACAGGTTCTTTTATTTGCATTTTCAAACTTAAGTTACTGGGTAAACATTAGGTAGATAATTTGTTTACAAAGCCAAGAACTAAAATTGTAACCTAGCTTGTGGTTGGTTGTACTAACATATGGTAGTGTAAGCTTGGGAAAACCTCAGTAACCATGCATGAAATATGGCAATTTTTGGAGGGGTTTAGTTTGTACCATACACTTGCTGGTAAGGGTGCACTATATGTACAGAAGGTCCTCTACTTACCAACTTAATTGGTTCTTTGGTACTTTGAAGCTGTAAGTCGATTTAAAAAAGAAATTTGGCCAAAGGTATCCCTAACCTGAATTCCATGTCTATGATATCCAGCTACAAAAGTCAACAAATAGTTGGGTTTCATATGAAATAGATATCTGGTTATTACAAATGATATAATATTGTTTTATTGCAGTATTTTTTTATCTTTGTTATTTTCAGTTGGATTTGTTTGTATCTCCGGATGTTTAAGTTGAGGACCTTCTGTATAGTGTATGGGTATTTCAGTTACTGTATTAGATGTTCCAATGAGAATACAAAACTTCATCTTTTATTTAGGATTACATTCTGGCGTGAGCTGGAAAGGGTCTTTGAAGTTGGTAACAAGGTAGTTAAGGACGTTGGGCAGGTTTTGGAAGGTCCTGCCCACCTGTATGACTTAACTCAGGCCCTTTTCCTTCAACTGTCATCGTGGATAGACATCTTACTTAGTGCTGTGCCTTGACTGTCTCACTGTTGAAGATTTCACTTGAGTATAACTGTTATTTTGTTTTGTTGGTTTGGGGACTTACCTTTTCTAATTATTTGCTTTGTTTCTGTGAAGAGTACTGTACTGGTGATCATCGTAAAGGCGTAGTGAAAGCTGGTGTTTGTGTGTATGGCTTATGTTATCTATTGTGTGTTTCATCTTTGCTGATACCTCCTTAGTACAGTATTGTTTTTTCTGTAATGGATGTTGTGTAGCCCATCCCAATAGGTGAGGTTTTAGAAGAAAAGGAAGGGAAGGAGGCATTCTCCTCTTCTTATTAGGGTGAATGGTTATTCCTCCTGTCTCTCAGAATAACCTCTTTGGTACCTACCTTCTTGCTCCTCGCATTCTGTTTGTTTTTCTGAGTGTATTCCCCTGGCTTCTCCTTTCATGTGGAGTTTGAAGCGATCAACATATGGTTGTAGATAGTCTCATGCCCCCATCGAGTTCTCCCCCAGGTGAGAACCTATGCTTGTGCGTGCCAAATCTGGACCACCTGGACATACTACGGTGTATGATGAGACATTTGAATACCTGTCGGATATTTGGTCTAGTGTATGTATGGCTTTCTTTAGGTACAATATGGATCAGAACTATCAACTTCATAGAGGAGGTATCCAAAAATGCCTTAAAGTTTTTGGTTTGTGAAGCCATTTTGTGCGTATGATGCATGGTTTGAGGGGCCCAGTCATATGGTTCATGCGAGAACTCACAATGTCGAGGGCTTCACATTGAAAATGGCTATTGAAGGAACCTATTGTTTGCTCAGATAATGAGGGTAGTGGTCTTGCATTGTCAGACCACCTTAATCTGATTTTAACTTGGATGCCTCTCACAAGGTTTGGATACCTACTTCTTAATGCCTATGGTGGCTGCTCAACATGTGCAGCTTTTAAAGATCTCTTTAGGCTATTAAGCATATTGTTAAAGGATTAGGATGGCATAAGTCTTTGGTTGAAAGGCTGTGATTGACTTCCATCTTTTGGTTCATGCTCTAATAGCCAAACGTGCTGGTTAATTACACATTGACGAAGCACACTTTCTTCAATTGAAGATCTTATTCTTGAAAAAAGAAACTATTCCCTCTGCCCTCCTTTTAATAAGGTGCCCCAGAGTAGAACTTTCCATCCGTACCTATAGCTTAAAGATTATCATTTTATGCTTTCCATATATTAATGTTTCTTTTGACACATTTTTATTTCTACATTTGCACTCCCTCTATTTTGAATGTTTTTTTTTTTTATTTTTCACTTCCATGTTAATATATGCTTATGTTTAAATCCAGTAAGGTATGGAATGATGCCATTTTTGTTTTTGGATGTATGAGCTTCAAGTGAGGAGTATTTTCATGTGTTATTGTTTTTGATGAGCTATGTAGATCAAATCTCAAAATGTGCAAGGTTTTTAAAATCATTGAAAGTGATTGGATTTGACATGTGAATCGTTAAGTTCAAGAGTTATGAACCTCTTTGAGGAAGCAATTAAGTCTCGGTTACAAGATGGCAGAACTTAAGATAGGTTTGGTATGAGTGAATAGAAATTTGAGTATTCTATATGATAGTAAGGCAAAGGTGATATACTTTCACATAGTTTTATTATTTGTTTACTGTTTTCCTTTTATTGTTTTTGTCCTATTTTTACCGTTTCTCTCTATTTAAAGCGATCAATGTGCTAATGAAAGTCTTGAATTATAAACATCAAAAATTTTATTTTTATTAAAAACCTGCTCTATGAATGATAGATGATGATGTGAATTGAAACCAAAATCTGTACCGGTAATGATCTTAGACAAAAATGTCTTGCATGGCACTCCCTATTGATTAAAAATGTTATAGATAGTGATCTTATTATCACTAATTTTATTGTTAACACTGTCCTAGATTAGTCATTTTCAGAGAAATTGGATGAGTTGAATGCATGTGGCATCTAGTTATTTTATAATTTTTCCTTTTAGAGATATTTTATTGGCAAGGAAGTTTCTCTGAAAATCATATTAGAAGTATGACTTTTTTCCCCCAAATTGAAGTATATTGTAATTTAATTTTTTACAATTTGTCTTTAATAATGTTTTGCTTTTTTCCAGATGGTTTGGGCAAGAACAACAATATAACATTTTAGTTATGGACTTACTGGGACCATCGTTGGAAGATCTTTTCAATTTCTGTAGTCGTCGTTTCACCATGAAGACTGTATTAATGTTAGCAGACCAGATGATTGGCCGGATAGAATTTATTCATAACAAGAACTTCATTCATAGAGATATTAAGCCAGGTATGTTTTAGTGTAATGTGCTGCTATCTATTGAAATTTATCTTTTGATAAGTGTAATTTGCGATGTCTAGAAGGGAGGCTGCTGAAGAACATTTAAACAATTTTTTAGGTTCAGGCAGTTTCCAGTTTTATCAGTTACAATGCTTCTAGACCCTAATATCTGAAGCACTTATTAGATCATGAAATCCCTTATTTTGGACGAAGCATTTTCTGTTGTGTGTAGTTGGTCGTAGATACGCCTGACAGCTTCACTGTGGGTCCCGGACCCAGGTGAGGAGATGACCCATTGGTTTTCACAGGTAGGATGATGTACTAGGGGGCCTAGCTGTCTCCCTCCTGCCACTTCCGAGCTTGCCCTACTTCTGTCCAGTGTTGAAGAGAAATCTTAGCATTTTTGTCATCCTGCCCTACCTCAAATGATTTGCCATGATTTGAGACATACAAGGTTTGTTATGAACCTTCTTAAATTTTTGCTCTGATCATCCAAGTTGGAGTGTCATATATCTTAAATTTAGCCTTGCTAGCCTCTCATTCGTCTGGAAGAACAGGTAACCCTCTCCTAAGCCGAAAGCTTCTTCCATACATTCCCATTAAATAAGTAAAAGTACCATCGGGTGCCAAAGGCTAAAAAGGCCATAATGCGCTGTGCTCTCAGGATAATGGTCACTTAAATTTGGCATAAGTGAATTGGAGGTTATGGACTTGGGAGAAACTGGAAAAGATTTCCAAGGGCATTCAGGAAGGGAGAAACTGGAAAAGATTTCCAAGGGCATTCAGGAAGTTGTTGTAGATGTGTTACGGTCATAATCTTATGTTTCATCTTGTTTAAGGTGAATAACACACCATTCAATGTGGTATGGTCGTGTGTCTATATTCATGTAGACAGTCTATTCATAAATGGACTTTCCAAGAAGAACCCCTTGCTAGGGTGAGAAGCTAATGAACACGATTTAATGCATTCCTTGTATACTTAGCTGCCAATTTTTTTTATTTGTACATTTTTGTTCACAAGTGAATGCTTCAGCTCAAAAAGCTCTTATTTCCTGGCCAGAGCAAGTTTTTTTCCAGAGTTTGGAATGTTTTGTGATGTATTAGTTCTTCCAATACTCACAAGATGGTGTTGCATGTGGTGGGGGTTTTCTGATACTCACCGGGTGGTGTGCATACAGTAAGGTATTGGCTAATTATGGGTCATGCCTTTGCGCTTGGAGAAATAGCATGTATGAATGTTTTTTGTAATGTTATATTGTATATAAAGCAGTGGGTATAATTAACTTAGACTTTTGTGCGTGGGGTCCATCAGAGAATAAAGTTGTGAATCTAGATTTTAGTTCTTGGAAATATGTAGTTGATCTAGTTAAAGTAGCCCAAGCTTTCTCATTTTTTCTCTAATTTCCTATTTTTGTATTAGCCCAGATAGGGTTAACTGTTGCCGATTATGGGAGGAGGGACTTTAGTATGATTTTTATTGCCCCATAAAACGTGGATGAAGCAATTAGATTGCATGGTTTTTCAATCCTAGAATTTGAGTAGACGACATTGTTGAATTAGGCAAAAGAAGTTTTAAAATATTATGAAATCAGAAGAGGCTTTGAAAAATATTGCCAATACGTTATACTCAAGTTTTTTTTATTAAATTTTTTAAAGAACTGGTGGAAGCCTCTTACAAACAGATAGCTGCTGCTATTTTTCAGTGGGAAAAAGATGTACAGCCTGAAAACCCCGCTTTAGTCGGTTATACCCGTGTAAAGTTTTCTAATAAAAAATTTCGAGGAATTTTAAGAGGTATATCTAATTTTTTTGTTTGTTAATCACAGTCTTCAGATACTACTGGTTTAGTCCTTTTATCCACCAAAACCACTTAACAGCCTAGAATGTACATAGTGAGAGAGAAGTACAGTATATGAAGAGGTATTGAGATAAAGTAGGTAGGATACGATTGTAAAAAATACCTGTATTGCAAGTTTTTGTGAAGGAAAGGCAGTATCAGATGGTCAGTATTTACTTAAACCTTTTAAACCCCCCCCCCCCCCCCCTTCCTGGATGTCCCTGTTGCTATTGTACCGTTATCCCATTCACCATCAAAGAATTGTAGTGAGTTATCTTTTATATGTTTACGTATTACTTGAACATGTAGATAAAGAAAAAAAAAGAAAAAAAAGAGTAGGTCAGTTTTTAAACTTGAATCTTATCACACCAGTAAATAACACCAAAATTATCTTTTCATCTTCCAAAAGAACTCCACAGTATTGTTTTACACAAAACTATTGTTAAACAAATCAAACTTTTTATGGCACGTGAATATTTATTTTCATTTTTGTCTTGTATATGTAAAATAAATGTACAAAAGTCTAAATGTCAATGATCATAAACTTTCATTTCACCGTATGATTTTATCTTTGCTAGTCTTTTTAGTACCCCGCACTACTTTTCTCAAATTTTACCAGTTTTTTTAAACCTTTCACTTTAAAGTACATGCAACTATTAACTTTAAAATTGCAACCGTAAACTTTTTTCCGTGAAATATTATAATAACTGAGAGCAATAATTGAGAGCAAGATTAAGTGAATAGGAGTAGCCACTTTCCTTTGTTTTAGAAATTAAAGAAATAAAAAAATGTGAAGACAGTTAAAAATGTGGAATCGTTCAAGAGATGGGTGCAACTGCACACCACACTAACTTAAAGGGGGGTTGGGGAGAATAGTAACATCATACACTTTACAGAGATCTAATGTCTTAAGAAAATTAAAATTTATTTCTGATAATTTTGTATTAATAGGTGAAATGACTAAATTATAAAATTGTCAACTGTTTACTTAAACATTCACATTGTTTTTACAAGATTTGTTTTCATCAATACTGCTTTATTACAATTCATTACTTTAGCTCTCACTAAAAACCTGTCCAAGGAAGTTTGTATTAGCCTTTGTTTTTAGGTCCTTCAAAACACTGAAAAGGTCCCATACTTTTGGCGTGAAAACTAAATTGTGGTTTCCTACCGCCTTACCTAGGTGATACTCTCTACAAAATTCTGCAACTCCAATTTCAAAATTTTATTAACCATTTAAGTATGAGCATCATTCCTTCATCCCCCATCAGCTTTGAAGACATTTCCTGTTGCTGCTCCTTTTGAAGATCTTGGAGATCGTGTAGGGTGAGCTCTGTGCTGTTCTTCTTCACCAACTCCTCGTCATCATCTCCATAGAAGTCTAAGCCAGTGGACTATCCTAGAGATGATATTCATGAACTCGAATCTGTTCTCTGGTACACTTTTTGGCCACAGCTTCCTCCTGGCAGAGTTCATTGTTCAGGAAGAAACCTCCACTTATTCTTGTATATAAGACTTGAACAGTAGAAAATATGAAGTGGAAGAAACCCATCAGAATGACTTAACACCTCTGAGCAACTACTGCGTAGAGATTCTTGATATTATGAAATGTACTCAAGGTCCAAGGACCGCATGTACCCAAACAGTGAAAAAATTGCCTAGTTACCAAAGATTTACTGTTAGCTCTCCTTATAACATCTAGCTTGTTTGGAGTTTATGGAATGGAAAATAAGCAGGGGTTTAATGTCAGGTCCCCACTTGCATTCCCACACAGCAAGAGAGTTAACCCACTCATCAGGGGTACTGACAACTTTTTTGTTGCTTTGTTTAAAAATAAAACCCTCGCCATGACTTATATTATCGAAGCCATTCCTCCTCTTCGATATATTGGACCATCTTCTGCTAGCTTTATAAGATTTACTAGTGCCTGTATTTTTTAAGGCAGTTTATATGCTATAAATTTTTTATGCGTATTGTGACATTTAAAATGCTATGACCCTCAAATTTTTTTTATAAGGTCATTAGTCTTGATTTATTGGAATGTTACTCCTATGGCAACATAGCTCTCTGTTTGTTCTCTCTTTCAGTATATATATGGGGCAATTTGTTCTTAACACCATACTGCTTGGAAATATTAGTCATGCGTGCACCATCGGTTTTGCAATTACCTATTTTGTTACTTACATCATGGTTCTCTTATCTGTGGCTTATCAGCAAAAATAAATTGATGAAAAAAGGTAAAGCTGATATGCAAAAAATGATGGTACCACTTTAGTCTGAGAGGACATAATGGTGCTGGTCTTAAACATGTCGGCCACACAGGTTTTATTTAGTCACAATTTTCCATTTTACCTCTTAAATTCTTTTTCTCAGGACAAAAAAATTTCAAAATGTTGTTTGAATACTGATTTGTTTGAGTTCAGCAGATTTCAGGTTCTAAGAGCTGGAGGAGGGAGGGTGAAGGTAGGGTAGCTAAAGGAAATAACTGGCTTTTTGGTACACCTTCCTTAGTATAATGTAGCAAAATTGGAACTTGCATGCCATATGTTAAATGATGTAATGGATGGAAAATTTGGTTGGTTGTATGATATGAAAAATCACATGATTCATGAGAATATAATAATACTCTATTTTGGTTCAACTCAAGTTAGTTTCAACTTTTACATTGCTCATCCTTAAGTACTGGAAAAAAATTATTTTCAACTTTTACATTGCTCATCCTTAATTATTGAAAAAAAAAAAAAAAAAATACCGTTTACGTCGTTTTTCCAACCTTACATCGGTTTCTATAGTATACAATAACGAAGTGCTGTACTATATATGGAAGGTTATTAGTGTGTGTACTGTATCTGGTTTTGATAAAATGATAGCAGGTTGTAAGTATTTATTTATGTTCAATATATCTACTGTATAGCAACATAAGTCACTTTATAATAAGTGATGATCCGACCTACATCGGAAATCTACACGTTGGGTCTCTTGGAACCAATTAATGATGTAGGATAGTGTATCACTGTACTGTATATGTTAATACTCAAACCTTTTTAAAAGGTATATTGCTCTCACTCATGTTAAAGACTGTGAAACTGGAACCCAGGATAATTGTGTTGTTCAGCAGGAATTCTGCAATAAAACAAATCTCTATCAATCAACATCCAAAAGAATTTTCCAACTTGTTGGAATCTGACTTGGCAAATAATTACTGTATTCTAATTTCAAATGTCACCGAACAACTGTCGAGTGATAAAGGAATTTATATTGTGCAATAGCAGATATTGTCTGGGCAACTGTCGAGTGATAAAGGAACTTATATTGTGCAATAGCAGATATTGCCCCAGACAATTTTTGGGATTCCCAAATGCAAGGGACTGGGTATTTTGCATATAAAAGGTCATAGTCTTTTAATTGCATGATCTTTTAATAATTTCTATAAAAGGTCATAGTCTTTTAATTGCATGATCTTTTAATAATTTCTATAAAAGGTCATAGTCTTTTAATTGCATGATCTTTTAATAATTTCTTATATGAATAAAATAGGTATTACTAATGAAAAAAATATCCTCTTCCAGATAATTTCCTAATGGGTATTGGGCGCCACTGCAACAAGTTGTTCCTTATTGACTTTGGTTTGGCGAAGAAGTACAGGGATAACCGGTCAAGAGCGCACATACCATATCGAGAAGACAAAAACCTTACGGGTACTGCTCGTTATGCATCTATCAATGCTCATCTGGGTATTGAGCAAAGGTAAGGATTCTGCTTTTGTTGCAGATATAAAGAAATGTTGCATTTGAAGCTTATTGAAACCTTTTGAAATTTGATTAAAGTTGAATTATTTTCTATTTAAATTTTTTAGTTTACTCCAACACTGTACTTGAAGATAATGTTTTCTCAGCTTTGCAAAATATTAGTAGCAGATTATTTAGTAATACTTAGAGTATTCTGGTCTCAGTGCCAGTAATTATGTATAGACTGATAAATACTAAAACGGAATTTTCACAGCCGGCGAGATGACATGGAGTCACTTGGCTATGTATTGATGTACTTCAATCGAGGGTCCTTGCCATGGCAAGGTCTTAAGGCTGCCACTAAAAAACAGAAATATGAGAAAATTAGTGAAAAGAAAATGTCCACTCCTGTCGAGTCTCTTTGCAAGGTAAATAAACATTTCTTTGTACTTGTCATTTGGAATGGGAAATTTTGTCTTCAATATTTTCATCATTTATGTGTTTGAAAGTGTGGTAGAGTTTGGGACTAGCTGGTTTACGGATCCAACTGCAGAATTATAGTGTAGAATTTATTGGTATTCTTGGTTTCAGTGTAAAATTATTTATAAAGTCTCATAGTGAAAAAAAAATAATTCAATATTGTAGTTAGAATCATTATTTACAGTAGTGGAGAAAGCAAAAGAAATTTAGAGGATCCTCTATTAGTATTTTCACATTTATTAATTAGTTTAACAAGACCATCATGTCACAATTGTAGGCATTGTGAAAGCAGGCATGAACAATTTGACAGCTGAGTTGCAAAATCCATAATTGAACAAATGAAAAGTTAGAAAGCTTTGCAGCTACTAGGAACATTAAGCACATATACAATGTGCCATGCAAGACAAGTTGCAAGTGGTACACCTAAGAAATGTAACTCGGTGATCTGGTTAAATTATTTATGAGTGTAATTGTAATGCACTGTGGGTGTTTTTATTATTTGAAGGTAATCATTCAAACATAATTTGTTGTATATGATTTCTATATAATTAATATTTATTTTTTTGTGACTATTTCCTATATTCTATGTACATCTCTGCAAGTGGAAATGGGGGGGGGGGGGAGTAAAAATCTCACTGATACTTTCTGTTCTCTGTATTGCACATACATTTTATTGAGACTTCTTTACAATAACAATGGGAGAAAGAGAGCCTAATCATCTGATGGTGTTTTAGTAACTTGTTTATCTTTCTCAGTATCTTGTCACTGTGCTTGGTACGGTTGTATAAAGGCAATGCTTCTTGTTAATGAAAAGTGCTAGTTATTCCTTGGTGTTTGATTCTGTGCATAAGTGACTGATGTTTGGTCCTTGTTGCTGGTTCTTCTTGGTACCAATGTTGGGGCTGCCTTTTTATTTTTTTTATTAAACTCGGGCACTTTGTTTTGGTGATGGATGTATTCAGTGTGTTTTGTTGCTCCAAGGTTTAGATCAGTGCTGAATTCTCCCTTGTGCCGTGTCCTTAGGGACCTTGAGTCTTGAAGAGAACAGTGGTTAAGTCCTTGGGCCTAGACATGTTATTGATAAAGACTAGTTCTTCTTAAAGATCCCAACATGGAACAGCAGCTAAGGATTGGATGTGGCAGTCCTTTTTCTCCAGCCCTTTAAAATTGAGGGACACCTATCTAGCTTGGGCAATGACAAGAATGTATTGTTAATCTTGAGTAAATGTCCTTCAGGACAGTTGCAATCTACCCAACAAAAGGCATCGACCTCCCCTCTATCCTGTTGATTGATCTTGGAAGCAAGTGCCAAGTCTTTGCTTCACCTAGTGCAAATTTCTTTCTCAAAGTAACCGTGTGATGGAATGGTTTGGGTTGTTTAGAAATCTATCAAAGAGGACAACTTTGTACCTCATAGGTTTCGGGAAGATGCTTGTTTTCCAATACTATCCACCAATACTCCTTGATATACCATTCTACCTCCATATTGTATTGGAATAGTTAAGAATTATGCTTTGTACAGTTAACAATTCAACGGTTGTATAATTGCATGTTTACCCTTACTCATGGTTGCATCTTTGGATGTGTTATAATGATTGGTTGATTTGCATTGTGAAGGCTATGTCCTATTTGAGGCAATATTAATTTTTTCTTTGAAGATCATGATAGTTCAGAGGTGTCTCATGCCCAATGAGAATCATAGCTCGATACAATTGTCTTGGTAAGTCAAGTTCCTGTGGGGGAAAAACAACCTTTTTGATTCTATGTTATTGGTTACCTACCATTTGTGGAGGTATCATTGATGGTTGCTTCACAAGTTAGGGGACTCCTTTGGTTACATTATCTTATGTCCTTCCTTCCTGTACCCATTCCATGATGAGGAATATCTTCTTGGTAGCTCTATGACAGGGACCTCATGGTAGCATTCTTCTAAACTAGGTATGAACATTTCTGTTCTTGAACATATCAAGTGATGTATTGGCGGCACCGCTTGAAAGATAAGATCTATTTAGGTGTACAGGAGACACTTGCATTTTTTCCTTAGACAAGTTTAGCATGCACCTCTCATACAAGATCATATGGTTATCCCACAGTTTTGATGTTGATTGACAAAATAACCATAATGGTTTTGTCATTGACAGAAAGGTACAACTGTTCTGTCTTTCTTTCAAACTTACACTGTTATGCAATCGAGTACTTTGATGCTACACCCTATGTTGGTCAACCAGGTGCATTGTTAGCAGGAGGAATATACTGGTGGCCTCCTCAGTCATCAGAGGCAAGTTTAAGGGCCGAAGGGTTTCTACGTGCTTGAAGTAATGCCTTCGTATTATTCATATTTTTGTTATACTTTATTAAAGACTATCCCAGTTGTGCTGCCAATGTCTGAAGAGAGGACCTGAACCCTCGCCGAGTCATAAAAGTATCCAATTCTGCACGTTTCTTCCTATTATGCCTCGCCCCTCTTATACAGTATATTGTACCTCCTTCGTATTCATTTATCATTTTGCTCTTGGTATCTTATATTGATAATGTGGAGAAACCTTAACAAAACGAATAGAAAAAAAAATGCTTATGTCCACCAGAAACTAACTCCACCCTCTTTCATCTGAAGAGGAAAGAAGCATATGGAAAATAGAAAAAAATTTTTTATCAAAAATAAACAATACTTATGGAGCAATCATTTCTCCTGGGGAAAAAAAAAAATAAATAATTAGACTATTAAAGAGAAGTGAAAAATTTATTATAACAATCTAAATGTGACCACACAGAGAGGTTGGTATTACTTGCTTTGAAAGTGATTATCAAAGATGATGAAAAAAATAAAGAAAAGAAACCATTGACAAACCGAGAAGCATCCTTGCCCTTTCTATTGTTGTCCAACATCCGGGGAACAGAAGATTAACTGGAAATTGATCTGAAGTGTAGTGTACCCTCCAGCAATATGATTTTAATTAGACAGTGGAACAGGCTATTGTACGATCCAAGCCTAAATAATATTAGTTAAATATTTGTGTCCTCAGAAGAAAATAGCTATACCTGGAAAAGGATCCAACATCATTGTTAAGTTGGTGCCTTGATAAGCCTACCACACATGAACCAATCAACAAACCTTACATAAAACTGATGAAAGTAAGTTAATAATATTGCCGTATAAAACTATGAGAACAGTAATGTATAGATTACTGTAGCAGAATCTCATCTTCTTATTAGCAAGGCTGCAACCTCAATTGGAAACAATGCTACAAGGTCAGACTCCAATAGGGAAAGCAGCTTTATTGTGAAAGCAGTGCAAGAAAGAGTTAACCTACAGAAGATGATAAACTATCAAGTGAGGCTTGAGAGAATCTTATCTACACGAAAGTATTAGAACTATGTATAAAATTATTTCCTATGATTCAACTACATAACTAAGCAAATTGGTCGATACTTTTGTTGCTGCTGGAATAAAACTAGAAAACCAATTTAGATTGGCAAGTGTATATATGCTGTTAGATGGATAGTATAATTTGGGTAGATACGACTGTAAAGAATTACTGAACTAAGAAAAATTCTTCAAGATATGCATAATTGGATAATCAAGCAAGGTGCTGAGAATGATAATAATGAAACTCGAGTATTTTCTAACTTTCAAAATATAATTCAGCTTAAGAAAACAAAGATGCAGAATGTTATTCAAAACGTAGCAGAAGAAAAGAATAGAAACATTTCCCCCTGGTTAAATAGCCCCTAAATCATGAAAAATATATATATAATCAAATATGGTGTATGCTGGCATTTGGCAGTATATGAACTCGCTCAAAACTCTGGGTAAACAATTTAGATATAAATAAACTTTTTTCTTCAATAGGATTTTTCATGGTTAATAGTATCTGTTACTTTATAATTATGTATTGTAAAAGGTTATGACGATCTGCTTTGTATAGATGCCTTAGCTTCCTGCAGTTATTTACCTCTTAGATTGGAAATATAACTTGGGGTCTTTTATGCCATTGTTTACAAACCAGGTAGTAGTTTTTCAGGCTAAACAAGGTAGAAAAAAAAAATGAATTTTTCAAGCTAATTCTCCTTAAATTTATAAATTTTTAAAATTTGAAACTACCTTTTTCAGCTCTCATCTTATCTTTCATTTTTCCTTTAGGGTTTCCCTGCTGAATTTGCTATGTATCTCAATTATTGCCGAGGATTGCGATTTGACGAAGCTCCAGACTACATGTACCTGCGCCAGTTGTTCCGCATATTGTTCCGCACACTCCACCATCAGTACGATTACACTTTTGACTGGACGATGCTGAAACAGAAGGCAGCGTCTACAGCAGCAGCAGCTGGCGTCACTCCCCAACCTGCAGCAGCGACCCAAGGCACACAGAAACAACTCTGAGGGCTTGGATGAAGGTGATTGGAAAAGAAGGTTCGTTAGAATTTTTTTATCAGTTGTGTGAAGTTGCTTCCTTAGTGTTTCTTTAGCGCCCATTCCCTGGTTTTTTATGTAATGATGTTTTGTTGCTGAATTTATTAATGTTTGTTCCCTTAATGATAATACACTTGTGTCTAACAGTACTTTTTTCTTTTGCATTGTAATTGAATTAAGCTTTGAGAAATTTTAATTTACTTTATTTTTCTCATTACAATTTATCAATCGTAATAAAGCTTATTCCTTGTATAACTCCGTCACATGAATCTTTATTGTTAAAAGAATAATGCACCTACTGTGTGTTGCTGTACTCTCTCATCTGTTGCTCAGCATCTAGCATTATTCTGCTTCAAAGCTTTCATAACTTAACTTATTGCTCACCCCTTTTGTCTTCATGCCAATGCTTGTCATTGCCCCAGCTTTTCCTTTATGAATACAGTCCTATGCCTGAGTATTTCTTTGTAGATTTAGTTTGTTTATTAAAATAACCCTATTTCCTTTGTCTCCCTTCTTGTGATTTAAGCGTACTTATTTTTTCCTGTATTAACATAAAGTGGGTGCTGTTCTTGGTGCCTAATGTATATTTCAATTTAACTTAATTTTCTTATTTTTTGTTACGTAGCTTGTGGATAGAATGGGAGCAAGTTACGTACTTTTGTTTAGCATTAAGGGGGATTATGAAATTAAAACCTTTAGGCTATAGTTTGTGTTGTGTAACTTATTTTTTCAGCTCCACATTGTGTGTTGAGGAATATCTGGCAAAGTATTCAGCTGCTTTATATGAGAACAGCACTGTTTGCCCCAAGTTGAACAGTATGGGAGACTTGGGATGGGGATCATTAGTTCCAATATGTCTATGAGAGAAATTATAAGATTAGCTCATCTTAAATGTAAACAGAATGCCATTTGTTTGTAAGAGGTTGTCAATCTTTTGTTGACTTTGTCAGTCAAGGAATGCCTTTCTATCAGATATGTCAGTCAAGGAATGCCTTTCTATCAGATATTGCTTCAGTACGAGGTATACATAAGTCTATGATAGAGGTTAAAATTTGTCACACCGAAAAGTTAACAAGACTATGAAAATGATGTTGCCTGCAATTCCTGGGGCATCTCCACTTTTTTTTTTTTTTTTTTTTTTACTAATGTAAAGTTTGTACTGCTACTATCGGCTGGCTATGCATCACTGAATGAGGATACCATATAGAATGCTACTTCACTTATTTTTAATTCTTATTTTACCCTTAGTGTTGATATCGTTTGTGGTACCACAGGTAGCTTTGAATAATGTAAAAGCCTTTATGCATGATGCTCCAGAATTCAGGTCCAGGATGGTTTGTATATGTTGCTTATGACTGCTGATCTTCCTTCCTTCCATTTAGTGATTGAGGCATCTTGATATAGGGCTGTTTTAAATGAGGCAACCAATGGATACCACTGATAGTTGCCATTAGTAGTCTTGTCAGCAGAGGCTTGGTTGCTCAGTCAATGGGTGGATGCCATTTATTATTACTGCTACTTTCTATTTGTATCTGCAAACTCGTTCGAGTGAACTAGGAATTATTTGGGTGAGCCTATAGTTCTATCTGCTGAGTCATTCACAGATATTTGTATGCCCTCTTTGGTCCTAGCTTGGGTGGAGGGGGTCTAGGGTGCTAATCATATGTAAGAGTGTATATATGGTTGGTTTCTAGGACATTGACCTGTCCCTTGCCTCGGCCATTCATGAATAACCTTCTGTAATTTATACTTGGTGTAACTTCAAGGTTTTCAGTTTAATCTTCACCAAAGAAAGCCTCGCAGACACCAACAACTAGCATTTAAGTTTTAAATCAAATAAAATCTTGTTTCGTTAATATAAGTGCCATGAGGTTAGAAAGCTTGCCCATTAGACTTGTTTATTAAGAATAGGCATACATTTTATAAATACAGTAATAATAATTTGCATGTATGTTAACTTGTGAGCTATTAATTCAAAGTACACACTTCATGACTGTGGAGTAAATAAGAATAAAAAGAATTTCATTGCTCTCCACTTTCTTTCCCTGCTTTTGGTCAAGCTAACACTGATCAGTTAGGTGTAACTCTGTATGTCTCATTCAGTTAATCATGGTTACTCAGCTTTTTTCCTCATTCTGTTTTAGTAATTAACTGAAGCAAAGTTTGTTGTGAGGAATGTTGATCTTTGCCAGAAAAAGAGATGAAAACTTTCAGGGGTTGAGGTTTTCTCTCATGGTTGGTCAGTTTATTTATTTTGTCTATGCACTGGAAAGACGTGGTAAGTTATAGTGCGCATTTTTAAGTCTTCCCCAGCTGCCACCATCCGAGGTATATGTATTGTGTAGAAAACTCAAAACCACTATGAGTGGGGAGCTAATGGGAATTAACATGAATTTCAGGTAAGTATTGAAATATTTAATTTCAATGAAATTTTCTGAGATTCATGTGATACCTTATTACCCTGGTTAGAGGGACAGTAGTACTCAGTCAAGAACAACAAAGGTAATGTTGTAAACATAATTTTATTATTTATTATGTATGCTATTCCACATATGCTGGTTTTTTATTCAAGCAACAGAAAACAGTATACCTATTTGCTAAACATTCTTTCTTCCCCGGAACAGGAGGACATTAGGAGAGACACGAGTCTACCAGGTAAGTATGTTTGAAAAGCTTGGAGCTAGCTAGTGGTAATCCCCATTTTTTAAATCATAAATGGACAAAGAAATGAAGGACTTTGACCGTATCCACTTGTCCAAAGGATTTGGCAACAGTTTTAAAAAGCAGACAGAAAAAACCTGCTTTTCCCAGTCTTAGAAATTCTTGCAAACCGTTATGCAGCTCACCCTGGCAAAATGACTGTGCAGTATGCACTGCTCAGTCCCTTTTTTTTTTTTCATTTTTTTATCTTGAACTGGTTATAATTTTTTATTTGCAAGTTTTTGTGATTATATGTGGTGTTTGGTGAATACAAAACTATAGCATAGTGAACGAAAGGATGTTTTAATATCTCTTAATTACTTTTGAACATAAAGTGAAACATGAAAACTTTTAACACTGGCACAAGGGTAAATAAAAAAATTCTTATGAAAGAACTAAATCTTTTCAACTAATTTCTGAAGGAGAATGAAATCAAAGGTTTGGCTTATTTGTTTTTGGTTTAGTTTCAAAGGTAACAAAGTAGAAAAAAGGAAATATCATCTTAAAATCCACTCATAAAAAAACAAAAACTAAAAAAAAATTAGTAATGCTTCGTCTTATTGTGTACAGAACCTTAGTGATATTTATTAGAAAATCTATAAAATTTATTTCAGTGAGAGGAAAATTTGCTATTTTATTTTTTGTTGAAGTTTCAGCACTGTATTGCTGCACATGCAGTCATGTCATGAATATTTGCTGTAGCAACTGATAATACTGAGGAATATGATTTTGATGTTAATATTACAGTAATTGAAAATTGTAAGACTTACATGTAATTATGTATTATACAGTCATTTTTTTGCAAAGAGGATTGTTCCTTAGTCTTATGTCATTTTAATTTTTTTTTTCTTTTTTTGTGCAAGACTCAGTGTTTAACCTACATAACCCAAGCAAATTCTTGTATAATCTTTGCTATATTGTTAAGCTGTTTGTAATGGAGTATACTTGTTGATAATGTGTATGGCAGGTGTGTTTTAACAATTTAATTCTTTCCCCCATGTATAGTCAAAGCAGTAATAAATAATTAGTAAAATGTTGGGAATACAATCCCAAGTAATTAGTAAAATGTTGGGAATACAGTATCCCAATTAAAAAAAAAAAAGAAATAGCAAATTTGATGGATGTTACTTTTTCCTATTTTTCTTTTCTGTAATTGACCAATTTTAAGTCTTCTTCTCAGCTCATAGAATGACCGCTGTAATTCTTTCCTTGACCTGTACATTTTTCAAGAGATATCTTAACTTTGGATATCCCCATGACATTATTGTTGTCCTTATCAGTTTGTCTTATATGAGGAAGTAAACTTCTTCAGTGGTGTGAGATAATGCCTATTATTGTATAGGAGTCACTTCTGTCTTCTTCCTGCGAGAAGTTGACAGGAGCAAATGTTAAAAACAATGCAAACTCTTGAATGCTTTAAGGATATGTTTTCTTTTTGTGTTAGTACTTTGTAAGAGTATAACATTATCGAGCCTTAAAGGAAGTAAAAGTTAGGATTGTTTTTGACGAGCTTTATTAGTGGGTGGCACCGGGGCATGGAGGAACATTCTCCAATGATGTGCATCTCATTGTTCTTTTATGTCAAATGTCTACTAAAGATTGGCCTGCCCGCCTTGCCTTGGTGACGGAAGTGAAGCTAAAGTATATCACTTTTTCTATTATGAGTATTTTATTTAGAATCGCTGTCCTGCATTCAGAAGCGGTAAAGTCTTTAAGCATCTCATTGTCCCCCAGGGAAATAAATGATAGGGTTACTTCATAGGTTAATTACTTATGACCCAGTGAACTGGGGAGATGAAAAGATTGAAAATGAGGTAGTCTTGTGCAGTGGTCTCTCAGTCGCTGTACAGTATTTTATTTGCGTCCCTAGATGTGTTTTGTAAAGAAAGCCTTAATACTTGAATATTCATTTTCAAGATTGACCTTCTAGGGAAATGCTTAAGGCAGTGACACTACATTTTTTCAAATTGTAATGCTGTGTCATTGCACAATATATTTGGAAAAAGTAGGTGATTAAATAATACTTAAGTGATTTATGGTTATTTTGCTATCACATGTGAAATATACATACATACATATATATATGTACATATATGTATGTATGTATGGATGTGTGTATAAATGTATGAGAGACTTGGGCATTGACCCATATATTGCATTCGTATGAATGAAGAGTGTTATTTAATTTTTCTAGTAACAATATAATTACCTTTATACAGTATATCTGATTGTGAATAGGTTTGAAAGCTATATTTGAAGGGTATTGTAATAGGTAGGTCCATTATTAATAGTTTTTATTTTTTGTGAGTGTGTGAAAGACAACAGACTGCATGAATGTGAGCTGTACATTGTTTTGAAAGGTAGCAAGTAATTGAATTATAATGAGTGAGTTTTTTACTTTGTCTCTTCTTTTTAAGCTCAAAATGATTTATTTTTTTTGCACATGTGATACTGTAATATCCGTTGGTCATGTACCATGTTGACCCTGCCAATGAAAATAAATAATAATGAAGACCTGGACTAAGTTGAAAGAAGGTGTAACTTACTTTTTTTTAACTGTGATTCATCATTCATGCTAATTTTCAGTCACGTGAAACTGTAGTATAGAAATGTAGTCTAATAAACAGTGAAAACTAATTGTCAGTTCTTTACCAATGTTTGTAGGATAAATCTATTCAAGCCTGAAGGTTTCTACAAACTACTATTGCAATTATTCTTTTCTATGTTGTCACTTGTCTTTATCCAAATTTGGTGCTTGTTTGACTTTTCAGCTGTTGTTATGAATGATATGTAGCTTTTTGATCAGATCTTCCACCAACAATCTCCAATATCCTATTATGTTCAAACACTAAATACAAACCCTTGTTCTTTACGTAGGAGGTAGTCAGTCCAAGCTGGTGTTCAGGCCATAAAAACTATGAGCAATGTAGCAGCCAACCTCCTGGCAGAAGCTGGGGATTAGCAGGAGACCAACTCGCCATAGCCCGCACAGTCACTAGCTCAATCACTTCTGATTTGGCCTTCCTTTCCTAGAAACTGGATATACTCTGCTGCCTCTCCATTTCCAGTTCACGGACTGTTCTAACATTTCTATTTTTTATTTCAGGTGTGAGTCCACTGTTTTCCGAGAAAGCAGCATGCGACTTTATCCGGGCACAACCGGCCGTGTTTGAGGCACCTTCCAGTCTTCCTTAGAGACGGACAACCCTCGTCAGCTTTGCCCGTCATGCAGAGGGCACTCCTTGCAAAAAAGAAGTCTCCATGTGGGGAGTAGCCATTACCCAGTGGGAACAGTTCTGGTGAAGAAGGAAGAAAGTTGTAAAAGGATTCTTTGCACTTGAGCTCTGCCTCAAAGGCCAAGAAAGAGACACTTCTTCCGTGGGGAAACCCCCCCCCCTCTCTGCTCGTTCGGTCTTCTTCAGTGGATGAATAAAAAGGCTGTGTCTTTGACCCCCGGATAACTTTCGGGTCCAGAAGCACCGTTGCTTTCCCTAGAGAAGTAGTGGAGTTTTGTTCCTTCATCCATTAAGTCCTCTCTTTATGCTTTTCGTGAGCGATGGCCATCCTTGGAACTTTTGATTTTCACCTCGACGGATCTGATTCTGGGGGTGTAGAAGTATGCCGCACAGCAGGAACCCCACTATGCTACAGCTAGAATCGCCTAAGCCTAACCATTCCGAAAGGGGAGAGTCCCTTCTTATCAGCCCTGTCCTCTAAGCCTCTTCTTCCTTTGCAGTGCTTCCTGTCCCAGAGGTCTTGCAGATTGTCCCTCTCAAAAGGTAACCTCGCTCACGCATCGTCCCCTTCAAGCATTCCTTACTCGAGAGAACACCTTGAGCAGTTTGTAAGCTTGCTTGTGATTTGTCACCAGCGAGTTCTAGGTCTTTGGAATGAACAACAGCGAAGCTCTCGCCCCCCTCTCCCTGTATCCCAGTGGGCTTGGCTCCTCGTTATACCACCATGGTGCGTAAGATCCCAGCGAGCTATGCTCGCCTACTGACAGTACAGTAGAACAATCACCACTGCAAGGGATTCTCCGGTTCAGGCGGGGAAATCGGTTTACTGTCCCAGCAAATCGCCACACAACCTATACCTTGCGTATATTCAGCAGTGGCGCCCCCATCCCTTTGAAGTTGGTTCACGATAACTAATGTGTTTCGAGTTTCGCCCTCAAGTAGCGAACACTTGTGAGACACCAACTTCTCGCACTTGTCACACAAGAGAACGTGCATGTGCCCTAACGGCTAACCCTTGAAATCCCAACTCTCACTCTGCATGAATTCGGGATATTGTCAAAGCAGCATTATCCATCCAAGCTTCTCCGGTTATGACTTAGCGTCATCAGTTCAGTCTGATGAGCCTATTTCTATTCTATTGACAGAAATACCTGAAAACAAAGAGCTGCTAGGGCAAGGTTTTCCAATCCCATCTGGAAGAGGCTCGACCTAGTCTCAGTCAAACCTCAAATGGGCCAGGTCACTCTGCCTCTACGAGATAGATTTTAATCTAAGATTACTTGTGACATCAATTTTTGTATGTACCAGAAATTCCTCAAGGAATTTGGTCCTACAACTATTGAACTCCTGGCCCAAAGTGTTCGTGACTATCAAGGAGTATATTTTTAGTATCAAATCTGCCGTGTCTCTTGCATGACACATTAAGGGGGGTATTGAAAGTCATACGTTCCGACTTGGCATACAAACACTCGCCCTTTAATTAGAGAAAATTTTAGCATGTATCGGTCATTAAAATTGGTTAAAAAGCAGTTATGCAACTAGTGAAAGTGTGGGGCGAGAAGTCTGACTCTTCTCCTTTCAGAGAACCTTCACATTTACTTAAGCCAGTGCCTTGCACTGATGTACAGACAGCTCCTTCAAACTTATTGATTTTGTTATGGAAGTAAGAAGCTCGTTGCTGGGTGAGGGGTGGAATCCGGCTGTAAATAAAACTGTTCGCATGCACCTCTGGGATTTGTGTAGGTTGTGGCATCTGGTGCAAGGATGGGCCTTTACCTGAGGAAAGGAAGCAAGCAAAGAGTTTTGTTAGATGCACTGGGTAACACTTAAGGAACCTACGGAGGTTCTTTTGGTGCTTCTGTGTCCTTGTGGGAGTCTGCACCCCGTATCTGTCTCAGGGGAGTAAGTTGCAGGGTTCCATCCAGTCTTTGGATCTACATCAGCAAGTTTCAAGTTAGGAAGCCCCTAATGTTCCCTGCTCCTTGACCTTAGCTATCTGGTTACTGGCCTTCTGCACCTACTACCATCGAACCCCTTGACTGGTTATATAGAATAACACCTTTCAGAGCCGCACTAGAGCACGTGTGCATTTTGGTAGGACCAGAATGTGGGGTGGAGAGCTTGTTTCCTCTGCACTGTTAGTTGTCTCAATTGCCCACAGCAAGAGAAATGAAGCACCTGGTGTTTCTCCAAAGGGTCCTCTTCCTATTACCGTTGGCTTGTCTAGGCCTAAGTCGGCTCCTGGTTACGCTCCCGGTTCTGTCCTTGACACAGAACCATCAGACTCGTGAGGGGGGAGTCGAGTCTCCCGATCATGCTGCTTTACCTTCAGCCTCAGCGATGGATGAGGTTTCTCGGGGACAGGATATCTCAAGGACTCTGAGCCAGACTAACCTGAGCTAGAGTCTTGTAGTGAAGGTCCTTTCATTTGCGAGTGCAACGGCCTTTAAGGGAGGAAAACATGGCTTAGCCTGGGTGGGGGGGGGGTCATTGATTGGCACTCTGGGCCCCTCAAGGATTGAAGGCCTCATTACAGTTGCCAGGACCGGATCCCATGGGCATTGCCCTGGACTGGGTGGATGATCATATTAACTTTTATCCAGTATATGAGGCAGTGTCATGCAACCCCTGACACTCTAGGCAATGGAGTTGGCAACCTTAAGAGGTTTGACCTTGGAATCTCTCCACGCTGTTCATGCTCAGTTAGGAGCAGTCACATACTTCACAAAGTTGATGAGGTTGTTAACCCCGAACACTTTGGAGAAGTACAAGACACTTGTACTGTTGGGTAGGAAGACAATCACCTTCCTTGCCTACCTGGCAGCAATTACCCGATTGTGGCTTTGGCATTGTGAAACTCGATGTGAGATGTCAAATTATTCCTGCCGGAGAATAGTGTTTAGGAGGTGCTGGAGTTGTGGCGACCGCCTTTTAGGAGGTGCTGGAGTTGTGGCGACCGCCTTTGCCGGACTCCCGGATCCACCTTCTAGGCCCTGCCCCTTTTTTAGGGTACAGTGGCTGAACCTTCAGTGTCTTTTGAAGGGCCCGTAGCCTCCCTGAGATCCAGATCTGCAACTCATGCAAACTCTTACATGAAAGAGCCTGTGTATACACATACTTTTTGAGCTCCCAAGAAATCACAAATTATTAGTAATTTGTATTTTTCCTAACATACTTACCTCGAAACACTTTCTTAGTAGTTACCTGGAACCTCCTCTCAACCGACCAGAGTTTTGTGTAGTTTACCCTACTCCCATTTTCTGTAATGGTAGGCCTAGCGGAAGGACACGTGCCCTAAGGGCAAACCCCAGGTAGGCCACATATGAGCTTGGGTCGAGATCTCCAGTAAGTTCTCTGGTCACGTCGTGATATCATCTCGACGCTCCTCTTATCTCAGTGCGACCCTTGTGTCCCTGACTCGTGTACCGTGTGGTTACCGCATGGCCCGTTGTGCTCTCCCTCGTGCTTTGTGCTTTTACAGTATATTCCTTTGTGCTTTCCCTTGTGCTTGTTAGTCGTGCTCGTCGTGCAGGGGCAGAGGTGCAGTGGGTACGCTTCGGTACCAAGAATAAGAAGTCTTTCTAGAGGTCGCCCAAGAAGGCTAGCACCTCTTCGCCCTTGACGTCTCCAGGAGGAACGTCAGTTGGAGTTTCCCCACCACCTTCCCCTACCCAGAGTAGGGGACGAGGTAAGTCGGTTGAGGGGAAGAAGCCGGTGGCTCTTCCCCAGGAGTCTGTTCTTCATGATAGTGGGGTAGCAGATTCTTTCCAGGCAAGTGGTGGGCCTGAAGGTGAGGTTAGTAGGTGTCTTGGAGACGGTGCCCTGGTGTTCGCAGGAAAGCTCCTTTTAAGAAAGGTGGTGGTAGTGGGAAGAGGAGAGGAAAATTGGATGACAAGCACTTCAAAATTGCCCATTACTGAGAGTAAGAGGTTGCATATCATGTCTCTGGCCCAGGTGGTAGATACGGGGCTAAGTCTAGGGTAGGAATTGTCCTTTTGAGACGGGTACTTACTACCCTTCCAGGATTGAGGGCCCCTATCCCTAGTTGCGATCAGTTCCCAATGGGGCGATCTGACATCCACAAAATCCCTAGCTTTGTGGGCAGAGGTGGAGGGGATGTAGAAAAGTGCACTCAAAGCCATATAAGACCAGTAACACAGTCAGCTCTTCCTGGTGGAGAAGGCAACTAGGGAGCTAGAGACGGGTCTACAATGTTGCCCATCTGAAAAATGAGCATGGAAACAGTACTGTCTGTGCTGTTTTTCTGTCATAGAGGATTACTTCATACTTTCTGTAGACCTAAAGGACATTCTTTCAAGGGCCTGTTCATCTGTCCTCTTGGAAGCACCTGCACTCCCTCCATGGTTAGTACTGTATACCGGTTTAAGATTATGCTTTGGGCTATGTACGAGTCCCCGGATGTTCACACAGGTCACCTTGTGAACCGCTCGAGACTATTTACGAGGGATACACCAGCTAAGGTATCTCGATGATTGATTAATTTTAGCCTTCTTGAGGAGGCGGTTGCATCAGGATTGAGATTGGATTCTCGTATTTTGCCACGATTTCGGGATTGCAGTAATTCTACGAGAAAATGAATCTCATACCCAGGGGTTGTTACCTGGGCATGCAGATAGCAATGGTAGCAGCAAGTCTTTCTATCGGAAGACCGCATCATCAGGCTCAGGGAGGTTGTGCAATCCATTCCTATCCAGAAGTACCAGCTCGACACGGGCAACGTCTAATCATTCTGGCCTGGTAGCTTGATGAGGTCAATCTCACCAGGGGAGTACCTTTCAACTTTCTGCCTTCAGACTTGCAACTGTTCTTACATGTGTCGTGATCATGTCGTATATGGACTGAGGAAAGGCATCTGCGCTGCAACGTCCTCAAAATGCAAGTAGTCTAAGAAAGATTGCAAACATTACAGAAATGCTTGGAAACACAGTAGTGTTGATGTGCAATGACACTACTGTAGTGGCTTCTGTCAACTAGCAAGGGGGCATGGCCTTATGCCCTCTTTCTCTTTGCAGGCGGAAAAGGCAGATGCACATCTTGGAGGTGTTTCATGCCATGGATACTTTCCAGATAGGAGGAAAGTACTAGTGGACACTCAGCTGCCAGGGACAGGTTGTAGAGCACATTGGTCTTTACATCCTCTGGGAGTAGAAGGGTTCTTGCCCTAAAGGTTCCCTGGCATTCAACCTGTTTGCCACATGATGGAACAGGAAGCTCCCTGGAGCCTACTAACCTGTTCCAGGCATGAGCAACATTCGAAGATGCCTTCCAACACTCATAAGGTCAATTGGACGTCTACACCTTTCCACCTTTGACATGATCCGGACGGTAGGCCAGGACTCGATATGACCTGGGTGGCTACCAGATGGCCTCAGGCCGAGAGGTATAACGATCTATGTGCTCTTCTGGTAAAGGTCTTCTCGGTCAGTCGCACCTGCAGAAGTACCTCCAAGCTGTGGAGTCCTTGGCTCTTCGCCAGTGGAGACTATCTAATATCTCCTCTGAGCGAAAGCCTTTCGCTCAGATGTCCGGAGGTCCTCTACAGCTGTTCAACCAGGCTAAGAGGACTATCTTCGCCAATTGGTGTCATAGAAGGAGCTACTGAAGGGTACATACCTTTCCACTTCCTGGCTTTTGTTCAGGCTTGTGAGGAGCCTAGAGCTGGCTGACCCACTCCGGGTTCACTGGTCCCCGGGGTTGGACATGACCATGGTCCTCAAGGCTCCCACACTTATTCCATTCGAGCCTGTGAGGAGGTTGCCAGACAGAGTTTGGCTCATAAGTATGTCTTTATGCTAGCTCTAGCATCTGTGAAGAGAGGTGGGAGTTTATACAGACTTTTATAGTCAAGCCTGCGCCAAGGGGTGGAAGGTCTTCAGTTTTGCGTCGAACTTCGTGGACCAAACCCAGAGCCCAGCGTCCTGTCCCTCGAGGTTCGAGTCCTTTTCCATCCCCTCCTTCGAGAAAAGTCTGGTGGTGAATGACAGTAGGTTGCTGTAGTGCTATCCAAAAGGGATCCAACATTGGCAGATCCAAGAAAGAGATGTCAAAGAAGTCTCTTTCTGGCTTTGTGAGATTATCCGTAGAAAATACGCCTTAACTGCAGAGAGTCAAGGCACCACATGGGACCAGAACTCACGAAATCAATGGTTTTGGCCTCGCCCTCCCCATCAGGAGAAAACTTGTCAGTGGGCCAAGTGTTGAAGGCTAGTGTCTGGAAGACAGACCACCTTCACGGTCTTTTTCTTGGGAGACTACCAACAAGTCCCTTGACACCTTTGTACTTGTTGTGGTGGCTGCTCAATTAATTGTATACCCAGCCCTTATGGGTCATGGATAACATGTAGATGTAAGTCTGGAATGAACAGTAGTATGACCAATTCTTCTTCATTCTTCTGTCATTCCTCGCTGGGACAAAGTAGTCAAAACGTTACATACTGGCGATTTTTACTTTAGACATCCATTTTTTAAGTTAAAAGAAGTATCTCTCACCATCCTCCTTTAACAAAAGTAGGGGTGGTGGATTTTATACCAACCTATTAATCTTTGCTTAGTATGTTTCCAACTGATGTCCCACTTAGAGGAAAAGGATCTCCAGTTATGATCGGCTATGTGTAAATCTCAGGCTCTATCGGTTTTTCATCCATATGAAGGATATCTAGCAGGTGGTGATGGCCCTTGCGTGGCTTGTCCTTAGCTCAAGCATTGATCAATTCCAGGGAAGAAATTAAAGGATGAGGGTTTGTATGCTACGTAGAAACAAATGACAAATTTTAAAAATAATTTGTATTTGTCCTAGTTGAGGTTACTAGATTAAGGCAATTTTTGGAGTAATCCTTTGAACCATACTTATGAATTTTGAAATAACTTTCTTGTTAAACTAGTAAATTAAATTATAGTGAGTTTCTTTTTATCACAAACTAGTAAATAAAATTATAATAATTTGTTCCATTTTATCACTTCCATTTCAACTTCTACATTACCTTTCTCCAGTTTCCTTAAGAACAAATCTTTTGAAAAGCATCCAGTAGTTTACAGTTTGCTCTTGTCAAATTAGACATTTCCTTTTCCAGTCCTATCTGCTGGCGTGACATGAAATGTGAAAGATGAGGGGTTGATGGTAAGCCTTCCAACTCTAAATTTGAGTACTGTATACAACGGACTTAAGAGCGAGGTCCTGTCTTGACTGCTTGACGGCCATTAATCTTTGATTCTGAAATAGAAAAGCAAGGTCGCTGGGCAGGCTGATACCTTGGCTTAAAGCCAAGTGACAAAAGGGTAGGGGATACACAATGACAAAACTCTGAATTAAGCAAGGAAAGAAGGTCTTTAAGGGAAAGTAGATAGATGTAGCAAAATAGAGATGGGCATTTTCACAGTAAAGGAATAAAGAAAAAATTTAATTAGCATAATTAATGATCATGTTGCCATGATTCAATTTATCAATATTCTACCTAGCTGAAATTTAAAAAAATTATATGTATGACAACTCAATTTGCATCTTGACCCATACATTAAGAAAAACACGTCTATGAGCAAATAATGCAGTTTCATCACAATCTCCCAAATAATATTCATCTCTACAAACCATTGTCCTTTAATAGGAGTATGACTTCAGCTAAGCTGGACCGGGTCGTTAAAATTTGCTGAGAAGGGGGGGAGCCATAACTGCCTTTTTGTTGGTAAAACTAGCATTTCTTACTCTGGCTGTAGGCAGTATACACCTGCTCTTGCAGCCTCTCAAACTTTGGCTGTTTTAACTGTTAGCATTCTCTTAGTAGAATAATGGATAAGTGTTGACATAATGTGCTTGTGTAAACTAAATAAAAAGTAAATGGATATGCAGCCGTTTCCCGGTACAGCCAAAACAGGTTTATGTGAAAACCTGACATTAATCCAATCTTTGGGCCTTTTAGGGGGTGGGGTTGCAGGGTATTTGAATTAATCTCGTATGGATGTATGAGGATGCGAACCTGAACCTAAGGAAGTTGGTCTTCCTTGGGCACCGCTGGTGCTTAGTTGGTGGGAGGTTTTTCCACCAACATTATGTAGAACAGGTGGAGAGTGAGAAGGCTGGCCATGAATTCCTCGTCCATTCTACGGATACCTTCAAGGGTACAAGCCCTTCAAAGGAGGTTGCCACCATCAGGATTGGCTTCTGAAGAAAGATTCAGCTCTGGCTGCCTATACTTAACAGGACCTTCAGCTGCTGCTTCCTCTAATAGAGGGAAGACTGTTCTATCCTTTTGTTCCATGCCTGGGCAATGTGGGAGGGGCAGTTGAGGTAACAAGGGGACACAGAAATTGGTAGTACCCTCCTCCAGATCTTGTGAGTGTAGTGATGCCCACTTCACCATTGAGTAAGGTGACAGTGACATGGAGCACAGCACTGGATTGTAGAAGTCCTTTGGGACGAATACCGCACACTTTATATTGCACGTTGTCTAAGAGCTGAAGTATCATTCGAAAAGGGATTGCGTTCAAACCTTTCCACAAAGGCAGGGCTGAAATCATCCCTCTGAAGCCTTCTCTGCATGGAGCAGAGTTGAAAACATTCCTGGAAAAGGTGCTAGGTTTAAACCTTCAGTGGAATTGGGTAGTACTATAAATTGGGCTTGAAAAATGATTGTATTTAATTCATTCCTGGAGAAAAAGCATTTTTATTTATTGAGAAAAGGGATGGTTTCAAATCTCTCCACCAATAGGTAGAATTGAAAACTTATCTGGCATAAAAACTATCCCTGGAAAAAGTTCCTCTTCTTTGTGTTTAGTTGGTGATTCCTATCGGCCATCTCGATCTTCTGCCTTATGTATATTGCTCTCTTAGTTCTCTCATTTCTTATTTCCTTTGTTAAATTATCTTTCCATCGAAACTTTGGCCTTCCCTTCTCTTTAATTCCATCCCCATGTTCATCACCATTTTATATACATGGTTCTCTTTGTTTCACATAAGATGAGAAAACCACCATACTGTTGTCTTCTTTGCTGAACCTGTATCGATACTTCCACTACTTTGGCTGCTTGACTAACAAAATTATTTCTGATCCATTTCTTCAGCTTTCTTTTTAATCCACATATCTACCCAGAAACTAATGCTAGTCCAACTACAAATATATAATTTTCTTTATCCGTTAAACTGAATTTCTTGTAGCACATTCTGCCTGATGACCACCTCAAGTCATCCAAGCACTATATTAAGAGTCCATATCTCAAGTCTTTTATTTAGCTTTCATTCAGGGTATTTAATGGGTCATTTGACCCTACATCTACTTTACCCTCTCTTAGGTGTCCTCACATCCATGGGTATTGTCTTTTTCTTCCTTATCTTCCACTGCCAATCTCCACACCTCTGTTCAGGTCTACAAAAACAATGTCATCATCATCCTGAAATTACATGTGCTTTTCTCATTAATTTGTACGATTGTCTACCCTAAAAAATACAGAGCAGACAATGTGGCTCTAGTAAAGCATACATTTACACTATCCAAAGTTTAATCAACAATTTTCAAACACTTGAAGGTTAAAGCAAAACTAAGTTTGTATTTTGTACCAAAATAATTCTCAGATTTTAAGTCAATATCATATAAAACATATAAAACTTAATCTCTAACTATAAAGAGTATTAAAATTAAAAATAAAGGTCTTAAAAGGTTCAGTTAATTTAACTATTAAGCTTTTAATCTTCATTTGCATAAAAAAATATACATTTTTTTCTAGTGCCAAAGTTTCTTGGCACTGATAGAGAATTTATATTTGTATTTTTAAGTAAACACTTCATATAACATCACCAATACATCCTTTTCATGAAAAGGATATCACAAGTACTGAATATCAAAATCTAGTGTACTGTATAAATATTCATCCCTAATGCTGTAGTATGTATTCACCATAAATTTATTGTATAAATATTCACCCCTAGTGTTGTAGTATATATTACCATAAATTTATTATATAATTATTCAAATCAGTTTAAAAAGGGCATATTTGGATAACCGAGAGGGCATAATAAAGTCCACTAGGGATTTTATCTGGTAATAATTAGATATTGCTACTTGTTTTGAACAACCAAATGGCCGAAAATGCCCCAATGATTGACCACTTCTTGGCCTTTCACGATAAAAGAACTACTGTAGTTTGAATTATTGCTAATGTGAACTCTCTTTATCCAGTCTCTGTAACATATTTTTGGTAAAATAAATAATTGAAACAACTTTATACAGTAGGCCCTTATTGTTCGCAGGGTTTAGATAATGAACAGACACCACCAAATTCTGAAAAACAGTGAATAACTGCTGCACCCTAACTATCACTTCCGCACCCCTATTCCCTTGAATAATGATATAACAGCTAATAGGAAAGACAAAATTCATTATTACAAAAATACTTTAAAATAAAATCATATATAATAGTATGCTTCTACTGGATCTGCCACAGTTACATAACTTAAATACTGTGCTGTATGGCCATAAACTTTAATGTCATTTTGTCTACTCAGTCAAAGTACATTCAAAGTTATATAAGTATGAATGCACCTTGTACCCTCCCTCTAACTTAACTGTAGTAGCCAAAACCTTCCCTATCTGCTGGGAAGAAACAGACATGGTAGTGACTGAGGGTTAGCAAGGGTAAAAACCAAACACCTCTTCAGATTTAATTGGTCGCAGTCCGCTTGTTTTCTCTCATGTTATTACTGAATTTTTGGGACAGGAATATTTTGTTTTCCCGTCTGTAGCGTTTTATTTTTACTAACCTCTCTTGATGTTCATAGGTCTTCTTCTCCAGAAGCTCGGTTTAGCGACATTTACCACTAAAACTTAAAGAGAGGCTAATGGTTAATGGCAAGAAGCAAAGTGCCAGGGGTTTTTTGTTATTCAGTTTAACCTTCAACTCTACAACTGTAGGACTTGTCCCCTTCCAGATTGTAATAAGTTTTATTGTGTCTTTAAGTTGTCTTCCTCTGTGTTGTTAGCATTACTGCAAAGAGATAGTACTGAACTGTTTTAAATAATGTGAGGAGTGCATTTACCTCCCTGTTCCTCTCAGGGAAAAAATGTTTCAAGTTTAAGTGGTTGAAACTTGCTTTTAGTTCAAGGGGAAATCCAGAGAATAGGCTGGTTATTTCTATCAGAGTTGATAATAATATGACAGTTCTCTAATACACGGTTAACCAGCCAAGTTTTGTTAGTGACATGCTTTAAAAGCTCTTAACTTATTTAGCATTCTCTGTCAATCTAAGAAGGTCGGTGAGCCTTCGCTGACAGGACGTAAGTCCGCCTTACCTCCCTGGCTGCCTACCATAACTTCCATAGTCGGGTCTAGTGGTAAGTGTTTCATTGCGCTTTACAAAGTCCTCTCGCAGAGCCTATTTCTTTAATCACTTTAGATCCTTCTGCTGCTAAACCCGTGCATTCCCACATTCCTGGTCACTCTTTTAGACATCTAGATGTTAAGGCAAAAGACAAAGTTGCTAATCTGGATCCTTATGGCATTCATCTCATTAAAGTAAGCACTCCTAAGCAACTTTGTTTTTCATTTGTGGATGGCGTTCCATATCACATGATTCTCTTAACTGTTTAATGTTGGTGATGTTCCAGCTGAAACTTGATCAGTAGTATCATTCTTTAAGTGGCAGTGCCGTTCATTCGCTTACATGCTCGGCCACTAGCTAATCACTAGCAATTCTATTACCATAACATTTATTACTAAGAAGAAGACAAAGTTAATAGTAGTTTATTCATATTCTGTGAAGAAGCATAAAAAAAGTTAAATCCCAAAATAAACATCCCAATGACACAGGAGGTGCCATTGCAAAGACTATGCCTCTCGTTCCTGATCATCAGTGAATGCGCAGTAGCTACCATGCTCATTGTAAAACACGCCTCTAAGGGATATCCCAAATATGTTGAAATATGTACTTTTTAAATCTTATTGTTCGAAGCACCTTAAGCTGTTTAAGGTAAGTTCTGATGCTCCTTGCTCCTGAAACTATTCAGACAGAGCTGCTCTTGTTGTGGATAGTGACTATGAAAAGAGAGCAGGTATGTGCTTCAAAGGTGGGATAGTATCAGGGGCACATTTATTCCCCTATTCTAGGCCTGTTGTAGATGTAGATGTAACTGATAAAATAAACACCAAGTTGGTTGCCGGAAATCAAACCACTTTCTTGCTCTGGATTTGTTAGCAATCACTGTACTTTTGTGCATAGAAATTGCTTTAAGGAGATCATGTTTCACATTTTCCTTTTGTCTCATGCAAGGGACAATTTTTCTCAAGAATCTTGAAGGGAGTGCATAAACCACATGGTCCTTCTCTGGGAATTTCACAGCCCTCTTGATTATTTTTATAATTCTAAATGCTAGTCTACCATTATATTGTATCAAAGATGTTGGTATGTTTATTTTCAATGTTTCCAATCTAAGAATGTACCCATGACTAGAACTATCTAAGACAATCTTGCTAAAATTTTCTAGTGTCCTTTCATAAATAGAATTTTCAAGCTTGGCTTTCTTATCATATTGCTGGGCTCTACATCATTTTGTGGCTGCCAGTGATGTGGTCATTTAAATTTTCTGAGTTAATTTAATTCATAGTTTCTTATTTTAAAAATACTTTGCTCCTGAAACTATTCAGACAGAGCTGCTCTTGTTGTGGATAGTGACTATGAAAAGAGAGCAGGTATGTGCTTCAAAGGTGGGATAGTATCAGGGGCACATTTATTCCCCTATTCTAGGCCTGTTGTAGATGTAGATGTAACTGATAAAATAAACACCAAGTTGGTTGCCGGAAATCAAACCACTTTCTTGCTCTGGATTTGTTAGCAATCACTGTACTTTTGTGCATAGAAATTGCTTTAAGGAGATCATGTTTCACATTTTCCTTTTGTCTCATGCAAGGGACAATTTTTCTCAAGAATCTTGAAGGGAGTGCATAAACCACATGGTCCTTCTCTGGGAATTTCACAGCCCTCTTGATTATTTTTATAATTCTAAATGCTAGTCTACCATTATATTGTATCAAAGATGTTGGTATGTTTATTTTCAATGTTTCCAATCTAAGAATGTACCCATGACTAGAACTATCTAAGACAATCTTGCTAAAATTTTCTAGTGTCCTTTCATAAATAGAATTTTCATACTGGCTTTCTTATCATATTGCTGGGCTCTACATCATTTTGTGGCTGCCAGTGATGTGGTCATTTAAATTTTCTGAGTTAATTTAATTCATAGTTTCTTATTTTAAAAATACTTTGTCTTTAGATAAACAATCTGGATTTCCGTATTTCAAGCTGTATTTTGAGATGTCTTATTTTAAGGTGATCTTGTTCCACATTCCCATTTTTTTCTCATGCAAGGGACAACTTTTCTTTAGAATCTTGAAGGGATTGCATAGACCACAAAGTCCCTCTCTTTTGACCTATCTCTTTCCTTCACTGGCATCCCATCTTCATCAGAGTGTGGTAGTCACCAATATAAACATCAGGAGAGATTCATAGAAATAAAGGGAATTTTAATAACAAAATTCACCTGATGTTCATTTACATGCCTATCTTCCTCCCAATTGACTTATGATGTCAAGGATTAAGGAATAATTTTGACCTCAAAACTGAATAAAAATAAACCTCTGGCACTTCGCTTCTTGCATTAACAGCTAGTGTCTCACTTTAATAGAGGCATGTGACCATTGAAAGGAAAGACATTTTTGTTGCAACTTTTAAGGTAAACGTCGATAAACAAAGCTTCTGGAAAAGAAGCAATATGAACATCAGGTGAGTGTAGAAGTAAACAAATTTATTATAAAAATTCAGTTTTTCCTTTCATTTTGCTAGCTACCAGGTATGTGCATGGCTAATCCTTCACTAAAATTCTAAATTACATGTAAAATAAATAGATTATTGTATTCTCGGATTTGGTGGATCCTCAAACTATACTTTGTTGGGGAACCGAATCTGATTTCCTTATGCATTACCCTCAATGCATGTTTCTTAATGACGGTATCTTAAATGGGCTAAGACTGGGGCTATAGGAGGGAGGGTAAATGTAAGCGTATGTTTTTAAATAAGTCGAATGAATCTGCTCTAAGCGTTAAGTCCTCTAATGCTTTGGTTCACTCATCCTTACTAGGTAACAATGACAATGACGAATCAGATTCATCAGCATTTGAAATAACTCATATTTTTCTCTTTGAGTGGAAATAACTTGTAATTACTGTATTCGAGACCAAAATTATTTGGGCCTAGCCTAACCAACTCTCAGAATATCTAGTCCCAAATCTAATCTGGATTAGCAAGATTCTATGGTGTTTAATTCAATTATTCATACAGTACTATAAATCACTATAACAGTAACTGCTTCCTCCAATCACCTTTTCCCTACATTACTTAATACAGTACAGTATCTAACGAGTAGTGTCATTGCATCTAAACCTATTGATAAATCTTTCACGAACCAACATTTTTGTTAAAAAAAAAGTATAACAAATACATATCGGAATATATCTTTTTGTGTCTACTTAAAGATTAAGGATCTGCATGGAAGCCCAGGATGGACCAACTTTTATCTTAACAGGTAGGCAGACTGCAAGCTGGTGAACTCCTTCCATATATTTTTGAACTAATTGGGCTACTTGAATGACATCTTCATTTGCCACCTGAAATATATAAAAAAGAAAACATCTATCTTCAGTATACATTTCTATCAACAGATACATATAATTTTCTCTACATGAGGCATTGGTAAATAAAAAATTTCAAATTACCATATATTTCCGCATATAAGACGACCCTTAAATCTCTAGAACCTTTATCTTTCTCTTTCTTTAACCTTTTGATAATTTTAATGGTATCGCTAATAACACTAGTAATAAAATCTAGATTAGCATATTTATTTTTCGTTAGAAATCCACCATGATTCAAATTATCCTTACACTTTCTCCAATCTTGCACAATCTTCTCTCTCGCTTCAAATGTACTGTCATTAGCAGTAATTGGTTATGGTAGACTAAACAAAAACAAAATTTTTTCCCATTTGTGACCAGTAGGATTTTTTCAGGGATATGGAAAGCAAAATATTTGTAATATCCAACTGAAAACTCTTAGTATCATTAATTATCACTTGCATTTGTAAATGCATCCATTTGTTCATTGTGATCGGTGATGAAATATAAACAAAACAATGTTTTCTATTTTTTGGTGGTGTTTTTAGGAAAAACATGATATAAAATTGCTCTTATCTAATCTATTTTGAATTTCTACAGATAAAGTAAGTAAAATAACATTAAAAACATCATTATTACATAATTAATACTTGGTAAGATATCTGTTGCTGCAAAATCTACTCGATACTCATGTGTAAATGTGTTCTTTTGTTCATTATGATCGGCAATGGAATGTAAACAAAGCAATGGTTTCGGTCTTGGGCGGAGTATTTAGCAACAGCATGATATAAAACTGTCTTTATTTAATTCATTTTAGATTTCTAAGTATATAGTAAAAGCTAACCCATGCTGTACACTGATGGTTTTGTAATTCATCAGTCATCTTATAATAGTACAGCAAATATGACCTAAATTTATTTATGTTTGCCCTAATTTTCAACCGCGTCTCATGCACAGAAATATATGGTAGTCTACAAGTAGTGATTAATAAGAGTAGGCCATCCACAATAAAAAAAAGACCCTTTCACTCATGTTCTGGCCCAGGGTAAGTTAATTAATGAAAAAGGAGGAAGGATACCTATCATCAAATAATTATTGGTACCATAACACAAACCTTTGTTTTTATAAAGGAAGAAATAATGTGATATAATAACATATAAACTAATCTCAAAATGTTATTTTCATTAGTAAAATAAATTTTTGAATATACTTACCCGATAATCATGTAGCTGTCAACTCCGTTGCCCGACAGAATTCTACGGAAGGGATACGCCAGCGATCACTATACTAGAAGGGGGTGTACACACCAGCGCCACCTGTGGCCAGGTACTGCAGTACTTCTTGTTGACACCACCTCAATTTTTCCTCGGTCCACTGGTTCTCTATGGGGAGGAAGGGTGGGTCAATTAAATCATGATTATCGGGTAAGTATATTCAAAAATTTATTTTACTAATGAAAATAACATTTTTCAATATTAAACTTACCCGATAATCATGTAGCTGATTCACACCCAGGGAGGTGGGTGAAAACCAGTGTACATGACTATAAGATAGCTAAGTATCCCGTATTTCATATTATCAGTTATTCAAAATAACAATGAAATTATAAGTACCTGGTAAGGAAGTCGACTTGAACCATTACTCTGCCTTTAAAAAGTTCGTCTTCCTTACTGAGCGCAGCGTTCCTCTTAGGAGGCTGAACAACCCAAAGGTGCTGAAGTATACAGGGCTGCAACCCATACTAAAGGACCTCTACACAACCTTTAACCCAGGCGCTTCTCAAGAACGAATTGACCACCCGCCAAATCAAAAAGGATGCGGAAGGCTTCTTAGCCTACCGTAACAACCAAAAAACAACAATAAAAGCATTCAAGAGAAAGGTTAAAAAAGGTTATGGGATTAAGGGAATGTAGTGGCTGAGCCCTCACCTACTACTGCACTCGCTGCTACGAATGGTCCCAGGGTGTAGCAGTTCTCGTAAAGAGACTGGACATCTTTAAGATAAAATGATGCAAACACTGACTTGCTCCTCCAATAAGTTGCATCCATAATGCTCTGCAGAGAACGGTTTTGTTTAAAGGCCATCGAAGTGGCTACAGCTCTCACTTCGTGGGTCCTTACCTTCAGCAAAGCAAGGTCTTCATCCTTCATGTGAGAATGGGCTTCTCTAATCAGAAGCCTTATATAATACGAAACTGCGTTTTTGGACATAGGCATCGAAGGTTTCTTGATTGCACACCATAAGGCTTCTGACTGTCCTCGTATAGGTTTTGACCTATTAAGATAGTATTTCAGAGCTCTGACAGGGCAAAGAACTCTTTCTAGCTCGTTACCCACCATGTTGGAAAGGCTAGGAATTTCGAACGATCTAGGCCAAGGACGTGAAGGAAGTTCATTCTTAGCTAAAAATCCGAGCTGTAAAGAACATGTTGCTGATTCGGATGTGAACCCAATGTTCTTGCTGAAGGCGTGAACCTCACTAACTCTTTTAGCTGTTGCAAGGCAGACGAGGAAAAGAGTTTTGAGAGTAAGGTCTTTGAAGGAAGCTGACTGGAGAGGTTCGAACCTAGGAGACATAAGGAACCTTAAGACTACGTCTAGATTCCAGCCTGGAGTGGATAGACGACGTTCTTTAGAAGTCTCGAAAGATTTAAGGATGTCTTGAAGGTCCTTGTTGGATGAAAGGTCCAAACCTCTGTGGCGGAGAACTGAAGCCAACATACTTCTGTACCCTTTAATCGTCGGAGCCGAAAGGGATCTCACATTCCTTAGATGTAATAGGAAGTCAGCTACTTGGGTTACAGAGGTATTGGTAGAGGAAACTGCATTGGCTCTGCACCAGCTTCGGAAGACTTCCCACTTGGATTGGTAGACTCTACGAGTGGATACCCTCCTTGCTCTGGCAATCGCTCTGGCTGCCTCCTTCGAAAAGCCTCTAGCTCTAGCGAATCTTTCGACAGTCTGAAGGCAGTCAGACGAAGAGCGTGGAGGTTTGGGTGTACCTTGTTTACGTGAGGTTGACGTAGAAGGTCCACTCTTAGAGGGAGAGTCCTGGGAACGTCGACCAGCCATTGTAGTACCTCTGTGAACCATTCTCTTGCAGGCCAAAGGGGAGCAACCAGCGTCAGCCGTGTCCCTTCGTGCGAGACGAACTTCTGAATGACTCTGTTGATGATCTTGAACGGCGGGAATGCATATAGGTCGAGATGGGACCAATTCAGCAGAAAAGCATCCACGTGAACTGCTGCTGGGTCTGGAACTGGGGAACAGTACAAAGGAAGCCTCTTGGTCATGGAGGTGGCGAACAGATCTATCGTAGGCTGACCCCACAAGGTCCAAAGTCTGTTGCACACGCTCTTGTGAAGGGTCCATTCCGTGGGGATGACTTGATCTTTTCTGCTGAGGCGATCTGCTGAGACGTTCATGTTGCCCTGAATGAACCTCGTTACCAGAGTGAGATTTAGACTTCTTGACCAAATGAGGAGGTCCCTTGCTATCTCGTACAGCTTCCTCGAATGGGTCCCTCCCTGCTTGGAGATGTAAGCCAAGGCTGTGGTGTTGTCGGAGTTCACCTCCACCACCTTGCCTAACAGGAGGGACTTGAAGTTCATTAAGGCCAGATGAACTGCCAGCAGCTCCTTGCAGTTGATGTGGAGCGTTTCCTGTTCCTTGTTCCATGTTCCCGAGCATTCCTGTCCGTTCAAGGTTGCGCCCCAGCCCGAGTCTGATGCGTCCGAGAAGAGATGAAGATTGGGGGTCTGAATCGCTAACGATAGACCCTCCTTGAGAAGGATGTTGGTTTTCCACCACAAGAGAGTAGTCTTCATCTCTTTGGTGACAGGAATAGAGACTGCTTCGAGCGTCAAATCCTTGTCCCAATGAGCTGCTAGATGGAATTGGAGAGGGCGGAGGTGGAGTCTCCCTAACTCGACGAACAGGGCTAACGATGACAGGGTCCCTGTTAGACTCATCCACTGTCTCACCGAGCAACTGTTCCTCTTCAGCATGCTCAGGATGCATTCTAGGGCTTGGCTTATCCTTGGGGCCGATGGAAAAGCCCGAAAAGCCTGACTCCGAATCTCCATTCCCAGGTAAACGATGGATTGGGAGGGAATGAGCTGGGACTTTTCTAAGTTGACCAATAGACCCAGTTCCTTGATCAAGTCCAAAGTCCAGTTGAGACTCTCCAGACAGCGACGACTTGTGGGGGCTCTTAACAGCCAGTCGTCTAAATAAAGGGAGGCTCTGATGTTCGATAAGTGGAGGAATTTTGCAATATTCCTCATCAGATGCGTAAACACCATAGGAGCTGTGCTTAGGCCAAAACACAGGGCTTGGAATTGGTACACAACCTTTCCAAAAACGAATCTCAGGAAAGGTTGGGAGTCTGGATGAATAGGAACGTGAAAGTAAGCGTCTTTCAGATCCAACGAGACCATCCAGTCCTCCTGCCTGACCGCTGCTAGGACCGACTTCGTCGTCTCCATAGTGAACGTCTGCTTGGTGACATAAGCATTGAGCGCGCTGACGTCCAGCACCGGTCTCCAACCTCCTGTCTTCTTGGCCACCAGAAAGAGACGGTTGTAGAAGCCCGGGGATTGATGGTCCCGGACTATCACCACTGCCTTCTTCTGTAACAGGAGCGACACCTCCTGGTGTAACGCTAGCCTCTTGTCCTTTTCCTTGTAGTTGGGAGAGAGGTTGATGGGAGAAGTGGTCAGAGGGGGATTGCGGCAGAATGGTATCCTGTAACCCTCCCTTAGCCACTTGACAGACTGGGCGTCTGCACCTCTTCTTTCCCAAGCTTGCCAGAAGGTCTTGAGTCTGGCTCCTACTGCTGTCTGGAGAGGAGGAGAGTCAGTGTTTGCCTTTTGAAGTCTTGGGACCTTTCCTAGACCTGCTCCTGGAAGAGTCTGGACGGGTACTTCCTCGGCTGGGGGCTCTGCCACGAAAGGGCGGAATAAATCTCGTAGCAGGAGTATCGGCCACTGGGGTGCGGTAAGTTCTGGGAACTGAAGGAGCAACCTTAGCCTTACGAGCTGAAGAGGCCACAAGGTCATGAGTGTCCTTCTGAATAAGGGCCGCAGACAATTCCTTGATAAGCTCCTCAGGAAACAGGAACATAGAAAGCGGAGCAAAAAGTAACTGAGACCTTTGACAAGAGGTGATGCCAGTAGAAAGAAAAGTGCAAAGTTGTTCCCTTTTCTTGAGTACTCCTGAAACAAACATTGATGCAAGTTCGCCGGACCCATCCCGAATTGCTTTATCCATACAGGACATTATAAGCATGGCTGAGTCCTTGTCCGCAGGGGCAGTCTTCTTGCTCAAGGCCCCCAGGCACCAGTCGAGAAAATTGAAAATCTCAAAGGCACGAAAAATACCCTTTAAGAAGTGGTCTAAGTCGGAAAAGGTCCAGCAGACCTTAGAGCGCCTCATAGCTGATCTACGTGGAGAGTCGACCAAACTTGAGAAGTCAGCCTGGGCAGAGGCAGGGACTCCCAAGCCTGGTTCCTCTCCTGTGGCATACCATACGCCCGCCTTAGACGTCAGCTTAGTAGGAGGGAACATAAAAGAAGTCTTCCCTAGTTGCTGTTTGGACTGCAACCAATCCCCTAATATTCTTAAAGCTCTCTTAGAGGATCTAGCAAAGACGAGCTTAGTATAGGCCGACTTAACAGGCTGCATGCCTAGCGAAAACTCAGATGGAGGAGAGCGAGGGGTAGCAGAAACAAAATGATCCGGGTAAACCTCTCTGAAAAGAGCCAGGACCTTGCGAAAGTCAATGGAGGGAGGAGAAGACTTGGGTTCCTCCACGTCCGAAGAGGGATCATCTAGGTGCGCAGCTTCCTCCTCAGAAACCTCATCACCAGAGTGTTGCGAAGCGAGAGGTAAAGTTACAGCGGTGTGCTGAACAGCAGAATCTTGACAAGCGGGTGCATAAACACTTGCGGTTTCATCCTCAAGTCTCTGTTGAAGAGGATGAGGGCTGGTAACGACAAAGTCAAGAGGTAGGGATGAAGGAGGTTCTGCGGTGGTTTGAGGAGCAAGTGTGGAGAGAGGCGACTGTATTAAAACCTGAGGTTCAGGCTGCAAAGACTGGTCAAGTAGAGTAGAGGAAGGCAGGTGCATGCGTTGAGGTGGCTGACTCCTAGCATGAGTTTCCTGTCTCAAGAGTTGCGCTTGCTTCAAGGGTTGAGGTGGATGCGCAGTAGCAGGTTCCTGTCTCACGAGTTGAGGTTCTTGAGGTGTGAGCTGCGAGAGTTGAGGTAGTAGCTGCGCAGAACGCAGTTCCTGTCTCACGAGTTGAGGTTCCTGAGGTGCTAGCCTCAAGAGTTGAGGCTCTCGCCTTGAGGAAAGTTGAGGTAGCAGCTGCGAGAGCTGAGGTGGCTGACTCAAGGATGGTAGAGGTTGTCGTACCTCAAGAGGTTGTTGCCTCGAAGATGGTCTAACCGCAAGAAAATCTTGCCTCAAAGCAAAAGACTCCTGTTCCCATTGCTGAGGTTGCCTTAAGGAAGGTGGAGGTTGCTGCACAACGCTGGTAACTGGCAACTCCCAACGCGGTAAGGTAGCCTGAGGAACCTCAACTTCGTACGCCTGGCAGACTGGACTGCGGTGAGGCGGAGCGCTCGCAGGAGGAGGTGTAACCTTCTCTGCCTGAAACTCACGCATTAAGACCGCAAGCTGCGACTGCATGGACTGCAGCAAAGTCATCTTGGGATCAACAGACGATAAGGTCTGTTGAGGCAAAACCTTAACAGAAGATGAGGTCTGTTGAGGCATCGCCTTACCTCTCTTAGGAGGTGTGCAGTCACCTGATGACTGCGGAGAGTCAGAGCTAACCCAATGACTGCATCCGGGTTGTTGAACTCTTGAGGTCTGGACTTTACGTTTAAGAGGTCTTGAGACCTGAGTCCAGCGTTTTCTCCCCGAAATTTCTTCTGCAGACGAGGAAAATAAGGGCTCAATCGTCTGCGGGTGGGAGTGACGGTCTCTGTAAGACACGCCCGCAACCACCGAGGATACTTCTGTGCGCCGATCAAGGCCTGCCGAACCCTTTTGCCCTTCGACATTGCTTCTCCCCTGGGCTTGGGAGCTTGCAAGAGGTCCCGGACTGGGAGGACGACTGGCACGCACAGAAGTACCCTCACGCACAACACTGACACTGACACTAGCACTCGGCACCGCACTGACACTAGCACTCGGCACAGCACTGGCACTACCACTTCCCACTGCACTTTTGACCTTAAGTTCCTTGACGTCCGCCAAGAGGAACTTGTGGTCACTCACTACCGATTCCACTTTGTCACCTAAAGCCTGAATGGCACGCAAAACATCGGACATATCAGGCTGAGCACAAATAGTAGGATCGGGGGTAGCCACTACAGGGGGAGGAAAAGGTTGAGGATCATGAGGTGAGGAATAAAGCAAAGAGCGAGCAGAACTCCTCCTAACTCTCTCTCTCTCTAACTTAGTGGTATATTTAAGGAATCGAACAAACTCAAGTTCCGAAAGTCCGGCGCATTCCTCACATCGATCTTCCAACTGACAGGATATTTCCCTACAGTCGGAACAAGCGGTGTGAGGATCAACCGAGGCCTTCGGAATACGCCTATTACAAGACCTACATCGTCTATGGGGAGGGGCTTGAGAAAGGTCGGACATCTTGAATCAAAGAGCTAGTCAAGGGGGATTCCAAATAAAGCAAAAGATCGTTAACCATTAATCAATCAAATAAAAGCTATCTAAGCTAATAGAAAAGTTTCCAGTATAGCGAAAGCTGAAATCTTAGAGCAATACTTCACCAAAAACCGTGAACAAGACTCCAAAATTATAAGCGTATCCATGAACGTCTTGCCGGAAGCACGACAGAGGAAAAATTGAGGTGGTGTCAACAAGAAGTACTGCAGTACCTGGCCACAGGTGGCGCTGGTGAGTACACCCCCTTCTAGTATAGTGATCGCTGGCGTATCCCTTCCGTAGAATTCTGTCGGGCAACGGAGTTGACAGCTACATGATTATCGGGTAAGTTTAATATTGAAAAATTTAAATTCAAGTTTTGAATTTGGATGTACTCTTCAAACTTGAATTTGTTCAATTACAGGAGCCCCTCAACTGATCTTTTAATACCTTCCTATCTCTTTTGTACAACAGCTAAAGTCAGGAACAGAAAAAGTATTAGCAAGAACTCCTATGGGAGACAAAGTATGTATGGATAGGAATTGTAGGTTGGCATCTTTGATAGAGGAGTGTAAAACAGGGAAAAGTTGAAGGATATTAAAGATATGAGTGAGAAGAAATAGGAAGTAGAGCCGAGGTTGGTGAGGAGAAAGAGCTCCTCTTTAGCAAATCTTATAGCCTCTTTTATACAGCCTCATGTTTCTATAACAACTTTGTCAATCACCATCTGCTGATAGATATTGCTACAGCAACTTGCTTCTAATCTAATTTACTCTGTAAATCATTTACTTAAGACTTGAATGGTAGAAGATATACTGTACTTATATGTATATCAGTTAATTAAACAATGTTTGTGTTAATCAATATTGGAACTGTCTATGATTTCATTAATTTAATGAAATGGTGGCCATTTGTAGCATAGTAAAATTCCTAATTGTATTTTCTAAATATGTTATTTGCTAGTTATCCAGCCAGCATGTTTGTTTTGGTTGATTCAACTGAACTCCAATCATGAATTTTAGCATTTTGTAGCCCCATCTCTTGAGCATATAAACTTTCTCCCTGCTGCATAAATCAGTATAAGTCTTATACAAATATCTGTGGGATAGTCTTAGTTGCTTCTTAATCACCTCTGAGGCACCTTATAAAACTAGTCATTACCTAACAAGCCAGATCAAGAAAGTAGCTTTTATAATCATGAAATATTTATTGGTAAAGTGCAGTTCTTGAATTCGAATAAGGAAATACTGATTACTGTACTAATAAGAATATAAACAACAACTTTACCACTTATAACAAAATGTTCCATAAACAAACTTATCTATTAATATAGACAGTGTAAAAGTTTATAACCTTAAAAATATAATTTAGCTCACAAACCTCATATATCAATTCATCATGAAGCTGAAGTACCAGCCAAGCACCAGAAAATTTCCCTCGTGGTGTTCTGGGCTGAGTCAGGAATGCAGGAGAAGAGGGAAATGCTGTACGCAATGCACTTGCAATTTCTACCATTGCAAGTTTGACTAGATCAGCTGCCGAGCCTTGTATGGCAGTGTTCACAGCTTGACGTTCACTCTGACCTAAAATGAGAATACAGTGAGTCTTGCTATGTGTTTAGTTCTGACTATGGGTTCTAACTAGTGCAGTATTAAGCTCCAAAAAGCTTGATCTTTGGAAAGTTTTATAATAGGCTGGACTATGTCCTATAATAATATTATCACAAAATAAAATTACCCTTTTGATTATTATTTCATAATAAAGTTATTAATAAACATTAATTGAAACAGACTAAATGTAAGCATTAGAATTTCATTCCAAATTGATGAAAAACAGTTTTTCACACACACACACAGACACACACACAGAGAGAGAGAGAGAGAGAGAGAGAGAGAGAGAGAGAGAGAGAGAGAGGAGAGAGAGAGAGAGAGAGAGAGAGAGAGAGAGAGAGAGAGAGAGAGAGAGAGAGAGAGAGAGAGTAGCCTTTTTTCATGCTTATTTCTTCATTCATATGCCCATAATTATATCACATTTTCTTTAAACATACACTATGATATATCACTGTCTACACGTAATTGCTCTAAATGATGACATTCACATCGAGTAAGAGACTTTAGATACCTGAAATGTATAACAAGAGAACACGAGGAAGACATAAGAGTATAATGTTACTTAGATTGTGAAGCTGGAGTTGAGAACCATAAAAAAGTGGTGGTAGCATTGGTAAAACGGAGATATTGCCCAATTACAGGTAAATAAAAATTCCCCATTAGTAGAGTGCCTGAAGACGCAGGATGGATACATAGGGCTATACTACACCCAGCAAGAGAAAAATAGGAACTTACAAAGAAAATGGACATTTTGATAAGGTAAGTCCTTAAAATGTTAACCCTTTTACCCCCAGGCTATTTGGAAATTTCCAACCCTTAATCCCCAGGGGGTTATTTTTTTCCCAGCATATTTTGCAGAATATCTTTTTTTAATTGCTCTAACAGCCTTAATTTTTGTCATAGAGAGGTCAGGTTGGTCTTATTCTTTTGGAAAATGCCTGAATTTTCTAAAAAAAATTATCAAAAATATGAAAAAAAAAATTCTTTATAGCATTTTTGGCAAGGACGTACAGGTATGTCCATGGGGGTAAAGGGATGGCTATTGTGAAACATACCAGTACGTCCTTTGGGGGTAAAAGGGTTAACATTCATGGTAGTAGTATGATGCGAAGATCAGACTAAGAGCAAGTTTGGAGACATGTTTAGCTGAAAAAAAGTCTGAGACCTCAAAGACTGAAATTGTTTGGACATGTAGCGAGCTGGGAAGAGGAAAAGTCAGTAAGAAAAACAATAAATATGTTATTCGTAGGATAGACACAAGTGGAAATGCCTAAGAAATAGTGGAGAAAGCTGATGGACCCAGTTCAGATACAAGTTAATGAAAACAGGGTACAAGATGTGGTACAAAAATCTAAAATTCATTGTTTAAGTAAATTTGGCTTCTTGCATTTTTTCTAATCATAATAATTTTCTTAATTTTGGTTTTAAGTAAAAGAAATTATTTCTAAATTAAATTTATTTCCATAATTACTTTTAAATTGTAAAATGCTATTGATTCAAAAGTGCAACTTCACTTAACAACCTCAGAATAAAAATAAGAAATAGAAATTTACGACGCACTAAAATGTACCTACTACGTGAGAATGGCATACTCATGTGTAATGTACCAATAAGTCCGAGGAGTATAAAAAGTGCAGAGTAACTAAAACAATAAAGAATATGATTCACATTAGTGAATTTGTGACCCTTAACCTAACATATCACCTTAACGACAATGGGGAGGAGGGTGGGAAACTATTACTATTCAAAAGTAAGTATGAAAAGAGTATATTGTTTAAATATTCTCATTCCCAGGAATAATTCTTTTGAATAATGAAATGCTGAATTTCAAACAATTAAAAAATATATAGGGAAGGGCTAATTGCACAACTTCTCTTTAACTTAATCCTTTCATTCAGTTTAAACCTGTGCCACAAACGCCCTACTATCTCTCACTTTCTCTCTCTCATTTAAATATTCTTGATCATCTTATTCTGAACTATGATCAAGAACAGGAATGATACATATGTGACCTTAAAGAAAACGGAGATTATTTTTTAACAAAATGTAAAAGGACAAATACAGTATCAATCTTTATCCTAAAATTGTAATTGATATATTATAAAGAAAACTATACCTTACTTTTATAAACTCAACTGAAATTACGGTAGTTATTTCAAAACATTCCCTGCTAATACAATAGATCAAAGACTAAACACATCCTAAATCCATGTCTCTCTTGCAATAATTATTAGTTCTGTGCTGCTGTCAGAACTTTTTAAATAAAATTTCTAAACAAATACCCCTGTATCTACAAATCTGATTGGCACTGTCCTGTCCTGTCTTTACCGAATTTAATTTTTATTCTGAGTTGGTGAAGTTGGCAATTATGAATTAATAACCTTTTTCTATTCAAAGAGGCGATTCATGAAAATGGAACATCTCCAAAGTTGTGTCCATATCCATATTGAATCATGATTTTGAATTTTTTTTTTACAGTAATTTTGTCCTTACCTGTATCAGGGTAATCATATATCACCTCTTAATGAACTAATTTTTATAAACACAAGAGTTAAAATCATAAGATCAAATAGTTTTTCAAAATCAATTGTACTTGAGAGGCTACTTACTTCTGGCAAAAGAATTGGCACTACATATGTTAGGAAGATACCTTCGACGACCCATCAGCGTCTCGACGTATCCTTTCTCTCGGCAACTCTCGACTGTGTTTCGCATGAATTCCTGTACTCCTGGGAAACGACTTTTGAATTTGTCCATAAATGTTAAAGCTTCATTTTCATCTACATCTAACTGATCACCAAGTGCGCGTGCACCCATTCCATATATCATACCATAGCAAATCTGAAAGATCGAATATCTGTACAGCACAGCACTGACATAACTTTTTACCTAAGCTGATCATCCAAAATTAAAAGAATATCCTGTGCATCAACAGAGTATATCACCAAAATATGCCTTTTAATAGTCAGCAATTTGTGAAATGAGAAGTACTTTATCATCTTATGAAGATAATGGTTCATTTAATACACATACAATAACTATTTCTAATAACCTGCCTTGATTTTCATATCACTTATCTTTGGGAAGCTCGGATTTATCGACATTTACCTATAAAATTCAAAATTTTCCCATTTTCTTTCCTTCCAACCAGCTCACGCCTCTAGTAATGTAATGTGACATCTAGTTGTAAATGGCAAGAAACAAATTTGGTTCACTAAAATATTGAATCAACTCTTGACCTCAATCATCATTGGGAAGGTGTGTTGGGACAGAAATGATATGAACCTCAGGTGAGTATTGAAATACAGTAACTTGTTTTATCGTTCTAATTCAGTTTATTTCTATGAATTTCACCTGAAGTATTTGAGGCTGAATCCCATACTTTTAAGGAGGTGGGTAAGTGAAGGAAAGAGCCTAATCAACATTCATACCTTAATTGAATACTTACACCAATTAGCCAGTTGAGGCTCCACTCCAATTGCAATAAGTTTAACATTACCTAGCTAAAGTTAGCAAATCTCACACAAAACCACACATATCTATATTCTGAAATATCAAATAATGAATATCCATGTGTGACTAAAAATTAATACCAATTTAAGACTTTTAAATCAATTTGAATGACATCCAGTACACATCATCAATAGATGTGTATTATCTACAATAATAGCAAGCCATGAGGATCTATAAATTAATCCAGTATAGATTTTAAGGCATTTAATCACAAGCCTAATGAACAAAAGGTGCGATTCTTGGGAATAAATTTCAAACAGCCAATTTTATACCCAACCAGTCACTCTTCCATATACTTTTTCTAATGCTATACAAGCATTTGTTTCACTGTTTATCTTGAACATTCTCAGCAAGTTCATGTACAGCCTACCAGAGGAGAAATGGTCTCTTACACTTACTTTACGTCTAAACAATCTTACGTTTAAATAGCTGAACAGAATGGGAAAATACCTGCTTAGCCTGCTGACGTTGCTCTGAAGTAACCTGCGAAACATCGGTCATGTGTACTTGTGCAGCAATCATCTTGAAAACATCTTCCCCGCTATTAAGCAGATGCAGAAGTTTTGTATCAGAGGCCAGATGGGCTAACAATCTCAATTCCAATTGAGAATAATCTGCTGCTAAAAGGATGTTTTCGGGATGGGCCACCAGAGCATGACGAAGACTTACTGTGTGTTCTTCAAATTCTTTAGTCTGAAAATAAGTTTGAAATAAAAAAATTTTTTAAGAATACATACATACATATACCAAGGCCCTTCCCCCAATTTTGGGGGGTAGCCGACATCAACAAAGAAACAAAAACAAAAAGGGGACCTCTACTCTCTACGTTCCTCCCAGCCTAACAAGGGACTCAACCGAGTTCAGCTGGTACTGCTAGGGTGTCACAGCCCACCCTCCCACATTATCCACCACAGATGAAGCTTCATAATGCTGAATCCCCTACTGCTGCTACCTCCGCTAGAAAATAAGTTTTGTCCCTTATCTATAAAACATTCACATTCCAAAACCCTAACTGCCTATTAAAAAGTTTCCGAGAGCTGACCAGATGCTTGAATTAGTAAAAACATCTATAAGGAGTTCTACATATAACTTGGTAACAGTCATAACTCTTAGCCAGTACCTGTAAACCAATTGTGTGCACTAGTAACCAGAGTAAATGGGAAGAAGACACTCCTAGTTAAAAACATGTCAGGTTTTTGTCATCAAAATTACAGAAAATTCTACTTGTGACCGTAAGAGTTAAGAACCTCTTTGCTCTTATTACAAAAATTAACAATCAGACAAAATGTGAAGAGATCCATAGAAAGTAAATATTTCCAATACTTCCTGTATATATAATAAATCTTAAAATAAATCTGTATTTTTTCTTTTCTGTATATATAATGAATCTTAAAATAAACATGATATTTTGATTATAAAATAAATTTTTGAATATACTTACCCGGTGAATATATAATAGTTGACGTCACGGACGGCTCGACAGAAAACCACAAAAACTCGCGAGCGATCGCCATGAAGGTTGCGGGTGTGCCCACCAGCGCCAACTATCGGCCAGATACCGCATATACATGTAAACAGCTCCAGTTCTTCTCATCCCGCTGGGTCTCTATCGGGGAGGAAGGGGGGGCCTTTAATTTATATATTCACCGGGTAAGTATATTCAAAAATTTATTTTATAATCAAAATATCATTTTTAAATATTAAACTTAGCCGGTGAATATATAATAGCTGATTCACACCCATGGTGGTGGGTAGAGACCAGTATCAATACAGTTTACGGCGTATATGCTTAGAGTTTTTGACAGTTATATCATAACAAAACCCAAATAAATATAGGTACCTGGTAAGGAAGCTGACTTTGACGATTACTCTGCCTTGTTAGTCTGCTTTCCTCACGAAGCCCAGCCATCCTCTTAGGATGCTGAAAGACTCCCAGGAGCTGAAGTATCAAGGGCGGCAACCCATACAACAGGACCTCATCAAACCCCTAATCTGGGCGCTCTCAAGAAATGACATTTGACCACCCGCCAAATCAACCAGGATGCGAAAGGCTTCTTAGCCTTCCGTACAACCCAAAAACAAGATTAAAAACATTTCAAGAGACAGATTAAAAGGATATTGGAATTAAGGGAATGTAGTGGTAGAACCCTCACCCACTACTGCACTCGCTGCAACGAATGGACCCAGTGTGTAGCAGTCCTCATAAAGAGTCTGGACATCTTTTAAGTAAAATGACGCGAATACCGACTTGCTTCTCCAAAAGGTCGCGTCCATAATACTTCGCAGAGATCTATTTTGCTTAAAGGCCACGGAAGTTGCTATAGCTCTTACTTCGTGTGTCTTAACCTTAAGCAAGCAACGGTCTTTTTCACTCAAGTGAGAATGAGCCTCTCGGATTAAAAATCTAATAAAATATGACAAAGCATTCTTTGACATAGGTAATGATGGTTTCTTAACTGAGCACCATAAGGCCTCAGATCCACCTCGTAAGGACTTAGTACGAGCTAAGTAGAACTTAAGAGCTCTAACTGGACACAGTACTCTTTCAAGTTCGTTGCCTACGATCTCTGACAGGCAAGGTATATCAAATGACTTAGGCCAAGGACGAGAAGGCAGTTCATTTTTGGCCAGGAAACCAAGCTGAAGTGAACATGTGGCTTTATCTGTGGAAAAGCCGATGTTCTTACTGAAGGCATGAATCTCACTGACCCTTTTAGCCGAAGCCAAGCACACTAAGAAAAGTGTCTTGAGGGTGAGATCCTTCAGGGAGGCTGAATGTAATGGCTCAAACCTGTCTGACATCAGGAACCTTAAGACCACGTCTAAGTTCCATCCAGGAGTTGCCATACGATGTTCCTTAGAGGTCTCGAAAGACTTAAGGAGATCTTGGAGATCTTTATTATTGGAAAGATCTAAGCCTCTATGTCGAAAGACCGAAGCCAACATGCTCCTGTAGCCCTTAATAGTGGGTGCTGAGAGGGAGCGAACATTTCTCAGATGTAAGAGAAAGTCTGCGATCTGGGCTACAGAGGTACTGGAAGAGGACACAGATGCTGACTTGCACCAGTCTCGAAAGACTTCCCACTTCGACTGGTATACTTTGATGGTAGAAGCTCTCCTAGCTCTCGCAATCGCTCTGGCTGCCTCCTTCGAAAAGCCTCGAGCTCTTGAGAGTCTTTCGATAGTCTGAAGGCAGTCAGACGAAGCGCGGGGAGGCTTTGATGAAGATCCTTTACGTGGGGCTGCCGTAAGAGATCTATCCTTAGAGGAAGACTCCTTGGAATGTCTACCAGCCATTGAAGTACCTCTGTGAACCACTCTCTCACGGGCCAGAGGGGAGCAACCAACGTCAACCTTGTCCCTTCGTGAGAGGCGAACTTCTGCAGTACCTTGTTGACTATCTTGAATGGTGGGAATGCATACAAGTCCAGGTGAGACCAGTCCAGTAGAAACGCGTCTATGTGGATCGCCTCTGGATCTGGGACTGGCGAGCAATAGATTGGGAGCCTTTTGGTCAACGAGGTGGCAAAGAGGTCTATGGTGGGTTGACCCCAAGAAGCCCAAAGACTCTTGCACACGTCCTTGTGGAGGGTCCATTCCGTGGGGATCACCTGACCTCTCCAACTGAGACAGTCTGCCAAGACGTTCAAGTCCCCCTGGATGAATCTTGTCAAAAGGGAGATGCCTCGATTTTTTGACCATATGAGGAGGTCCCTTGCAATCATGTACAGCGTGTGGGAGTGAGTGCCTCCTTGCTTGGAGATGTACGCCAAAGCTGTGGTGTTGTCTGAATTGACCTCTACCACTTTGTTTCGAAGAATGCTCTCGAAATTCATCAAGGCCAAGTGGACTGCTAATAGCTCCTTGCCATTGATGTGCATGCTCTTCTGAACTGAGGTCCAAAGACCCGAGCATTCCCGACCGTCCAGAGTCGCACCCCAACCCAAATCCGACGCGTCTGAGAACAACACGTGGTTTGGGTTCTTGACTGCTAGGGACAGACCCTCTCTCAGACTTATGTTGCTGTCCCACCAGTTCAGGCATGATCTTACTGGCTCGGAGACCGGGATTGATACAGCCTCTAAAGTCTTGCTCTTGTTCCAGTGAGAGACTAGATGGAACTGGAGAGGGCGAAGGTGAAGTCTCCCTAGCGAGACAAACTGCTCCAGGGATGACAGAGTCCCTACGAGACTCATCCAACTTCTTACTGAACAACGTTCTCTTTTCAGCATGAGTCAGACTTTGAGCAGGGCTTGTTCTATTCGGGTGGCAGACGGAAAAGCCCGAAAAACTAGACTGCGAATCTCCATCCCCAAATAGAGAATCGCCTGGGATGGAATCAGTTGAGACTTTTCTAAGTTGACCAAAAGTCCCAACTCCTTTGCCAGACCCAACGTCCAGTGTAGATCCTGCAGACAGCGATGACTGGACGATGCTCTGAGAAGCCAGTCGTCCAAGTACAGGGAGGCTCGAATTCCCGATAAATGAAGGAATTTTGCCACACTCCTCATGAGCCTCGTAAACACGAGAGGAGCAGGACTGAGGCCGAAGCACAGTGCTCAAAACTGGTACACCACATTCCTGTAAACAAACCTCAGAAACGGTTGGGAATCCGGGTGTATAGGAATGTGGAAGTACGCATCTCGCAGGTCGAGAGAGACCATCCAGTCTCCCTCTCTGACCGCTGCTAAGACGGACTTCGTGGTCTCCATCGTAAATTTTGTTTTCGTAACAAAAACGTTGAGCGCACTGACGTCTAGCACTGTCCTCCAACCTCCTGTATGCTTTGGGACTAGGAAGAGACGGTTGTAAAACCCCGGTGATTGAAGGTCCGAGACTTTCACCACCGCTCCCTTCTCTAGCAACAGAGACACTTCGTGATGTAGAGCTTGCCTCTTTGACTCCTCTCGATACCTGGGAGAGAGGTCTATGGGAACTGTTACTAGAGGAGGTCTGCGTACAAAAGGTATTTTGTACCCCTCCTTGAGCAACAGAACAGACTCTTGGTCTGCACCCCTCTTCTCCCAGGCCTGCCAGAAGTTGTTCAGTCTGGCCCCTACCGCTGTCTGAGGACGTGGGCAGTCAGACTCTGCCACGGGAGGACTTGGCTCCTCTCCTCTTACCTCTCTTTCCCTCGGCACAAGAGCCTCCCCTGCTGGGAGCTCTGCCACGAAAGGGCGGGATAAACCTAGACGCAGGAGTCTCGATTCTGGGTCTCACAACAAAGGATGAAGAAGGAGCTCCCTTGCGAGCAGAAGCAGCCATCAGGTCATGTGTGTCCTTCTGCACAAGCAAAGCAGCAATGTCCTTAATCAGCTGTTGTGGGAACAAGGCAGCCGATAAGGGAGCAAAGAGCAGTTCCGATCTTTGACAGGGAGTAACTCCTGCTGAAAGGAAAGAGCAAAGGGTTTCTCTCTTCTTCAAGACTCCCGACGTAAAGGTGGAGGCGAGCTCATTGGAGCCATCGCGGATGGCTTTGTCCATACAAGACATAATAAGTAAGGATACATCTTGGTCAGCAGACGAGATCTTCCTACTTAATGCTCCTAGAGACCAATCTAGAAAGTTAAAAACTTCAAAGGCCCTGTATACGCCTTTAAGGAGATGGTCAAGGTCCGAGGAGGACTAACAAATTTTCGAGCGTCTCATGGCCAGGCGACGGGGAGAGTCTACGAGGCTTGAGAAGTCACCCTGGGCAGAGGCAGGGACTCCCAAGCCGAGAACTTCTCCCGTGTCATACCAGACGCTCGATCTAGAAGCTAGCTTAAAAGGTGGGAAGGCAAAGGCCGACTTCCCCAAACTCCTCCTGGTAACCAACCAGTCGCCTAGAAGACGTAAAGCCCTTTTAGAAGAGCGAGAAAGCACTAGCTTAGTAAAGGGAGGCTTGGTAGCAGCTAAGCCTAGCGCAAACTCAGACGGAGGCGAACGAGGAGCAACAGTAACAAAATGATCTGGGAAAAGATCCTTGAAAATCATCATGATTTTCTTAAAATCCATCGAAGGTTGCACAGCCTTAGGTTCATCTACATCTGATAAAACGTCCAAAGGATTATCATTAGGAGGAGGATCAGCAGCGTCCTCATCTGAAGGAACCTCGTCCGACAACTGATGAGTCTCAAGCAAGGGAGAGACCTGCCTTGGTGGCAATGCTTGACAAGCAGAGTCCACACGCAAAGGCGCATCAGTAGCAGTCCAGGAAGCTACGTCATGTAACTGCTTAACGGACTGACTAGCAACAACAACAGGAGCGGGAGGACGCTCGACGTCAAGTCGAGACTGCCTTGACTGCCTAGATTGAGCAGTTAAAACAACTCTTGACTGCGGTGCTTGACGCTCAACGTCAAAACAAGTCAACTTAGCTGGTTGGCGAACGTCCTGAACGTCAACAAGAGCATGCGGCAGCGGCTGAACGTCCACAAGCGGCTGAAAGTCAACACGGGACTGCATCGAGTGAGGCTCCAAGTCACGTGACTGACGTGACTTTGTAACGTCAACGTCAACAGGACGAGCAAAGGCTCGTTTGGGCGGCTGACGGCCAGGATCTCGATCAGCGTAACGGCGAGGATCATCGTGAACCTGCTCAACAGAATACTCCTCCATAAGGGAGGCAAGCTTATTCTGCATATCCTGCAGGACAACCCATTTAGGATCAACGGGAGTCGGTACGGGTCGAGACGATGGTAACGTCTGTGACTGCAAAACATTGCCTAAACTAAGACTCTCGGAGCCCGTGTTACGCTTTTGTTTAGGCGGCGAGCAGTCTTCCGATGACTGCACAGGGTCAGAGCTGTCCCAATGGCTACAGCCAGGACGCTGGACCTGTCCTGAAGGGACTGACTTCCGCTTTAAGGGTCTCGAAACCTTGCTCCACGGTTTCTTACGCGAGAAGCCTTCGGATGACGAGGAGAAAACCGCCTCGCTCGTCTTATGGTAGGGGCGGTCTTGACGAGACCCGCCCGAAACCATAGAGGGAACGTCTGTTCGTTGGTTAAAGCCTCTCGTCCCCATAAGTTCTACGACATTACTTCTCCCTGGTGCATGGGAGCTTGCAAGAGGTCTCGGACTAGGCGAACGACAAGCACGAACAGACGAACCCTCGGTCGCAACACTGATAACACTTTGCGCACTAATCACTTTATCCCCACGATTTTCTAATGTGGCACTCTGACACTTTAACACTTTTACATCCGCCATGAGTTGATTACGGTCCGTAGCCAAAGATTCAACTCTCTCGCCCAACGCTTGAATGGCACGCAACATATCCCGCAGTTCAGGGGCATGGGAGGAGGAAAATTCTAATGATCTAGAGGAACTTCTCCTCACCCTATCTCTCTCTAGCTTACGAGAATACTTATCAAACTCTAGCCAGTCGAATTCCGAAAGAACCACGCACTCATCACACCGATCTCCTAATTGACAGGTTTTACCCCGGCAATTAGAACACACGGTATGTGGGTCGAGAGAGGCCTTTGGAAGACGTTTGTTACAATCCCTAGCATTACATTTACGAAATTTAGGAATTGGAGAAGGGTCAGCCATTTTGAAAAGTCAAAGAAAATCCAAAAACAATCCAAAGTCATCAACAATAAAATCTATCCAAAAAAGAGTTCAAGAGTTTTAATTGAAGATAAAAACACCTGCACTGCGAAAGCTCAAAACCAAAAAGAAGTACTTCACCAAGAATGACGAAAAACTCCAGGTCAACAGCGAGTAATGGAATCAACTTGTCGACAAGACCGACAGAGAAGAACTGGAGCTGTTTACATGTATATGCGGTATCTGGCCGATAGTTGGCGCTGGTGGGCACACCCGCAACCTTCATGGCGATCGCTCGCGAGTTTTTGTGTTTTTCTGTCGAGCCGTCCGAGACGTCAGCTATTATATATTCACCGGCTAAGTTTAATATTTAAAATTGCATTTTTCATTTTCTGTATACTGTATATAATGAATCTTAAAATAAATTTTTATTTTTCCATACTATAAAAACCTGGGCTGGCTATAGAACTACTTAGCTACTTGAGCAGCCACCATGGGACCAAGAATAAAGCTGTCAAGGGACATGTTGGTATACTCTCGTAGGTAGAAGGCTGTATAGGTAGTCTTTTGTTTCTATAACCCAGCCTTCAACATCTGGCCAACTACAAGAGTCCTCTTGAAGGCAAGGGTGAGGCCAATACTTCTGACTGTGAGATCTGGTCCTAGCTGGAACCTGGACCCTAATCAATCAATTAATCAGTGATCGAGGCATACCCTTTATGGATCGCCTCATGAAGCCAGAAAGAGATCATGTACCTTAAAACCTCTTACTTGGTCCTGCCAGTACTAAGGAAGAGTTGCTGATGCTCAGACCTGAGATGTTGGGTTCTCTTTAGATATAGAAGCATCTCTCTCATTGCTAACTGATGCTCTACGTAGAGAGGGGATGAAGAAGGACTCAAACCTGGGGATGTGCACCAATGGCTTCCGAGTTTTGACCATGAAACCTGGCACAAAAATGAAGGAGACCTTCTTCCACACCTCAGCGTGAGTGACTAATTATGAGTGTGCAACTCTTCTACTCTCTTTGCCGAGGCTAAGGCTAGCAAAAAGACAGTTTTGAAAGTAGAATTCCTAACTCGTGACCTTCTCAAAGGCTCGAACGGGGTACAAGTAAGAGCCTTGAGAATGAGGGTACCATCCCACTATGAAAGCCTGAGGTCCTGGGATGGGCAAGGCTGCTCGAAGCTCCACATGAGCATAAACAACTCTCAAGAGGAGGAAGGGTCTATAACCGTCAGTGACAGACTATATTCAAGGCTGAGAGGTAGCTTTTGACAGCAGCGACTGAGAGGTGCTTCTCTCGGAGAAGGAAGGGGACACCTGAGATTTGCAGTAGAGATGCTCTGACCTGGAGAAGTATCCCTTCTTTGACACCAATCACAGATGGCACACTTCCTTTGTGGACAGCTGCAGTTACCCAAATATCTGAGCAGTGCCTTGTGAAAAGTCTTTCACTCAAAGGAGATGCTGAATAGTCTCCAACTAAGAAGTTCCTGCAACATCACAAAGTGGTGGTACCTTTGAAACTTCGGCTGAAAGAGAAGTGCAACCTCAAAAAGTAGTGCTAACAGATCGGTATAGCACTCAGTATGTGGCCATCTGGAAGCCACCAGGGTTCTCTTGAGTCCTGGCATAATCAACACTTGCTGGGATAACCCCACAGAGCAGGAAGCCTCTCCGCTGCTCAGATGTAGGAAAAACTGCGACTCTATAATCTGCCACTGGCGATTGAGTGTGTCTGCTAGTTCATTCCTCTTGCCTGTCAACTCTATGGGGTGGAATGCTACCCAGATGTGCATGCGCTTCATCAGCTTGCACAGAGGGAGCGAGACCACGTGCTCTTGATTGTTGACAAAAGACATTACAGGGGTATTGTCGCTCATCATCAATATCAAGTGCTTCCTCAAATGGTCTTGAAATGATTGCAGCACTAAAAAAATTGCTTGCATTTTATTATCATTATTACTAGCTAAGCTACAACCTTGGTTGGAAAAGCAGGATGCCATAAGCCCCAGGGCTCCAATAGGTTAAAATAGCCCAGTAAGGAAAGGAAACAAGGAAATAAATAAACAACAAGAGAAGTAATAAACAATAAAAATAAAATATCTCAAGAACAGTAACAACATTAAGTTGAATCTTTCATATATATACTATACAAAATGAAAAAACAAGAGGAAGAGAAATAAGATAGAACAGCGGGCTCAAGTGTACCCTCAGGCAAGAGAACTTTAATCCAAGACAGAGGTAGGCCATGTCACAGAGGCTATAGAAATATTCTCACTCCTCATTCCTTTTTTAGTGCTTCTTGATTTAAAATATTATTCAAAATGCCCTGTGGTAGGGTTGTAAGAATACTACCACCGTACATTATGAGGGTAGTAGAAAGTGACTAAAAAGACAGCTGCTGCCTTGCAATTCAACTTTATTCAAAGGTTAAGCACACTGCTAATAACTGTGATTGATGACTGCAGCAGCATGCAATTATTATTATTATTACTAGCTAGGCTATAGCCCTAGTTGGAAAAGCAGGATCCTATAAGCCCAAGGGTTCTAACAGGGAAAATAGCCCAGAGGGGAAAGGAAATATATAAATAGATAGAATTGTGTGCCTGAGTGTACCCTCAAGCAAGAGAACTCTAACTCAAGATAGTGGAAAATCATGATATAGAGGTTATGGTACTACCCAAGATCAGAAAACAATAGTTTGATTTTGGTAAATTTAAAACAAGGTAAAGTTGAAGTTGAACAGCCAAATAAGAAGCGACCACAGGTAACAATTAAAAACCAAATGAAGCATAGCTGGGGGATGAAGGGATACCACAAAGAACATCACATTTTGGGTACTGTACAATGGTCTACACATGTCAAATTATACGTGGTACCTACTATAGGGTACATTTAATATAAAGTGTAAGGATCTTCAAGGCCATAGAAATGTCATGTATGAACACACATATAATGATTTGTGTTTATATATTAGATTTTCCTTGGAAGAAACAATTTACCATAATAAACAAAACACTTACCAAAAGCGGAGCTAACTGCATCATTATTATTGAACTTGACAAGGCTTGTTGTTGTTTTCTCAAACCACAACTGCTATCTGAAGTTACTTTAATTTCTTTCTGGAAAAAAAAAACATGAATAATATGCAGGTAAGAATCATGTAGTTAAGGACAAAAGGGAAGCTACAAAGAACTATTAATAATGCCTAGCATACAATGCGAGGAGCACTGTAGACACTGCCCACCATGGGAGTTCCCACTAATTTCTGTCATACTCAGTTTCACATTTAATGAAAGTACTATTTTCATACGCAAGTTTTTAAAAAGTCAAACCTGAATGTTAAAATCTCTTGGTACAGCCTGGAGATTAGGTTCTTGCATGGTAACCCTTCCTGTTGCAGTATATATGTGTATGTTTGGGTGAATACGATCCATTCCCAGATACTTATTATACAGACGCTCGTGCTGAAGGGGAAATATTACCTGGAAAAAAAATTTTGGAAACAATAAGTAAATTATTTTGTTGCCATAAAAACAAACTGCAAAAGGAAATATTAACATGGATTTGTAAAGAAATATGAACCATCCCCCAATTTAATAATATGCACCCCAAATTTCAATCAGGTTACACACACTGCATGACTTGCAACCAGACTACATTCTTGAAAACTGGCCGTGGATCAGGGAATTATATATACTAAGTCCCCTAGATAAAAATTTTCAAATCAATAATTTTAAAAGATAAGAACTAGAGTAATAAATAAAAAATTGTTTGAGTAAGTATAAATCAGAATGCAAATCAATTAACTTCCTTTGAAACCATTTTATTTTGAATGAATAACTATAAGGAATCTTGATACACAGGTAGGCTAACTCCCGAGTGTCAGCAAGACCAGCCGACTGAAAAAAAAATGAGTAAATGGTTGGGTTATGAGCTACTAGACTAAGTTAATCATGTTGCACTCTTCCATTTGAGAACAATACAGCACTAGGATTCTATAGCAGCTGGAATAGTATAATATTGCAGCCTATGAATCTATTAAAATACAAAATGTAATTGTTTATTTACAATGAAATTTTTTACCATGCAATAAAACTTTGAAATTGAAAAAAAATCATACCCGTGATTTATCATTCTGTGTTTGTTATTAAAATTTAACTGACAATTGTATTTGACACATGTAAAACTGGTTGTTATTCCATAGGAAGAGTGAGAAACCCATTTAACACGGGGGAATTTAATGGCTACCTGCATGATCAAATTCCCATCACAGAGAATGCACAATATTAACAATATACCATACTGCATTATTTATTGTGTATGTCCAAATTTCAAATAATTACACATGACACATACTAAATACACATCCCTTGAAGAAACTTTATCAGAACATTGGATATTCTGATCTATCCAATTACAAAAGTCTCATGATGTTATTTATTACATTAGATATGCTATATTTGATCATATTCTTTTATAAGAATAAGCCATAAGGGCCAGTCTATTAAGAGTAATAGGAGAGCATTTAGTTTAAGGAGGAACATTTCCGTTGATTGTCAAATGGTTATATTTAGAGCAAAGGTAAAAAATACAATATACATCTACTTTGACCTAAAAAATCCATCTACAAACATTTAATATTTTTCAAACTTTCAATTAAAAACAAATCCTTAAGCCTCATGTCCAGTATTACAGCATTTCTGGGTCGACCTGTGACGGCCGGTGAAAAGTCCTTCTTTCTACTTTTTCTGATATAAATCTTCCAAATATACCAGAGAAAAATAAAAGCATGGAATGCAGAGGTTACTACCCTCGCGCGAGCACCTTGTGAGTGTCGTGTATACATCAGGGGCGTGTGAAAACCACTATTCACAGGCTGTCTTCCATTTAGATAACTCCTTCAATCAAAGGGAAGAGCCGTAACAAAGACCCCAGAAACCACACTTGGACCACGCCACGTCACCCACACGAACGCCTTCTAGGTCATCCTTCTGTTTTGGACTTGCCCGCTAAGTCGTAATTTTTTTGTGCTCGGTGTTTTCGCAAGTGATTGTCGTCAATTCAACATGACTGACGCTGCTACTTCACCTTTACCAATGTTAAGTACCATAGTTTGTTTTGACAGTTTTTTTCAGTACCGGGCATTTGTTCTCTTTCCAGTAATGTGGATTTTAATTTTGGAAGCGGCTTGACCTTCCTCGGTGACGGCAGCCATTTTAATTTTATTCGCTTCGGTAGTTTTTCAAGTTAATATTGCCCATCTGGTACTCTGTCATCTAGGCTATATCACTTACGTTTTATGACCATTTTTATTATCATTATTTTATTATTGTTTTTACTATGGTATTTTTTTGCTAGCAAGTCCAATTTGGACGAAGAATAACGATCTGGCCTTTGTTATTGTTTATGTACACGCCTCAGGAAGGTGCTCGTTTTAGACTATATCTTTATATTTATTTGTTTCGTTGTCGTTATTCTTCGTTCTTGGTTATTACATTTTTATCATTATTCTTATCATATTATTGTGTGATTTGGTTCTTTATAATGTAACCATGAGAGCGTGAGCATAGAGTGCTCGTTTTCTGTTACTACAGTTACGAGTTACCCTTTCTCTCGTTTTCTTTCTTAAGCTCGAGTAAGGAGAGGTGGTTTTCCTGTTTTCCGTTTTATACGATCACGAGTTATTCCTGCCTCCGCTTCTTCTCAGGGTTTATGATATTACGTTTGATGGTATTTACGTTTTATTGATGTGGTTACTGTTAATATAGCTAGGATTATTAATAGGTTCCGTTAGTATACGAATCTTTTTTTTTGGGATCGCTTGATGCCGACACCCGTAGCTCCGTTCTCTTCGGAACGTTCACCGCCTTGAGTTATACTCCGCTATGATGGATACTCATTGGGTTGGGAACTAGTCAAATATTTGGAGTGCAACGGTGAAATCCGGCACTCAGACTCCGGCTTCGGCCTTATGCACGCGAACCTTTTTTCATGATTAATCACCGCCTTGAGTTATACTCCGCTATAATGGATACTCATTGGGTTGGGAACTAGTCAAATATTTGGAGTGCAACGGTGAAACCCGGCACTCAGACTCCGGCTTCGGCCTTATGCACGCGAACCTTTTTTCATGATTAATCACCGCCTTGAGTTATACTCCGCTATAATGGATACTCATTGGGTTGGGAACTAGTCAGATATTTGGAGTGCAACGGTGAAATCCGGCGCTCAGACTCCGGCTTCGGCCTTATGCACACGAACCCTTTTTCATGAATAATCACAATTTCATTATTACGGTCCTTTTTCATCGAATCTCCGGCTTAACCAGATATCACACAGACGTTCAGCATTGAGGTTAATATTATCTTACCAATGATGTTCACGTTTTCACTATGACGGACCTTTGTCACCAGATCTCTGGTGGCAACAGAGATCACTCAGACGTTCAGAACCGGGGTTAACATTATTTTACCGATGAGGTTTATAGTTACATGTTACGTGGTTACTGGATTTTAGTATATTAATTTGTAGCTCTAGCTAACAATTTTGAAAATCATATTAGCCACACATAATTAATGTTATTTATTTCTATTGATTCATCTGTTCACTGACCAGAGTCTCAAAGAACAGTAAATGGCCTTTCATGGCATGGTTGGTTTTGACCTGGCTTTTCATTAGAAGGCGCTAGCGTTCGATCCCAAGTACTGAGTAGAAATTTATTTCTATTTGAACACGATGTTGTATGGATATTTATCCATATATATACATATTTATAATTAAATATATGCATAAATATAGACATATGTATTATATACATGTACAAATATATACATAAACATATATATTATTATTTATAGATAATTTGGTTGATCCCAGCCTGTGAATAGGATCACTAACCAGAGTTTCAAGGAACATCCAGACTTATGTCTCCTTTCTTTTACAGAAGGTCCGCCTACATGGTATGGTTCCTGGAGTCATGCACGCTCTGCTACGAGCTGTCCTCCCTACTCCTGAACGTTGATGTAAGTTGGTTCTAATTTGTTTCTTTTTGGTATCCTTTGGCGATGATTTAATTTGTTCTGGATTTATGTATACATTGCTTATGGAGGAGAACGGTCTTCTCCTTCATCACTAATCCCCTCACTTCTTTCAGGATGATGATGAATCTCTCCAGGCTGCAAGAGCGGCTCTCCGCCCTTGGGTATCAAGATTTAGAAGGAATACTCCATCTGGCGGACCCTATCTCCTCGGCGTGTCCTCTCTAGGGTTGGACGTCGACCCCATGGATGGGCAGGTAGGTGGTGATGAGTTTTGAGCCTTCAGCTTTGCCATTATCTGCGTCACCGGCCTAGGACCCTCAAAGGATCCTGATGTTCATATTACTTTGCATAAAACCGTGACTGCTAAAAGACGAAGCCCGATAAGTCCAGGGCTTCGACAGGGGGTCGTGCTCAGGATCCCTCCTTCCCCGCCGACCTGATCAGGGATAGGGTTAAAGAGCAGATACAACACATTCTAGGGCAAGCCAAGGAGCTATGACGGAGCTCAAAGATATGGTGGCGAATCTGATCCGTTCAGGAACTTGGATGTCTCCCCCTACAGCCCCAGACGCATCGAAGTAACCTCCTTCGATAAAAACAACACATAGAAATTTGCCTTACATGTCCCATATATAGATGGTACCATAACTCTGGATGGCATAGACGTCCGCCCTCTGGAGGTCCTAGAATTTACTCTCAGGGACTAGAATTCCCATTCAACGGATTCGTTCGATTGAAAGAGCATGCCTTGGTTGGGTTAGACAAGGTACCGAAGGTAACGGTAATATTTCCTAAAGAGCAGGCCCAATCTGTCTGGGCCAGGATGTTGTCGGTCTGGGGGTACGCTAATTCCAAGCTCACCCCACACAATGGGGCCTACGCCATATCTACAACTGCTCTCATTATTACCTTGCCTATTACGGATAAATTGACAGGTCTTACTATTCAAGCTGTCAAAGAAGGTTCGGCCATGCCGGCTCTTAAAGAGACGGACCCCACCTCGGGGAGTCCCTAGCCTCGATTTATCCCACTGAGACCTTGTTTCGGATATTCACGAAGAACCTAGCTCTGTCCTTCCAATTCGACCTACACGCTTTGTGGTCTGCTCGGGTTAGTTGTAGGAAATACGTTCTGTCTGAGGCCTCTATCAGACATGAACCGAGCAGGCTGATAGCTTCCTCCTGCTGGGGTAAAACCCTCTTCCCTCAGCAGGAGGTGAACAAGGTTCTACAAGATGATACAAGAGCAAACCAAAATTGCAGGTGAGGCGGGGCCTCACTGCCGAAAAGAAGGTCGAAGACCAAAAGCAAGCTTTCTTCAAGAAGAAGCAGAGAGTTACCCCCTACAAAACAAACCGGGGTCACTGTCATCAATAGTCAGTTACCCACTCGTCATCACAGTCTTCCTCTGATTCGACGTCTATGCATCCGAATCCCCCTCATCAGGTGGTCTACCTCACTGATTCCCCAGGTACACAGCCCAACCCCATTTGGATGTCCTCGCCTGCATACAGCCCTAGCTCCGAACCCTCAGGTTCCTTTCGTGGACACCAGAGAGGAAGCTACAGGAGTAGAAGACAGTTCCGCCATCGGGGCGGACCTGGGAAAAAGGGGGCTCGGGGAAGGAAAGGACCTAGATTCACTCCCTCACAACGAGGTGGTCCCGGTAGGAGGGAGACTTTACCACTTTCGAGACCATTGGACCTTCGGTCCGTGGGCTCATAGCATAATCTCTAAAGGTTTGAGGTGGAAATGGCCACAAGGTCCTCCTCCTCCACCAGTGACCTTCTCCCAGAAATCGACTCCCATCCTGAAAGAGTACACCACAGAGTTACTCAAGAAGAAAGCAATCAAACGGGATCGATCACTTAAGTTCCAAGGCCGCCTGTTCACAATTCCAAAGAAAGGCTTGTCGGCATTGAGAGTGGACCTGGACTTGTCAAAGCTAAACTCTTACATTCTCTGCGACAAGTTCCGGATGTTGACTATCTCTCAGGTACGGACCTTACTTCCCCGTGGGGCCGTCACCACCTCTGTCGATCTTACCAACGACTATTATCATGTGCCTATAGCTCGAAACTTCTCTCCTTATCTGGGTTTCCACCTAGGCAGGAAAGCCTTTGCGTTCAAGACATGCCCTTCGGCCTCAACATTGATCCCAGGATATTCACGAAACTGGGAGAGACAGTGTTAGAACAACTCAGGAACCAAGAGATACAGATCATTACTTATCTGGACGGTTGGCTCATTTGGGCCCAGTCGGCCATAGAAGGCAACAGAGCTACGAAGGAAGTACTTCGATTTCTCGACAACCTGTGATTTCGGGTCAATCTCCAAAAGTCTCGCCTGCAACCATCAGGCCACTTAGAATGGTTAGCCATTCAGTGGGACCTTTCAAAGCACACGTTGTCTCTCCCTTCCAAAAAGGTAAGAGGAATAGCTTCCAAGATCAAGAATTTTCTCAAACACAAGCAGGTGTCCAGAAGAGCCTTAGAAAGTATCCTCGGCCTTCTCCAATTCACTTCAGTAACAGATCTCCTATTAAAAGCCAAACTCAAAGACATCAATCGAGTTTGGAGAAAGAGAGCTACAGTACCTTTAAGAGACAATGTCTCGAAGATCCCCTCTGTCTTGAAAATGAGACTAAGCCCATGGTCCGAACCGAAGAACCTCTCCAAATCAGTTCCTCTACAATTCCCACCTCCACAAGTGACATTCCATACAGCCGCGTCTCTAAGTGGATAGGGGGATTACTCCGAACATCAGATGTTTCAGGGCTCTTGGTCACCCGCCATGAAACAGTCCCATATTAATGTTCTCGAAGCCATGGCAGTGTTCTTGACCCTGAAGAGACTCTCTCCTCCGAGGTCGACCCACATCAGAGTAGTGTCAGACAGCACACACGTAGTACACTGCGTCAACAGGGGAGGATCCAAGTCACCCAACCTGAATCAGATCCTGGTCACTATCTTCGCCTGGGCAACAGAAAAGAACTGGTTCCTTTCAGCAACTCACCTAGCAGGAGTCCAGATTGTGAGAGCGGACTCACTATCCAGGACGAAACCACTGGAGTCAGAATGGTCTCTAGAAATAATTTCATTCCGGTGGATACTCAGGCTGGTTCCGGACCTCCAGGTAGATCTATTCGCAACTCAGATGAATCACAAACTACCTTGTTATGTGACCCCAACCCTGGACTCTCAGGCTTATGCCATGGATGCATTACCCCGGGATTGGAACTATTAGAAGAAGATTTACCTATTTCCCCCCAGTGAATCTTCTAATGAAACTTTTACACAAACTACGCTCCTTCCGGGGCGCAGTGACTTTAGTACCACCTCACTGGCCAAGAACAGTTGGTTTCCTCTCCTCCTCGAGTTGAAACTCCGTCCCTTCCGGATCCCGTTCCCCAAACTGACCCAAGTAATCCAAACTCACTGTGTCAGATTACTCAAGGATAGCCAAAACTCTAACTTTGTGGACTACAGGAAGTTTGCAGCTCGTAGAGACGCAAACATTGAACCGGAAAACGATCTCTTCATCGAATCAGACAAAAGGGACTCGACAATTCGCCAATATGATTCGGCCGTTAACAACTAGCAGATTCCCTAAGAGTTCAGACCATACTCATGTCTCCGAATTTAGCCATCTCTTTCTTGAGGTTCCTATTTGACAAAGGCCTAACAGTTAGCACTTTAACCACCATCAAGTCAGCTTTGAAGAAGATCTTCCTTGTTGGGTTCAACATTAACCTAGCTGACTCCTATTTCTCATCTATTCCAAAAACATCTGCTAGGCTTCGACCTTCGGTTCGGCCACAAAAGGACTCTTGGTCTCTGAACGGTGTCCTCAAACTTGCGACGGACACGGACAATGAATCCTACTCTTATATCACTCTTCTTAGGGAGACTTTATTTCTAACGGCTTTGGCCTCAGATGATGGAATATCAGAACTAGCAGCTCTCTTACGAAACCCGGAAAACATAGATTTCCTCCCTTCAGCCGAAGTACTCCTTTCTCCAGACAAAGCTTTCCTAGCTAAAAAAATGAGGATCCGCAAAATAGGTGCTCCCCTCGGAAGATTATTCTTCTTCCCCAGGATCTTTTCTCTGTGTCCAGTCACTACTCTCAAGGCCTTTTTAGCTAGAACTGCCACCCGCTCGTCTGGCCCCTTGGTTATCAGGGAACAAGGAGGTACTATTTCCATTCACGGTATCAGGCAACAAATCCTCTACTTCATTAAACATACTAATCCGGAATCATTTCCCCAGGCTCATGATATACGGACAGTAGATACCTCCATCAATTACCTCCAGAACAGGGACTTTGATGATTTTAAAAAATATACGGGTTGGAAATCCCCTATGGTTGTCAAACGCCACTATCTAAAGATCTTACAGGCCCTTAAATACCCGACGATGGCAGCGGGGAGCCTTATCCCTCCCCATTAATCTCTTCTTCTTCCTTTCTTCCATCTCTTCTCTTCTCCCTCCTACCCGCCACTCACACCACGTCGCCACTCTCCTGGGTAGTTCGTTAGCCCTATGATATTTGCCATGTTTAATTCCTATGGTTTAACTGTTATTGTAGTTACCGTTCCTTTAATGTTTAGATATGCTTAGAAATGTAAGGTTTGATGCCTTTTGCGATTCGACACTCAGTTGATTCCTTGTCGTCATAGTTATTTAGCCTTACGTTCCCTATGTCATTTGGCTAGTTGGTAATTGGACGTTTTCTTACATTATTATATTATATTATTGTCGTACATGGTGATTGTATTCTCCTCATTATGTTATTACTTTATTGGGCTTGGAAGGCATTCTCTGGTACATTTTCACCAGCCGTCACAGGTCGACCCAGAAAAGGGATTTTGACGAAGGAAAAATCTATTTCTGGGGAGAGACCTGTGACGCCCGGTGAAACCCTTCCCGGTTATTTTTGTACGGACCCACCCTTTCCTTACCAAGCCATAAGTTCTTGCAGAAGGATGACCTAGAAGGCGTTCGTGTGAGTGACGTGGCGTGGTCCAAGTGTGGTTTCTGGGGTCTTTGTTACGGCCCTTCCCTTTGATGAAGGAGTTATCTAAATGGAAGACAGCCTGTGAATAGTGGTTTTCACACGCCCCTGATGTATACACGACACTCACGAGGTGCTCGCGCGAGGGTAGTAACCTCTGCATTCCATGCTTTTATTTTTCTCTGGTATATTTGGAAGATTTATATCAGAAAAAGTAGAAAGAAGGACTTTTCACCGGGCGTTACAGGTCTCTCCCCAGAAATAGATTTTTCCTTCATCAAAATCCCTTATCTGTCTTCCAAAGCTAAGATTAAATATCCCAAACCAACATCATTAAGGCTTCTATCTTGTTTCAGATTAACTTATGTACCTGGACTGCACCCTCTAATGGGCTATGATAAGCATTGAGCCTCTGCCACATTAGATTAGCTTTATGACGCTGGTTGCGTACATTTGCCCTTTGCTCAAAAAGAAAAAGTACACATGGTCTACAGAGTGAAATTAATATGATACAAGACTGATGTTTAAACCTTCAGATATATAGAAAGAAATCCTCTAAAAGCAAATCAAAAACTTTAATCAAGGCCATCAACTCTCAAACTTTAACGGACATACTCAAAAGAACCACTGATATAACTACTGCTATGTATTACCTTTGTAAGCGAGGAATTTATTTTGCGCCACTGAAGTATCAGAGATGGAAGAGGATGTAAATTTTGGAGTTTTTCTAGGGTTTCTTTGTTTGTGGGACCATTTATTCTACTACCTTGACCACCTCTGCCTCTTCTACCCCTGAAAATGTAAGATTTTTGCAATGGAGGAAGGAAGGCATTATGAATTAATTCATGGATATAATATAAAGGAAGCATGAAAATACAAACTAGTTTTTAACAATACTAATATTAACAATAATATGGTTTATTTGAAAATAGTACCTTGATGTAGTTCCTTGACCAGGAGGGACTGGAAGATGAAGTTCGCGATACAAAACTTGACTTGTTTCCTCTGGAGACGTTAGAGAGAATGGATGACCAACCACTGAATAAGCCTCTTGTTCCAATAAAGCCATTTTTTCCTGGTTCCAGTAAAAAGTTGACAAAAATTTAAAATATTCAAAACTACTCATCATACTCCAGAAGTGTATGAAAGAACTTGGTTCTCATATTTTCTTTAAATCAAGTATTTGCCAACAATAGATTTTACGTTAGCTGGGAAATATTGCATACTTTTTTAAACTATTAGAGAATAAATTTATAAAATAGATTACATTTGCTAAAATACATCCACAAAGATCAATAACTCATCAAAATAAGTTTTTACAAGGTAAAATGTTATTTTCATTAGTAAAATAAATTTTTGAATATACTTACCCGGTGATCATATAGCTGTCAGCTCTGCTGCCCGACAGAAAAACCTAAGGACAAAATACGCCAGCGATCGCTATACAGGTGGGGGTGTACATCAACAGCGCCATCTGTCGAGCAGGTACTCAAGTACTCCATGTCAACACAGAACCAATTTTCTCCTCGGCCCACTGGGTCTCTATTGGGGAGGAAGGGAGGGTCCTTTAATCTATGATCACCGGGTAAGTATATTCAAAAATTTATTTTACTAATGAAAATAACATTTTTCAATATTAAACTTAGCCGGTGATCATATAGCTGATTCACACCCAGGGGGGTGGGTAGAGACCAGCATAATATGTTAACATTAAGAGCTAAGTATTTTGTATTTCATTTTAGCAGTTATTCAAAATAACAAACAAAATTAATAAGTACCTGGTAAGGAAGTCGACTTGAACAATTACTCTGCCTTTTTAAGTACGTCTTCCTTACTGAGCCTCGCGATCCTCATAGGATGCTGAGCGACTCCTAGGAGCTGAAGTATGAAGGGTTGCAACCCATACTAAAGGACCTCATCAAAACCTCTAATCTAGGCGCTTCTCAAGAAATGACTTTGACCACCCGCCAAATCAAGTAGGATGCGAAAGGCTTCTTAGCCTTCCGGACAACCCAAAAACAATAATAAAACATTTCAAGAGAAAGATTAAAAAAGGTTATGGAATTAGGGAATTGTAGTGGTTGAGCCCTCACCCACTACTGCACTCGTTGCTACGAATGGTCCCAGAGTGTAGCAGTTCTCGTAAAGAGACTGGACATTCTTAAGATAAAAAGACGCGAACACTGATTTGCTTTTCCAATAGGTTGCGTCGAATATACTTTGCAGAGATCTATTTTGTTTAAAGGCCACGGAAGTTGCGACAGCTCTAACTTCGTGTGTCCTTACCTTCAGCAAAGCTTGGTCTTCCTCATTCAGATGGGAATGAGCTTCTCGTATTAACAGTCTGATAAAATAGGATAAAGCATTCTTTGACATAGGCAAAGATGGATTCTTAACTGAACACCATAAAGCTTCAGACGGGCCTCGTAAAGGTTTTTAAATAGAACTTAAGAGCTCTTACAGGACATAAGACTCTTTCTAGTTCATTTCCAACCACACGATAAGTTTGGAATATCGAACGATATTGGTCAAGGCCGAGAAGGCAGCTCGTGTTTGGCTAGAAAACCAAGTTGTAGAACATGTAGCCGTTTCGGATGAGAATCCGATGTTCTTGCTGAAGGCATGAATCTCACTGACTCTTTTAGCTGTGGCTAAGCATATCAGGAAAAGAGTCTTAAAGGTGAGATCTTTCAGGGAGGCTGATTGTAGCGGTTCGAACCTGTCTGACATAAGGAATCTTAGTACCACGTCTAAATTCCAACTAGGTGTAACCAAACGACGCTCCTTCGTGGTCTCAAAAGACTTAAGGAGGTCCTGTAGATCTTTATTGTTGGAAAGATCTAAGCCTCTGTGACGGAAGACTGATGTCAACATGCTTCTGTAACCCTTGATAGTAGGAGCTGAAAGAGATCGTTCTTTCCTCAGATATAAGAGAAAGTCAGCTATTTGAGTTACAGAGGTACTGGTCGAGGATACGGATACTGACTTGCACCAGTTTCGGAAGATTTCCCACTTCGATTGGTAGACTCTAAGGGTGGATGTTCTCCTTGCTCTAGCAATCGCTCTGGTTGCCTCCTTCGAAAAGCCTCTAGCTCTCGAGAGTCTTTCGATAGTCTGAAGGCAGTCAGACGAAGAGCGTGGAGGCCTTGGTGTACCTTCTTTACGCGTGGCTGACGTAGAAGGTCCACCCTTAGGGGAAGTGTTCTGGGAACGTCTACTAGCCATCGAAGTACCTCGGTGAGCCATTCTCTCGCGGGCCAGAGGGAAGCAACTAGCGTCAGCCTTGTCCCTTCGTGAGAGGCGAACTTCTGCAGTACCTTGTTGACAATCTTGAACGGAGGGAATGCATATAGATCTAGGTGTGACCAATCTAGTAGAAAGGCATCTATATGAACTGCTGCTGGGTCCAGGATTGGTGAGCAAAATATTGGGAGCCTCTTGGTCATCGAGGTTGCGAAGAGATCTATGGTTGGCTGGCCCCAGGTGGCCCAAAGTCTCTTGCATACATCCTTGTGGAGGGTCCATTCTGTTGGAATTATTTGTCCCTTCCGACTGAGACAATCTGCCATGACATTCAAGTTGCCTTGGATGAACCTCGTTACTAGTGAAATGTCTAGACCTTTTGACCAGGTGAGGAGGTCCCTTGCGATCTCGTACCATGTCAGAGAGTAGGTCCCTCCTTGCTTGGAGATGTACGCCAAAGCCGTGGTGTTGTCCGAGTTCACCTCCACCACTTTGCCTTGAAGGAGAGACCTGAAGCTTTTCCAGGTCAGACGTACTGCCAGTAGCTTCTTGCAGTTGAAATGCATTGTCCTTTGACTCGAGTTCCATAATCCCGAGCATTCCCTACCGTCTAATGTCGCACCCCAGCCTACGTCCGATGCGTCCGAGAAGAGAACGTGGTTGGGAGTCTGAACAGTCAGGGGAAGACCCTCTCTAAGGTTGATATAGTCCTTTCACCAAGTCAGACCAGACTTTATCTTTCCGGAAACCGGGATCGAGACCGCTTCTAGCGTCTTGTCCTTTTTCCAGTGAAAAGCTAGATGGTATAGAAGAGGACGGAGGTGTAGTCTTCCTAGTGACACAAATTGATCCACGGATGACAGTGTCCCTACCAGACTCATCCACAGCCTGACTGGGCAGCGTTCCTTCTTCAGCATCTTCTGGATGGATAGCAGGGCTGGGGGTTGATCGTCTTGTTCAGCAACGTCCTCATCAGAGGGTTCCTCATCTGAAACTGATGAGGAAACGGCAACGGAGTGGGCAACGTCTGACTCGCTGAATCCGGTCGCACTGGTGGATGCGTGACGGAGCCGGACGCAATATCATGGCACTGCTGCACAGTCTGTGAACTGTCAACAACCATGGGTGCGCGAGGAAGTACAGCGTCAACCCGAAACTGTCTAGACTGTCTGGGTTGTGCAGTCAACACCCTACCGGGTTGCTGAGGTTGACGCACTGCGTCACAACAAGTCACCTCTGCTGGTTGTTGAACGTCTTCCTAGTGACACACTGAACGTCAACAACCACCTCCGAGCGTCGCTTAACGTCAACGTGCGACTGGCAACCCACACTGGGTCGCATCGGTGGAGGAACCACCTCAACTGGCAGACGCGAGTAGGATACCTCAGCGTCAACAGGGCGCACAACCAACCGGTAGGAAGGTTGTTGGCCAGAAGGTTCTTCTCCGTATTAAAGTCCTCTATCAAGGACACAAGCTTGGACTGCATGTCTTGCAGCAAATCCCATTTAGGGTCTACGGGAGCAGGTGTGGCAACAGACGGGGTTAGCGACTGAGGCGGAACCATTTACCATCCCTGGAAGCCTTGTTATGTGTGCATAATAGTACAGCAAAACTTCAAAGGCTCGACAAAAGTTGAGAAGTTGACCTGTAAACAACTGGAACGTCTCCTGGCTAGGCGCCAGGGCGAGTCTACCAGAATTGAGAAGTCTACCTGGGCAGAGGCATGAACTCCCAAGCCGAGAACTTCTCTCGTGTCCTATTAGACTCTCGCTCTATAAGCCAGTTTAAAAGAAGGGAAATCAAAGGCTGTATCCCTAAAACTCCTCCTGGTGCAAAAACCAGTCGCCTAGCCAACGTAACGCTCTTTAGGAGAGCGAGAGAGCACTAGCTTAACAACAACGGCTTCGAAGTAGCTAGGCCTAGTGTAAGTTCTGACGTGAGGCGAACGAGGAGCAGCAGTTACAAGATCCGGACGAAGATCCTTAAAAAACATCATGATTTAATTAAAGTCCAAAGGAGGCTAAGCAGCTTAAGGCTCCTCTCCAAATGACAGAGTCTTCAAAGGAATATCAGTAGGAGGGAGAACAGCACTTTCTCATCTACAGGAACCTTGTCCGAGAAAAGCTAGGTATCTCAGTGAGGGTCTCACTGGTGCATTAGCAGCAGACCAGAAGGCAACGTTATGTAACTGCTTGACAGTCTGTGAACTGTCAAAAACTGAACTGTCAACCACAACAGGTGCGTGAGGACATACAGCACTGGTGCATTAGTAGCAGACCAGAAGGCAACGTCATGTAACTGCTTGACAGTCTGTGAGCTGGCAACAACCATAGCTGTGTGGGGAAGCAAAGCCTCTACTCCTGACTGACTAGTCTGCTGCGGGCGAGTAGCGGTAACCACAGTGGGTTGCGGAGGTTGACGCACAGTGTCAAAACAAAGCAACTTAACTCCACCCTCCTGTTGTTGTGGCAACTCGCGAACGTCAACGGAGGGTAGCGTGCGTCTGTGAACGTCAACGTGCGGCTGGCAGGGTACACTGCGCATGGGAGGTGGAACTCTCACAGGCGGAGTGCGGGAGCAGGTAGCGTCAGCGTCTACTGTACGCACAACCGTGGTTGGTTGTAGGCTAACGGGTGCAGCGTCAACCTTCTCCGCACGATACTCCTGCATAAAAGATGCTAACTGTGTCTGCATAGACTGTAGCAAAGACCACTTAGGGTCTACAGCAGCAGGTGCGGCAACAGACGGTGCTACTGCCTGTTGCGGTACCACTTTGCCTCTCTTAGGAGGTGTGCAGTCATCGGAAGACTGCAGCGAGTCCGAACTGACCCAGTGGCTACAACTGGGCCGTTGGACTTGCGCTGAAGGGACCGACTTGCGCTTAATAAGCTGCGAGACCTTGGTCCAAGGTTTCTTACGAGAAACCTCTTCCGCAGACGAGAAGTAAATGGGCTCTCTCGTCTTTGTGTGGGTGGGGCGATCTTGGGTAGATACGCCCGAAACCACGGAGGGAAAAACGTCTGTTCGTTGATCAAGGCCTGACGAACCCATAAGTCGTTCGACATTACTTCTCCCCTGGGCTTGGGAGCTTGCAAGAGGTCCCGGACTAGGTGAACGACAGGCACGAACAGACGAACCCTCGGACGCAACACTGTAACACTTTGCGCATATCACTTTATCACTTCGATTTTCTGTTTGCACTTATTTCACTGAAATCGAAATTAAAACTAGCAAAAACAGAAAACATATATAAAGATAAAGAATTCAGTGGCTGGAAAAGACTAAACACTGGTTCAAATAAACTACGTTTACAATCTCTCACCGCACATAGCCTGGGGACAAGAATAAAACCCTAGAAACGTTTTACCTTCTTCCCCGTACAGCGACTAGGGAGGAGAGTAACACGAGAACAACGTTACCCGCTTGAACGGAACGTTTTTTCTCCTCTCTCTCCCTCCGTCTCTATCTCTCTCTCTCTTTCTCTCTTGATTTCGTACCTGAGAGAAGAGCCCAATTATCTATCGTCAAAACATGTTATTTGGCTAAAGGAAAAAACTGAAAGGTTTTCCAAATAAAAAGTTCCTTTAATTTAGACTTTAAACCATTTAAGCTAAGAAAGAATGAACGAAACGTCAGAATCGATTTACTCTTACTGCAAAGTGAAACCGTGATACACTCTCTCTCTATCGTAACGATAGAGCGCATGTTGAACGTCTCTGAACGTCAACAACTGCGTAGTCTAAAAAACTAAACGTTAGTTCATCTTTGAAAACAGTACGAGACTATCAAAGAAATTCTTTCATAAAACATTAAATTTAAAAAGTTTTAAATTCTTTAAAGGCTAAATACGATATAACGGGCTCAACGTTGATTAACTTCGGTTCCAAGTTAGGACCGCCTACTATCAGGAAAGGTCGCATATAAACAAAACATAAAAATTTATTTTTATATGTTTATAATAAATGGAAAGTTAATCGAAGAGGCCTAATAAAGGCGGAGAGATATAAAATATATAGATCTATAACGTGTTAAGCAAAATTACTAAAAACCTAAACACACTTCCGTCTAAGGGAAGGGTCGGCCATTTAAAAGTGAAAGAGAGTCCATACTCTCTTAGTCACCATAATTAAATCTATCCAAAACGAGTTCAAGTTTTGAGATGAAGATAAAACCCCTGCATAGCGAAAGCTCAAAACTAGAATAGTGTACTTCACCAAATAGTTGTGAAAACAAATCCAGTTAGTAACAGCGTATTTTAGTAGGTCTTGCCAGTGGCACGACAGAGAGAAAATTGATTCTGTGTTGACATGGAGTACTTGAGTACCTGCTCGACAGATGGCGCTGTTGATGTACACCCCCACCTGTATAGCGATCGCTGGCGTATTTTGTCCTTAGGTTTTTCTGTCGGGCAGCAGAGCTGACAGCTATATGATCACCGGCTAAGTTTAATATTGAAAAATCTATTTAATCTCCCATAGCATATCTTTTAAATAGTTATATATCCACTTTTAAATAATAAAAAAGCAATTCAATCTTCCACAGGTTAAAACTTCTCAATTACTTACAAATAGCATTTGTACTTTTCCAAAAACTAAAACTCCCTTTACCTTTATTATATCATCTAATCAAATCTAAACAAACTTCCTGTAACACAAACCTGCATCGCAGCCTTTTGTGCTTCACATTCACGATTGCTGAATCCCATTCCAGTTAGCTCTAAATAAGCTAACAGAACTGCACTAGGCATCTCTACATTAACCTGCAAAACAAGATATTTACAATGCAGAAAGTCAAGTTCTGTACATTAGTCCTTTCAGAATGTATCCTCTATTTCTTAAAATACAATCATTTCAATACTTTCCTAAACTTCATTTGCTCTTCACCGTCTGTGTGAATATGATATTTTCATAATAAAATAAATTTTTGAATATACTTACCCGCTGGTTATATAAAAGAGCTGAAGTCCCTGACGCCAGGGCAGAAAATTCAAATCTCGCGCTATCGAAGATACGCCAGGTGTACCAACCGCACCCTAGCGGTAGAACAGGTGGAACTACACACAAACTCCAGTTCTTCCATGCCTCATAGCCATACCATAGGTAGTCTCTAGAGGGGAGGAGGGAGGGTGTTAAATTTATATAACCAGCGGGTAAGTATATTCAAAAATTTATTTTATTATGAAAATATCATTTTTAAATATAAAACTTACCCGCTGGTTATATAAAAGAGCTGATTGACACCCCTTGGTGGCGGGTCAGAGACAGCTACATACAGAAAATTCACTTAAGGGTTACATACAATAAACTTAAGCAGTTCTCACCTGATAAGGAAGCTGACAGCAATGATACTCTGCCTCATTTCGTCCGCTATCCTTAAGAGATCCAGTAATCCACTCGGGCTGAAAATCTCTAGGAGCTGTCAAACGGTACAAACACCTATAACATGACAGGACCTCAACCAATACCCTTGTTCCGGGTGCACTCAAGGAACAAATTGACCACCTAGCCAAATCAAAGATTGCGGAAGACTGACGCCCAATCTCCACAAACAACCATAACAAACGAGTTCCAAGAGATAGAAAAGGGGTATTAGGAAAAAAGGGAACGTAGTGGTAGATCATTCACCTACTATCGCATTAGCAGCTATAAAAGGACCCAACGTAAAAAGGTCCTCATAGCGAGTCTGAACATTCTTCAAATAATGGGATGCAAAAACAGACTTACTTCTCCAAAATGTTGTATCCATCAGACTTTGCAGAGAACGGTTCTGTTTAAAAGCCACTGAAGTCGCTACCGCTCTGACTTCATGTGTCTTGACTTTGAGGAGCCTCTGATCCGACTCATCACACTGAGCATGAGCTTCTCGAATCAACAATCTAACGAAAAAAGACAAGGCATTCTTGGACATGGGCATCGAGGGTTTCCGAACTGCACACCACAGAGCGTCTGAGTTACCTCTCAGATTCTTAGTTCTGTCCACATAACACCGTAGAGCTCTAACTGGACAGAGAACCCTTTCCAATTCATCGCCAGCCAAATCCGAAAGGTTAGAAATCTCGAAGGATTTGGGCCATGGTCGAGAAGGGTTTTCGTTCTTGGCCAGAAACCCCAGTTGCAAAGAACAAATGGCTTTCCCATTCCGAAAACCAATGTTCTTGCTTAAAGCGTGAACTTCACTAACTCTTTTCGCAGTGGCGAGGGTAACTAGAAAAAGGGTTTTCAAGGTTAAGTCCTTAAATGAAGCCGAGTGTAAAGGCTCAAATCTGTCACTCATGAGAAATTTAAGGACAACATCCAAATTCCAGGCGATGGGAGCCGTTTGAATCTTCTTGGTCGTATCAAAAGACCTAAGTAAATCTCGTAGATCCTTATTATCAGAAAGGTCTAGGTTCCTGTGTCGAAAAACCGTCGCCAACATACTCCTGTAACCTTTAATAGTTGATGACGAGAAGTTATGCTTAGTTTTAAGGTCCAAGAAAAAATCAGCTATTTGGGAAAGCGATGTACTGGAAGAGGAAATCGCGTTAGTTCTACACCATTCCCTGAACAACTCCCACTTGGACTGATACACCTTGATGGTTGAAGACCTTCTTGCCCTTGCAATTGCCTTTGCTGCCTTCTTCGAAAATCCTCTAGCTCTAGCGAGTTTTTCGATAGTCTGAAGGCAGTCAGACGTAGAGCTCGGAGGTTTTGATGATTTCGGGCCAAGTGAGGTTGTCTGAGAAGATCGGGTCTCATGGGAAGGCTTCTCGGGACATCCACCATCCATTCCAGTACCTCTGGAAACCAGCTCCTTGACGGCCAGAACGGAGCTATCAGTGTCATTCTGGTCTCCTCGTGTGAAACGAACTTCTGAATCACTTTGTAAAGGATCTTGAACGGAGGAAAGGCATAAACCTCCATGTGTGACCAGTTCATCAGAAAAGCGTCTATGTGAAAAGCTTCGGGATCTGGAACCGGAGAGCAGTAACACTCTAGTCGTTTGGTCTTCGCGGTGGCAAAGAGATCCACGAGAGGTCGACCCCATAACCGCCACAGACTCTTGCAGATGTCCGGGTGCAGAATCCATTCTGTGGAGAGAACCTGACCTTTCCTGCTGAGTCTGTCTGCGCTCACATTGTTGACTCCCTGGATGAACCGCGTCAAAAGAGTCACCTTCCTTTCCTCCGCCCAGATGAGGAGCAGTCTTGCAATCTCGAACAGAGACCAAGAGTGGGTCCCGCCTTGTTTCGCAATATAGGCCAGAGCTGTCGTGCTGTCCGAATTGACTTGGACTACCTTGCCCCTGATCTGCTTTTCGAAGCCGATGAGAGCCAGATGAATAGCTAAAAGCTCTTTTTGATTGATGTGGAGAGAGGTTTGCTCCACCGTCCAAGTCCCCGAAAGTTCCTGCTTCTCCAGAGTGGCTCCCCACCCCGAATTGGAGGCGTCGCAACACAACACGAGGTTTGGGTTCCTCTGAAGTAAAGACAAGCCTTCTTTCAGTCTGGGCTCGTTGTTCCACCATTGAAGATGAGACTTGATGGAAGTCGAGATGGGAATGCAATCCCTGTCGAGGCTGTCCCCTTTCTTCCAATGGCGGTTGAGATGAAACTGAAGAGGACGCAAGAACAACTTCCCCAGGGTCACGAACTTCTCTAACGACGAGAGAGTCCCCAGAAGACTCATCCAATCTCTGACGGAGCAAAGATCTCTCTTCAGGAACGTTCGTACTTTTAGGAGGGCTGCTTGGATTCTCACCGACGACGGAAAAGCCCGAAAACTCCGACTGTGAATCTCCATCCCCAAATAAAGAATCTCCTGGGATGGAATGAGTTGTGATTTTTTCGAGCTCACCAGGAGACCCAGTTCTCTGGAGAGATCCAAAGTCATCTTGAGGTCCTTCAAACAACAATCGGCTGAGGAGGCTCTTATCAGCCAATCGTCCAGATACAGAGAGGCCCTGATTCCCCTCGAATGCAGCATGCTTGCCACGTTCAGCATGATCTTGGTGAACAATAGAGGAGCCGTGCAGAGTCCGAAACAAAGAGCCCTGAACTGGAAGACCTTGTTTCCGTCCATGAACCTCAGATAACGTCTGCAGCTGGGATGAATCGGAAGGTGGAAATAGGCATCCTGAAGGTCTAAAGAGACCATCCAATCGTCCTTCCTCACAGCTGCCAGAACTGTTTTCTGAGTCTCCATGGTGAACGTCGAGTTTTGGACGTAACCATTGAGCACACTTACGTCCAGAACCGGTCTCCACCCCCCGGAACTCTTGGGTACTAGAAAAAGGCGGTTGTAAAACCCCGGAGACGTAACATCTTGCACTTCCTCTATTGCTCGTTTCTCTAATAAAAGAGACATCTGTAGAAGCATGGCTTGTTTCTTGGGACCCTCTCTGTATTTGGGCGAAAGATCCACTGGATCTGTGACTAAAGGAGGATTGGTCAGGAAGGGGATCTTGTAGCCTTCCTTTAACACCTGGACGGACCAGGGGTCCGCTCCATTCCTCTCCCAAGCCTCCCAAAAGTGAGTCAACCTGGCCCCCACTGCTGTCTGAAGGAGAGGGCAGTCAGACTTTACCTCGGCCGGACTTGCCCCCTCTGCCTCTAGGTTTCCTTCCTTCTGGTTTAAAAGAGCCTCTTCCAGAGGGCTTCCCACGAAAGGACTGAGGACGAAACCCAGAAGAAGATTCCTTAGGTTTTCGAGAGGAGAATGACGGAGGCAAAACTTTCCTAGTCGAATGAGTAACTAAGTCATGTGTGGCCTTCTGAGTGAGAGCAGTAGCCACCTCGCCCACTAATTCCTGAGGAAATAAAGAATTAGACAAAGGTGCGAAAAGAAGGCCTGTCTTCTGATAAGGAGACACTCCTGCGGAGAGGAAGGAGCACATCGTGGCCCTTTTCTTGAGAATTCCAGCTGTAAACAAGGCAGCAAGTTCGTTGGAGCCATCTCTCACACCTTTGTCCAAGCAGGACATCAAATGAACCAAACCACTAGTGTCCGTTTCCGTCATATCAGAGACCCTCTTACTCAAAGCCCCCAAAGCCCAGTCCAAAAAATTAAAAACTTCGAAGGCCCTGAAAAGACCTTTAAGCAAATGGTCGAACTCTGGAATGGACCACCAAATCTTCGTCTTCCTTAAGGCAAGACGACGAGAAGCATCTACCAAACTTGAAAAATCCCCTTGTGCAGAAGAAGGAAAACTCAAGCCCAACACTTCACCAGTCTCATACCACACACTAGATTTAGAGGCTAACCTAGCGGGAGGAAAGGCAAAGGCCGTCTTGCCAAAAGCTTTCTTGGAGTCCAACCAAGAACCCATTAACTTCAAGGCCCGCTTAGAAGATCGAGAAAGAACCATCTTGGTGTAAACTGGAACCTTAGTAGCTTTACCTAAGATGAATTCAGAAGGCGGAGAACGAGGGGCCACAGGGGTAAAAGAATCCGGGAAAATACCAGTCAAAATAAGCATAAACTTGCGAAGGTCCACAGCATGCTGATAATGCTTCTCCTCCTCATTCTCAGAGACTTCCTCAATAGGATTATCCTCATCCGACTTTTCCTCTGGTTCGTCTTCTGGCAGTGCAGCAACAGCTGCAGCCTGAACCGAAGGAACAACGTCTGGATGGGACTGCCTGTCAAGACCAACATCTGAGTCAATTTGGTGGGGAGAAGTAGAAGTAGATTGATGCGAAACACGGACATGTAGACGATCATCCTCAACCAACAACTGCTTAGACCGCTTAGAATTCGACTGTTGTTGAACAGAAGAACGCTTGAAATCAGAAGGTAACTGTTGAAGATCGCCGCGAGGTCGCGTAAAGTCCGAGGACTGTTGCTGCGAGCGATCAAAGTAGTCAGGATGTCGCCGCTGTAAACCAATGTTTTGACGCGCCGCGTCCAAAAGTTGTTGCCGCGGGCGATCCACTACTTCAAATTGTTGCCGCGTCTCGTCCACTTGTCGACGCCGATGCTCTTCCCCGCGACCAGAAAACGCAAACTGGTCAACCAAAACTCTCTGACGCGACTCATCAAAATCAACCTGGCGTTGAACACTGTGAATGGGAGACCGTCTAAGTGATAACTCGTCAAGGCCATATACCATCGAACGTTTGTGCGATAACTGGTCTGACATCGAACGCCCAGACACAACGCCAACACCTGGTTGATAAGAATCCATCAACGACGAGAGTTGTTCTTTCATAGACAAAAGCGCAGTCCATTTCGGATCAACAGAACTCCTAGAAGGAAGATTCGCACTAATGTCACCACGCATTTCAGGGGAAGAAAGCCAATCCGATGGAAGAGGAGGTGCATGAAGAGTTACAAGGTCCGAATCGGAAGGAATCATATCCGCACGAACACGGTGATCTGAACGTTTGGCCGGAGTGCAAGCGCTGGGAGAACGGAAACGTTCCGGTGAACCCCACGAACTACATCCTGGCCGCACAGGCGATTCCCGACGCTGTGAATCAACATGGGAGCGTTTAAGCGGTCTCGACGCTCGCCGCCAGATCTCACTCCCCGACCCTTCATCGGAAGACGGGGATAACGTATGAACCTCACCTTTCCTACGATGAGGGTGAACGACCTGAGCTACGGCAACAGGAACGTTCGAGGGGACGTCTGCACGATTGATGATGCTTCTCGTTCCCTTAAGCCGTTCGACATTACTTCTCCCATGGGTTCGAGAGCTCGAAAGAGGTCTAAGGCTAGGTGAACGACAAGATCGTGCCGACGCACCCTCCGCAACACTAAACACATTACCAACACTTGTCACAACACCGAGAGAGTCACGATTCTTCGGTACCACATCAGACACCCGTGTCGACGCACCTTCCGCAACACTAACCACATTATCAACACTTGTCACAACACCGAGAGAGTCACGATTCTTCGGTACCACATCAGACACTGAAACACTTTCCACAGTTCCGAAAGGATCACGGTTTTTCAATACCTTTAACTCTGAAAAGATAGTATTTCTATCGGCTGCTAAGGACTCAACTTTCTCACCAAGAGACAAAATAGCAGTAAACATGTCCTTCATAGTAGGTTCCTGATCTACCACCACAGGGGAAGGAACAGGATTAGGAACAGGTAAATTAGGTAAGGTTCTATCCACAGATCGGGAAGAACTACGCCTAACTCTATCTCTCTCTAATCTCCTAACATAACGATCGTAAGTAACAAAATCATCATTAGTTAAGGAAAGACACTCATTACACCTATCATCTAATGAACAAAATTTACCCCTACATTTTACACAAATAGAATGAGGATCAATAGATCCATTAGGAAGTCGTGTACGACAACCCTCACTAACACACCTACGCTGAGCAGGGGAGGAGTCGGCCATTTTAAAGTTAACGTGAGAGACCGACAAGCAAAAAGTAAGGGAAAAAACAATAAAGAAAATCTCAAACAAAAAGATTTCAAGATAAGAACCAAGGAAAATTAATCAACGATAGCTTAAACTCAAAAAAGAACGTTGTACATCACCAAAAAACTTCCCAAGAGAGTAAAAACACGAGAGCGAACTTCTGTATGTCAGTCAGCTATGACGGCAGAGAGAAGAACTGGAGTTGGTGTGTAGTTCCACCTGTTCTACCGCTAGGGTGCGGTTGGTACACCTGGCGTATCTTCGATAGCGCGAGATTTGAATTTTCTGCCCTGGCGTCAGGGACTTCAGCTCTTTTATATAACCAGCGGGTAAGTTTTATATTTAAAAATGTTATATTAAAAAATAAACTTAAAACAATAAAATTTTACTTTTCCTACAAATAGATACAGTGGAGGATGAGACGATACAGTATATAACAGGTTCCCCCTTATACAACCGCAATTTTAGATTCCTATTCACCTGAGGAGTCTTTTCACTGTTCACTCTTAGTTTAGAATAACATACATCCAGAAATCCTTGTATAAATTTACTTACAAAAGACTGAAGCATGTTCACTTCTTTCAACTGCAGCTTCAAAGCAGCTGTAAGGTGGTAGACTACGACGCATTCAGTTGCTGCCCTCACTCTGCATGATCCCGGATTGTCAGTGTTGACGCCAAGGCTTGAGAGACCCCACGAGCTTCCAAGACTTTCCAGCAAGGGCAGACAATCCATTTGGTAGTTTATGACCTACAATAAAAGAATCTCCGTATTATAATATGCCTGATATGATATTCATGTCGTCTTTAAAAAATGAATCAAGCAAAACTTCAAAGATCTGGACACATTTAAAGATTGTGCCTTCTAACCTGCTATGTCTACTTGTATAATTACAATTAAACTTAAATAAATTATATTAAAGTATTACTATTCATTATCTTAAATAATCTTTTTATATAGTGATAAAATAGTTACAAGAAAAGAGTTTACGAGAAGCAGAAACTTGTCAAGTAAGCAAACTTTCAAAACAAACAATTTATTAGACATAGGTGGCAGGGTTAGGTAAGTGTGAGAGAACACAAAGCATTATTCAAAACTAGAATTACTTTAAAAAAGACTCCTCCAAAATAATATTAGTCAAAATTATAATAATAATGCCCTTCAATTTTCATGTGAATACTATATTGTTAAAGCTCGCATCTTTGAAAGATGCTAATCTGAATTATATAATACTTAGTGAAAAAATTAGTATTAAATACTAAAAAAATTTAGATAAGCTATTCAACTTCCATGTACATGTACTAACATTGCTCTTATATTTGTGCCTTTTTGAAAAAACATTTTAACTTTTACTCTATCTAATCTGAAAATTAAATATTTACCAAGTTATGAATATTTTGTTCCTTTGCTCCCGGGTCAAGCATCCACGACGCTATTTTTGGATCTTCAAAATTCGTCGTCATGAGCTCCATTCCTGATGCAGCAATCAGTTTAACGAAAGTCTTGATATCCCAGGTACATATGATACTGTTTTTATTCTGTACTGATAAGAGAAATTACTATTGGAATCAAAAGGTTCAGCATTTATAATAAAGGATTGTTGCTTTAGAGGTATCGTCTTATTACCATATGCATTTCAAAACTGACAAACTAAAAGCACCTGAATATGGTTTAAAGTATCATTAAACAAAAACAGGGAACAGCTCAAAACCAATAAAAAATGTAACTCTATTTAAACAAGATCTATAGAATAGAGTAATTTACAAAACATATAAAGTATAGCTAGTTGCTTACCATCTGCAAACACTTCTTTCACCACAGAAATTCGTTTCTCAAAAGGCACTTTTTCACATATTGGAGGAGTTGGAAAACTGCAACTGATTGCCTCTGTAAAAATAAAACTTTATTGATTTTACAATTTGAGCATTAAATTCCTTCCTTTATTTTAACAATGTCAGTCAGTCACTGTTGTGGATACCAATTAGTTTTCCATAGACATTGTTACAATAATCATTAAACAGGACATTAGCACAGATCTAAATGATGACGTGAGCCTAAAGTTTCTATTGAAGTGGGGTCTCACTACTATACTATTTGGAAATTACTCTTAAGAACCAAGAGTATACCTAACCTTATTTTACCTGAAGCTTGGCTGATATAGAGACAAATTAAAGTTTCTAAAAATAAAACTTACTTTTTCAATACAAAACCATTACTTTAAAACAATCTAAAGTACTTGCTCACAAAACTTGTTCATGTTATGTGGTGAAAACAAAATGTTTCTTTTATGTAAACCCCTAATAATCTATAATCTACCTACTATTACATAAATCTTCATAGGTGTTCTAGTTTTATATAAACATTCTGACCAAACTGAATGATAAAGCAATGCTGCTTGTAAAATATTTAAACATCAGGCATACCTTCTTGAGTGGTTTTAAAATTAATATAGTAAGCATCCTGTCCTCCCCAACACACTGCCATGCCAACAATGTAGAGACTGGAGTTTTCAACAACCAGGCCCATAACCTCTTGGCTTCGATTGCATCTTGGAGTTCTACCGTGTCCAGCTATGCGCCAGCCTGAAAATTTCAACATAGACTTGAGGCTTCCCCTTCTTGCAAGGAGGGTACAAAGGTTTAAACAATACTTATGATTCTTTAAAATATGCATCTTACCCACCACCAAGGAAAATTTCATTTTCTACCAAAAGTACTATTTGGAGCTTTAGAGTTTGTATTTATGAACCAATTATTTAAGGTTTTGCATGCATCCATAAAACAGATTAACCCTTTGCATTAATCATATGAATTTCTAATTCACATTGAGGGGTTCTTTGCTTTGTATGAAGATTTAAAAGGTCAAGGTCAATGTAATTTCATTGAAGGATGCTCGCTCTTGATCAGCTACCGTAATTAAGGATAGCTCAAGTGGCTCCCGCAAACACCTTCACCCACCACCCAAGGAAAAGGGAATAGTCTATAATGTCCTGAAAGGCTTAACCTTAGATAAACAACTAGGACGGGTCCTTTAAGTGATCTATCGAAGACTATCCAAAGAAGATTTGAAGCAACAAAAATGTCAGACATGACTATTCGCAGAGTAACCAAGGAAGCAAGAGAGATGGAAAATGTATTGGAATTTCTAGTTTCAAAAACAGAAGACAGAATGTAAGCCCTTGTGACTAATTTTGATGATATTGATGAAAATATTCTGTGAAGAATAGTTCTTGGCTTCTATGATTAGGAGGAAATTCCCACTCTCAACAAAGTGCTGGTAACAATGAAAGAAATATTGGTTTTAGTGGAAGTAGAGCATCTCTTTGAAAAAGGGATCTGAAAAATCAGTTTTCTCTATGCAAAAGTGAACAGTTGACAGTTTTTATTGGAGAGTAATGATGATCTGTCTTTGTGCACACATTCTTTATGAATGATAAGAGATGCAATAAACAAAGAACATCCAATTGTATACTTGCACAAAACCTGGGTGAACCAAAATTATTTGTAAATGCTGGACAGATGCCCGCTCTTCAAAAGCAACAAGCCTTAAAACATGGAGAGGGATCCACTTATTTGGATAGCTTTACCATACATGTATTATTAGTGGTTGTACTTTACAGATAAAGTACTAACCGTTATAACAACGCAGACCATGTCCCAAGATTGTTTTATAAACCTATTTGAAATACTACTATAGATTGTCTCTAAATATTTAATTATCCATTAAAATAATTACCACATTATAAAACAAAACTAGCTTCTCGTAGATAATAAAATTATAAATTGACTGAATTAATAAATTATTACACCACTTGCCCAGCAGTCACTATAGGGCAAAGCGTCTAGCAATCTCGATAAGCAAACCAGAATTCTTCAAGATAATATTCAGTAAAAACCTACTTGGTATGCCCTTGAGCTTCCGCTCAAACTCTTTCTAAAGAAATATTTCTGCGTATCTTCAGAGAAATGTTCCATGACCCGCAGCTTTAAATCACGAAGTAATGGTAGTGAATGTGTATAGCATGTACTCCAGTTCTGTAACCGTTAGCTAGGCTAGCCTAATCTTATATGTACTGTATACTGTATTGTACAGCAGCGCACTTATACATATAAGAGAAATTCTATATTACTAAACATATTCATAGGAGTGTGGGTAAGTGTTATAAGAATGAGGGTGGGTTGACAAAGGCTTAAAATATCCGTAAATAACAAGAAAGTTTTTCCCCAAAATTTAGCAAAATTTTGCTTTTCGCTTGGGTCCTGGAACATATCCCTTTTAAAAAGCAGGGGAAGACTGTTTGGTTGTAGGAAGACCAGTCAGCAAGCAGTGCCGGCATAAAATGCAACTGGCCGGACTCTGCCTAATTTTGATTGTAATTACAAAAAACGAGGAGCTATTTTTGGTGGCACTGCCCTAATAAAGAAAGGTAAACCTCTTAACAAAGAATGATCTTTACTTTTTAGCGTAATGAAAAAGCCAGGGAAGTTTCTTGAAAAACAACCTTAGTGAATTTGGTTTCTGTAACATATGCAATTTCCTGTCAAATTCAAGAACAACATAAGATATAGATGAATACATTCAATGTAAAAATAAATAACTATTGGTATTGCTTTATGAGAATCTTTTGCTATATAATTCTATAACACAATTTTCTTAATTATATAAGCAATGCTTCACCGGTATTTTTCCTAAGGACATACAGTATAAGATATAAAAAGATCATTTACATATAAAATTATCAATAATGAATGTAACATATCAAGTTTGTAATTCATATGAATAGTTTAACATTTTGTCAAATATTGTGTACTTTATAGTACTGTATCCCAATTGAAATATCTGGACTTTTTTCATGATTTTCACATATGACAACAATAATCAGAAGCATTTAACATATTCCAAGGCTGACCAAGTCTTGTTACCAAATCATCAAGTATGTTAAATTTTTTAAAACTTTCAATTAATGCCTACGCAGTTAAAAGTAATTTTTTTTTACTTTTTAATTTAATTTAAAATCTGCTTCCTTCTACTAATTACATTGCTTTTCAGATTCACATGAATAAGAAAAAGAACAAATGTTTAATAACCACAAAAAACCTTACCAATTCCACTCTTTTTAACTTGAGGCGCTGGTTTCTCACACGCCAGAGAAAGTGAAAACCGCTTCTGATCCTTCCATTCCTTTATGAAACAATCGAACAGCTGAGCATCTCCAACAACATCAATTATACAAAAAGAGTTTGACATTATAGTTGAATTATCTAAGCATGCAGCATGATGATCAAAAGCAGCAGATGTAGATGGCTCATTATTTGAAATTCCTTTCTTGTGATCAACAGCAGGAAGTTTCATATTGGGAATATTAGGCTTTGAGATTTCGTCTGTTGCGGTCTGCAAACACACACCCGACTGGCTCAGCGGTATACTAGAAGAAAATAAATCGTCTGATAATCTATTCTTTCGTGAAATATTTTCAATTTCCCCTTCTACAGACAGCTGCAGCTTTGCTTCCTCGACCATTTTAGTTTTATTTTCGTTTTGACCTTCTTCTGTGTTCCCTTTTCCTCCCTCGGATGGTGACTTTGACTTATCATCAACATCAAAAACATTACTAGAAGAAGCATTCAGATAAGTGTCAAATGCCCTTTCAAAAAAGGAATCGGACAGGCTGTCATCTTTGTTGGCATTTATTTTTTCCTTATTTACATCCTCTAAGTCACAAATGCTTTGTTCTAGTTCGAAAGGAATCACACCCTCAGCATAAATATTATCTCTTGGAAATCTTCTTGTTTTGGTAGAGTTCCTCTCAGAGGAGCTACTCTGATCTGAAAATTCAGAATCGGAACCATCAGCACGTAAACTTGTTCTTCTGTTCATTTTTCCCTCATTATTTGCTTCCTCGAGAGGACTCAAATCAAGGTCCCACCCCAGGTCTTCCTCACACGCATGATATTTTGGTAAAAGACGTTCTTGAACATTTTCTATTTCTTCAATACATTTCTGATTGATCGTCTCAGAAAAGGAAAAACTTCCTTTCAACATCCCAGAAGATATTAACTGACCGGTTGTCTTCCTTGGTTCTGAATTAAGAAGTGCCTCATAGCTTCTTTTACTGCATGCAATGTCAAAGCAAGATTCATTGCACTGTTTCTCATCTCTCGAGTGTTCAAATCTACGTGACTCTGAATCAAAGTCTTCGGAATTCATTGTCATTAAAAAGGCTTCTTTCTGAGACTCCGAAAGAAAATCTATGCCTCCTGACATACGAGGACCTTCACCTGATTTTTCAAAACTAGAATCTCTGAACAGGTCACTTCCTCTGTCACGTTTTTCTTTCAAATCACAATCAAGTTTCGCTACAACATTAATGTCACATCTCTCAGTATCTTTGAAACTTAAATCTGCCTCACAATTCATAGTGGAAAACTCCTCATGTACCTTGAATGATGTTTCTCTCATAAACTTTTCATCGGTACCAGTAATTGGAGTTGAACTTGAATTAATCATTAACTTTGCTCTTTTTAATGTCCTCTGAGAGTTGTAGTTCTCCTCAAAGACTTCTGGGCTGAGGTGTTCACTACCTCTCCTTCTCTTTTGGCTAAGAATTTCTTTGTGGCTGTGGTTTCTTTGTTTTGTTGATGTTGATGGGTTGGTTGTTTTCTTGTTTTCATTTTCAGTTCTTACACCAAGGTCAACTTTCTCTTGGTTTGGTAAAACATTGTTGACATCATCACAATTTGAGTTAATGCAATTGTTTTTCATCTGAACACTTTCCTTAACCTTGGTTTTGCGTTTACGGGAAAACACATTTATTCCATCATCTTGTGACTCTGAAACATAAAATGATGTTGGCTTGACCTTGGCTAACTCTGAGTCGGCTTTTGACTTATTTTCGCCAAATAAGATTCCACTAACAGTAGTTTTACTAACAGCGTTAGTAGTACCAACAGTTTGATCGCTTAAAGACCTGTCCACTCCCTTTGTGCAGAGCTCAGTTTCACCAGACACTTCATTATTTTCAAGCTTTCCTACATTCTCTTTATCTTTTCTGCCAGTTTGTTCAGACTGCCTGTCTTGCCAGTGCCTATTCTTTGGCTTACCATTTGAATCCTTTCTTTCTTTTTTACTTGATTTCAATTCTAATTCTTTTGAATCAGAATTTACTTCAAGTAGAACATTTTTATGGTTTTTAATCACATATTCAACCTCTACTTCTTCAGCATCTAAAGAACCAATGGCATGAGTTTTCTGAACATCTGCATTGTCATTTGGAAGTAGTGTAGAGCCTGTCGTACAATTTCTTTGATCTACATCTAAAGTTTCTTCCTCAGTCTTGTTACTTTTAACATTAGGACTTTTATCCTTTCCATATTTGTCTTTCTCTTTCAATTCTAATGCTAACTGCTCATCTTCTTCAGCCTCAATGTCCCTTTTCTCAGTTACTTTTTCCCCCTCTAAATCTAACCTAGTAGATTTATATTTTCTGTTAAGGCTGAGGACATGTGGGCTGCTTCTCTTTCTCTTCAAAGGTGTCATATCAGCAGATTCAACTGTTCTATTTTTTCTGTTAAGGCTGAGGACATCTTGAGGGCTGCTTCTCTTTCTCTTCGAAGGTGTCATATCAGCAGATTCAACAGTTCTATCTAATACCGTTGATGAAATAACATGGGTGCTAGATTTGCTTTCAGCTAGCAAAATGGGGTTTGGAGGAGAATGTTTCTTTTTTGCACTAGAACTCCTTCGTTTAGCTGAGCTGGACCCTTTGCGCGGCCTTGGACGACGATTTGGAGTAGTAATCACTTTTTGCCTTTGGGTCCAGTCAATGGATGCAAGACCCAATTCTTTCTGCAAGTAAAATTTCAAATAACTTTCTCTAAATAAAGGGAAAATGGGATAGTATAATTATCCTATCAAAATATTGCACAGGAGCTTCAATACTTTCAAATAAAACCACATTAGAGGTTTCTGACTTAACTTTTTTCAATGCAGCAATTACTGTGCATAGCATATAGTCCTTAATGATTCAGTCCCTACTGTAAGGAACAAAAATGAGTCGTCCAGTAGTACTGAATACAGTACTATTGGACGACTCATGGATAGTTACTCTGAGTCATAAACGGCTATCTGTTTCGTGATAACATTTTTTGTTATAGTTAAGTCCAATATTTACTTACTGCAAATCAACCTGGCTTTAATGAGGCTACAGTCTTGTGAAAATCATATGAACGTACTGTATATTATATGTTACTGTTAATCTTGGAATTAGTTTTGTTTACTAGTAGTACACAGTAATTTCTACCACATACTTACTTCAAGAAAGTACTATGAGTAAGTATTGTCAAGCGAGTAAGAACATTACAGTACTTACTTGAACTAACTGCCGAGCTTCTTCAATAATAAGAGCAGCAGCTTGAGCTTCAGTGAGGGGCCGATTAGATGACAACCAAATAGTTCCCCCAAAGCGAGAATCTTTTTCATCCATCTTGTTACTGTAGAGAAAAGAAATCATAAAAATAAATAGATTTTTAAAGAAAACAGCAAAATACAGACAGTCTGTAACCAGTGGTGGGGTTATGACGTAATGAGAAATTAGTGTTTTGTTTAATACAGTACAAGTAAGTCAATTTAGTTCATAATAAAATTCAAGTAAATCTATTACACTGAATATGAAAGAACCTCATTCATTTATTGATACATGGTGAACCTCATTACATATACAACTCATGAGGGCCACAACTGATAAGTGAAGTGCTATCAAAGGCTAAAGCTAACTTGCCAATAACAAATATTGATTCCTGCTGTTCTTCCTATGCAAATTCAGCATACCTTTGAAATGGAGTGGCCAAATGTAAGATGTTCTCAACATCTTCTTTGGTTGAATGGGCCACCATTTTTACAGTTTCTAATCCAGCATCATACAAATATCTCGCTCGTTGTCCATTGACAGATGACAGCCTCACCAAATCACATAACTCTCGCTGAATACCGAAGTGAAGGCGGTCGTGAAACTGGGATACCAATAACTGAAGATTATGCCAACCCAAGCGATTGCAGAATACCGTCACCATGCCTGGTGGAGAAAGATAATATGTACTACAAAAATTTGGGTGCTTAACCTACTACAGTATACTGCATTTGGATTCTATTCAATAAACAATTAGTACTAAATTCCTTTGCTATCTTTAACATTAATTCTTATGGGAGGCAAAATGGTCATTAGCCAGCCCAAAGTTCAAGAGAATAGAATGCCCTTACAATATATGAGGAAATGTAGCTGAGACATGTCATCCCTGAGACTGGATAAAGTTATATCCATAATCAATGTATTTTTGTTAGATTTATCCTATTAAAGGATTAAGATACATTTCTCTCCATTCTCAACTGTTGTATTATTATTATTATTATTATCATTATTATTACTAGCCAAGCTACAACCCTAGTTGGAAAAGCAGGATGCTATAAGCCCAAGGGCTCCAAAAGGGAAAAATAGCCCAGTGAGGAAAGGAAACAAGGAAATAAATAAATGATGAGAATAAATTAACAATAAATCATTCTAAAAATAGTAACAACGTCAAAACAGATATGTCCTATATAAACTATTAACAACGTCAAAAACAGATATGTCATATGTCATATATAAACTCAGACTTACAAGTAATGGTACTGTATGGAATTTAATGGTTTAAAGTTTGTATGAAAAGAACATCCCTCAACATGTAATCAAAAGGAGTTGGAAGTGCAAAAATGAAACCATCTCTAAAGTATTGTTGGCATTCAAAGCTTACCTGCAAATGTTGCAGCCGATTGCTGAAGAGACTGGAGCATACCCCTGGTAGCAGAATATTTCTGAGCTACCACATTCAAAGGCACCTCCTGAACAAGTTCATGGAGAGCCAAAGCTGTGTAGAACCTCTGATGCACAGCAAGCAGTTTTGCCTGACGTCGAACCTACAATAAAACCACAAAGTCTTAAATTAATTTGTACTTTTTATAAAAATTCAAGACTGGGTACTTTGGTAGGAGTATGACTTCAGGACACTGGAACAGCCTTTAAAACTTAATGAGGTGAATATAACTAATGATATTTGAAGAGTTCTCCATTTAAGATGATCATCTTCTTTCCCATGTAAATATTTGGTTTTATTCTACTCAATAGTACTGCCTTTAAAAATGTAACATACAGAACAGTTTTGTCATATGAGAATCAATAAATAATCCTTTAATTTTGCAGAGCACCTGTATTTTCTTCTCTTTAATGTTTCCAAAAAGTCATCACTAGGTGGCAGGGAGGTAGATGTCCGAGTACTCGCGTCGTCAGAATGCACACAACAACTATACTTTACAATATAAGTTTCTTCTTCTCTAATTACTCTCAAATCATTGAGAACACTTTGGCAACTTACACAGTAAAGAGCAAAGTCTGACTCACATCACTATACAGTAGTTTTATGGATACACATTAAGCCTTTGTTTGATAAAAACTACTGCTTGCAGAATTTCTGGGACTAAAAGTTATTCTTTGTAAAAGTAGGTACTATTACTACACATACTGAAAATAGTCATTCAAATATAAATACAGTATTCAAATTTTCATATCTTATTTCATGAAAAGTTACCAATTATATGGAAGAAAAGGTAAGCATTGAAAAGTTTCCACAAGCTTATTACAGTTTTATCAAAGGCCTTTACGATTGATAAGAAGTTAACATGGATTTTATAAAGCAGACACAATGACAAATTAATATAATTCAACCAAAAGAACACCCCCAAACTTTACAATACATTACATTACAAAAACTAAAATATATTTACCTTTCTGTTAATTGTACCTTTCATTGCTCTAACAATGAAGCTCTCTTCCACTCCTACCAACTCTGCAACCCGTTTCATGTCATCTGAGAGACCTTCCCATATACTCAAGAACGTCAGCCAATCCATATTTGGCCAGGCCGAACTCACATAAACAGGCGTTACCTGTTGAAAAAAAAAAAAAAAAAATTCTTCACACCTCCTAGTAGAGCTTAAGAGAACAAAAGTTTATTATAAAATGTTTTGGCGTAAGAGAAGATTAAAGTCTGACCTAGATGGGTACTTCCACATTTACATACTGCATAGCCATCACATTTGGATCCACGATTCCCTCCGCACAGAATCCTTTAAAATTAGTGTTTTCACGCAATTAAATTGACAATTCATTCACTTTCCTACATGGAAAATGATAAAATGTTACACTTATACATTCAATTATTTCATTCCTAAAGCTCCATCTCAGTAATGGAGACTTCTAAAGAAAAGTACAATGATGTTTCAACAAATTTTTACTACACAATGAAACACAGTTCTACAGGCATCTAAAAGGCGCTAAACAAAAAATAAACAATGGTGTGAGAACTGATGAGCTCAAGAGATTGCTTTATAGCTTCTAGCTATAGCACAAATATTAAAAAGACTCACATTCAATATGAAATATATCAACAGGACTTACTCTAAGTACAACAGGACACAATGCCATGCACAGTAGAGTTGAAAGTTGGACCTCACCAGTGATTTTACAATAAAGTTTATGAAAGTTTTGCTAATATCGTAGAGTTATTGACTATGTTCACTGGTCGCATATTACGTAATTTGTTGAGACATAAGTCTTTTTATAGTTTATATATGACATATCTGTTTTTGACGTTGTTAATAGTTTATATTGGACATATCTGTTTTGATGCTGTTACTGTTTTTAGAATGATATATTGTTAATTTATTCTCATCATTTATTTATTTCCTTATTTCTTTCCTCACTCAGCTATTTTTCCCTATTGGAGCCCTTGGGCTTATAGCATCTTGCTTTTCCAACTAGGGTTGTAGCTTGGCTAGTAATAATAATAATAATAACAATAATATTACCTTCAGCCTGCCAGATAAATGGGGCCTACCTGATTTTATAGTTACTTGCTGAACTTTAAGGCCATATGGCCGAGTTGCATGCAAGTTAATTTAGTATATTCAAACAACCCATGTGATATATGATATATTAAGATGGTGATCAAGGAAGGGCAATAGGGATAACCTTCTCATCTTAAAAGGTATTAAATGATTGTGTCAAGTCCTTGAAGTAAAACCGATTCTAGTTACACATAAATCCACATGACTTATAAAAAAATGGATATATTCAGCAACAATGGACATATGAACATACAGGGAACAATGCTGCAGTACACCTGTATTTAAGCTAAATTTAAAGAGGAGGACTACTTATGAGTATACATTTTCAGTATATACCTACAGATATTTATAAAACGTATGCATACAAGCATTCCCATCCAAGAAAAATCTCAGCATCTTCACTGCAATCACTAACAAGACTAAAAAAATAATAGCAAAAATCACTTGCCTGGTAAATGATGTGAAGCTCATTTTCCAGAACAAAACACTGCCTTGCCCTATGAAGTTCACTAAACACTAGTAAACCTTCGTCAGGAGATAATCCAGAAGCCAGTACGGCACAGCCTAACTGTGTTCCAATGTACTTCAAGCCTGAGTCGGTTTCCTGTAATCTAAAAAAAAAAAAGTAACTATAACATATTTGTAAGTTCATGTGCACACTTTGTGTCATGCTGTCACTAATTCTGTTCACTTTTACCATTAAAGAGTTATATATACAGTATATTTCTCTCTTTTCCCTACTGTGCAATTTTCATTCTGTCAAGCAGTATCACCAGTGATCTGCATAATACAAAGTAGATAATGTTCAAGTTCTTTGACTCATTCTTTTAGCCCCAGCTGCATTGCTGTCTTTTCCAAACTGGCTGTCTGAATTCTTTCACCTACAATGTTCCAACCTTCACATCTTATCTAAGACCAAATGTTTTTCCAACCTATATGCAGCTCAGGAATGTAACAAGTCTTGTTGAACTAATTTATAATGATAATGCACAGTTCTCATCTATGCCATTTCCTTCATGATTTTCTGCCTCTTCTACTATACAGCAACCAACCACTTCAATATATATCCCCTAACTATTCACTCACCAACCCTTTCAATTACATGCCCAAAACATCTAAAACAATTCCCCATGACTTCATTATCTGTCGTACCACCTTTACAGTGCTTTTATTACACTACCTCATGATAATCAATAACATATTGCTTAAAAAAAATTAACTGAAGCAGGCAGATAGACATCAAAAGAGCCGAACAGACAGATGTCAACTACTCCATGTCCCTAGACAGTAAAACACAACAGCACAAAAGTCATCCACACATAGCCCCAGAGCATCTTTCAAATGAATTCCCTTGAATCTGATACAATTTTCCATTCATGTAACAATTATTGAAGATTTTCATCCATAATTGCAAATACTGCTGTAAATTTATGTAATTGTTGCAGATAATATAATTGGGATTCAGGTTAACTATAAAAAGACTTAAAAGAACTGCCAAGTAAACTTAGAGGATCTTATGCATGTGATGCATACAAGAGAAAACACAAAGTGAACCACCACAATACACATGATTATAACTACTTCACAATACCTAAAATTTATATAAGGCTGAGGAAGACCACAAGAGAAACTTGGAGTGATAATAAGGTATGCAAACTGAGGAACAATACTACGGCCAAACATGGGAGAGAAATTTCAAGTTCAATGAATAGAAAATGTAACATTATTTACCAATAACTAAGAAGCTTTCTCAGTAAGAAAAGGATGTTTTTATTTCCTATAATAAAATCACAGATAGTTTTCTTCTACTAAAGAGATAAGTTCCAGTTACGGGAATGGTTTGAAATCAAAGTTAATGATAAAAACTTTTCAACCAAACTATCTTCAAACTAACCTTATAAATTCATTCTCTTCCAGGAACTGTACACAAGATAAAATGGAATTCTGCGCATCCTGCTGTGATTCTGACGTGTTCCTCAAAGATGCAGCGAGAAGTGTGCAGCTGCAATAGCTCTCTACCTCCAAAGAACCAGCAGCAACTCCACTGACAATTACCTTTAAGAAGAAAATTAAATTTGTGATGTTTCTCCCATTTTTCACATAATCATCAATCACCTGATTAGCTAAGAATTTTTAGTTTATAGGGGTCACTGCATCTTATGATTTATTCTCTCTTATCCTTTATTTACATGTGTACCAAAGCTACGTCTCTTGTTTTTTTACACTATTCCTAAGAAAAGATTCCTTAATTATCATGTTGACAACTAAAATCCTTACTTCCTATTTACTTTATACTAAATTATTAAAACTCTTGCTCATGTCGCTTTTCCTGTGATTTCCAAACACATCTCATGCAATTAGTCTTTTACTTACAATTTGTATTACTGTACTTAACAAGTTTCTACCATTGGTCTATATACAAAAAAGATATCCAATTGTAACCACTGCATTTTAGTTTCATTTATTAACGTCACCAGTATGTACAATATCTTTGATTACAGTATATCTATACTCTTATATAATTTTCTACACGGCAAAGTTTACGTAAAATATCATCAAATCCTTCTATTTATCTACATTTAAAGTACCATTTGTACATATTTTTCAAGTTATGATTTCTAAAAAGTTTTTGGCAAACAAAGTTTTGGCAGTCTTTCAATTCTAAATCTCATATACTGTATGATAACAGGTTTTCAAAACCCTTTTGTTAAAAAGCAAGATGCTAGCAAACCTATATAGTAGTACCTCGGTTTACAAGTTTAATTTGTTCAGGGAGTGAGCTCATAACTTGAAATGCTAGTATTCTAATACAAGTTTTCCAATAAGAAATAAAAGGAAAATCACTCAATGCATAACACAAGTTCATAAATACACATATACATTAATTTTTAAAGGTTTGTAATAGAATTTAGTCAACAAATTATAACCAGAAACATCAGAAATAAATAAAAATTATATTTTAATTATAAAATAAATTTTTGAATATACTTACCCGGTGAATATATAATAGCTGAGCCTCTGGCGGCTCGACAGAAAAAAACACACAAAAACTCGCGAGCGATCGCTATGAAGGTTGCGGGTGTGCCCACTAGCGCCAACCATCGGCCAGATACCGCATATACATGTAAACAGACCCAATTTTTCTCATCCCGCTGGGTCTCTATCGGGGAGGAAGGGGGGGCCTTTAATTTATATATTCACCGGGTAAGTATATTCAAAAATTTATTTTATAATTAAAATATAATTTTTAAATATTTAACTTAGCCGGTGAATATATAATAGCTGATTCACACCCATGGTGGTGGGTAGAGACCAGAGTTAATTAAGTTTACAGCGTATATGCTTTGAGTTTTTGACAGTTATATCATAACAAAACCCAAATATATAAAGGTACCTGGTAAGGAAGTCGACTTAGACGATTACTCTGCCTTATTAGTCTGTCTTCCTCACGAAGCCCAGCGATCCTCTTAGGATGCTGAAAGATTCCCAGGAGCTGAAGTATTAAGGGCTGCAACCCATACAACAGGACCTCATCAAACCCCTAATCTGGGCGCTCTCAAGAAATGACTTTGACCACCCGCCAAATCAATCAGGATGCAAAAAACAATATTAAAAACATTTCAAGAGACAGATTAAAAAGGATATTGGAATTAGGGTAATGTAGTGGTAGAACCCTCACCCACTACTGCACTCGCTGCAACGAATGGACCCAGTGTGTAGCAGTCCTCGTAAAGAGTCTGGACATCTTTTAAGTAAAATGACGCGAACACTGACTTGCTTCTCCAAAAAGTCGCGTCCATAATACTTTGCAGAGATTTATTTTGCTTGAAGGCCACGGAGGTTGCTATAGCTGTAACTTCGTGCGTCTTAACCTTAAGCAAACATCGGTCTTTCTCATTCAAGTGAGAATGAGCTTCTCGTATTAAAAATCTGATAAAATAGGACGAAGCATTCTTTGACATAGGCAATGATGGTTTCTTAACTGAGCACCATAGTGCCTCAGATTTACCTCGTAATGACTTAGTACGAGCTAAATAGAACTTAAGAGCTCTAACAGGACATAATACTCTTTCCAGTTCGTTGCTTACGATCTCTGATAAGCAAGGAATATCAAAAGATTTAGGCCAAGGACGAGAAGGCAGTTCATTTTTGGCCAGGAAACCAAGTTGAAGTGAACAAGTGGCTTTTTCTGTAGAAAAGCCGATGTTCTTACTGAAGGCATGAAGTTCACTGACCCTTTTAGCCGAAGCCAAGCACACTAGGAAAAGTGTCTTGAGGGTGAGATCCTTCAGGGAGGCTGAATGTAATGGCTCAAACCTGTCTGACATGAGGAACCTTAGGACCACGTCTAAGTTCCATCCAGGAGTTGCCAAACGATGTTCCTTAGAGGTCTCGAAAGACTTAAGGAGATCTTGGAGATCTTTATTGTTGGAAAGATCTAAGCCTCTATGTCGAAAGACCGAAGCCAACATGCTCCTGTAGCCCTTAATCGTGGGAGCTGAAAGGGAGCGAACCTTTCTCAGATGTAAAAGAAAATCTGCGATTTGGGCTACAGAGGTACTGGACGAGGACACAGATGCTGACTTGCACCAGTCTCGAAAGACTTCCCACTTCGACTGGTATACTCTAATGGTAGAAGCTCTCCTCGCTCTTGCAATCGCACTGGCTGCCTCCTTCGAAAAGCCTCGAGCTCTTGAGAGTCTTTCGATAGTCTGAAGGAAGTCAGACGAAGAGCGGGGAGGCTTTGATGGACATTCTTTACGTGGGGCTGACATAACAGATCTACCCTTAGAGGAAGACTTCTTGGAAAGTCTACCAGCCATTGAAGTACCTCGGTGAACCACTCTCTCGCGGGCCAGAGGGTAGCAACCAACGTCAACCTTGTCCCTTCGTGAGAGGCGAACTTCTGCAGTACCTTGTTGACTATCTTGAATGGTGGGAATGCATATAAGTCCAGAAGAGACCAATCCAGTAGAAACGCGTCTATGTGGATTGCTTCTGTATCTAGGACTGGAGAGCAATAGATTGGTAACCTTTTGGTCAACGAGGAGGCAAAGAGGTCTATGGTGGGTTGACCCCAAGTAGCCCAAAGACTCTTGCCCACGTCCTTGTGGAGGGTCCATTCCGTGGGTATCACCTGACCCCTCCAACTGAGACAGTCTGCCAAGACGTTCAAGTCCCCCTGGATGAATCTCGTCAACAGGGAGATGCCTCGATTTCTTGACCATAAGAGAAGGTCCCTTGCGATCTCGAGCAGCGTGAAGGAGTGTGTGCCTCCTTGCTTGGAGATGTACGCTAAAGCTGTGGTGTTGTCTGAGTTGACCTCTACCACTTAGTTTCGAAGAAGCTTTCGAATATCATCAAGGCCAAGTGGACTGCTAATAGCCCCTTGCCGTTGATGTGCATGCTCTTCTGACTTGAGGTCCACAGACCCGAGCATTCCCGACCGTCCAGGGTCGCACCCCAACCCAAATCCGACGCGTCTGAGGACAACACGTGGTTTGGGTTCTTGACTGCTAGGGATAGTCCCTCTCTCAGACTGATATTGCTGTCCCACCATTTCAGGCATGCCTTTACTGGTTCGGAGACTGGGAATGATAACGTCTCTAACGTCTTGTCCTAGTTCCAGTGAGAGGCTAGATGGAACCGGAGAGGCAGGTGTAGTCTCCCTAGTGAGACAAACTGCTCCAGGGATGAGAGAGTCCCTACGAGACTGTTCCAACTCCTGACTGAACAAACGTTCTCTTTTCAGCATTAGTTGGACTTCGAGCAGGGCTTGTTCTATTCGGGTGGCAGACGGAAAAGCCCGAAAAAAAACTGGACTGCGAATCTCCATCCCCAAATATAGAATAATCTGGGATGGGATCAGTTGGGACTTTTAGGTTGACCAAAAGTCCCAACTCCCTGGCCAGACTCAACGTCCAATGAAGATCCTGCAGACAGCGAAGACTGGACGATGCTCTGAGAAGCCAGTAGTCCAAGAACAGGGAGGCTCGGATCCCCGATAGATGGAGGGATTTTGCCACATTCCTCATGAGCCTCGTAAACACGAGAGGAGCAGGACTGAGGCCAAAGCACAGGGCTCGAAACTGGTACCCCACATTCCTGTAAACAAAACTCGGAAACGGTTGGGAATCCGGGTGTATAGGAATGTGGAAGTATGCCTCCTGAAGGTCGAGAGAGACCATCCAGTCGCCTTCCATTAATGCTGTCAAGACAGCCTGGTAGACTTCATCGTGAAGTTTGTCTTGACAATGAACACATTGAGCGCACTTGCCTCTTACGTACTCCTGCAGTGAACATGGCTGCCAGATCATTGGAGCCATCCCTGAGGGACTTGTTCCTGCAGAGAACGTGGCTGTCAGATCATTGGAGCCATCCCTGAAAGCCTTGTTTATGCATGACATAATTGTACAGCAAAACTTCAAACGCTCGAAAAAAAACTCCTAACAGGAGATGGTCTAGCTCTGAAGTCGACCATAAAACCTTGGAGCGTCTCATGGCCGGGCGCCAGGGAGAGTCTATGAGGTTTGAGAAGTCTATCTGGGCAGAGGCAGGAACTCCCAAGCCGAGAACTTCTCCCGTGTCATATCAGACTCTCGCTCTATAAGCCAGCTTAAAAGTAGGGAAAGCAAAGGCTGTCTCCCCCAAACTCCTCCTGGTGATTAACCAGTCGCCTAGCAAACGTAAAGCTCTCTTAGAAGAGCGAGAGAGCACTAGCTTATAAAACAACGGCTTCGAAGAAGCTAGGCCTAGTGTAAACTCTGACGTTTAGGCGAACGAGGAGCAGCAGTTACAAAAAGATCCGGACAAAGATCCTTAAAAAACAGCATGATTTATTTAAAGTCCATAGAGGGCTGAGCAGCTTTAGGCTCCTCTCCGTCTGACAGAGTCCTCAAGGGAATATCAGTAGGAGGGGGATCAGCAACTTCCTCATCTGAAGGAACCTTGTCCAACAATAGCCGAGTCTCAAGCAAGGGAGAGACCTGCCGTGGTGGCAATGCTTGACAAGCAGAGTCCACACGCAAAGGAGCAACAGTAGCAGTCAAGGACGCTATGTCATGTAACTGCTTAAGGGACTGACCAGTAACAACAACAGGTGCGGGAGGACGTTCGACGTCAACTCGAGACTGCCTTGACTGCTTAGACTGAGCAGTCAAAACAACTCTTGACTGCGGTGCTTGACGCTCAACGTCAAAACAAGTCAACTATGCTGGTTGGTGAACGTCCTGAACGTCAACAAGAGCAAGCGGCAGCGGCTGAACGTCCACAAGTGGCTGAGAGTCAACACGGGACTGCATCGAGTGAGGCTCTACAAAACACGATTGACGTGACTTTGTAACGTCAATGTCAACAGGACGAGCAAAGGCTCGTTTGGGCGGCTGACGGCCAAGATCTCGATCAGCTAAGCGGCGAGGATCATTGTGAACCTGCTCAACAGAATAGTCCTCCATAAGAGAGGCAAGCTTATTCTGCATGTCTTGCCGTACAACCCATTTAGGATCAACGGGAATGGTTGCGGTAAGAGACGAGGGTAACGTCTGTGACTGCAAAACCTTGCCTACAAAAAGACTCTCGGAGCCTGTGTTACGCTTTTGTTTAGGCGGCGAGCAGTCTTCCGATGACTGCATAGGGTCAGAGCTGTCCTAATGTTGACAACCAGGACGCTGGACCTGTCCTGAAAGGACTGACTTTCGCTTAAAGGGCCTCGAAACCTTGTTCCACGGTTTCTTATGCGAAAAGCCTTCGGATGACGAGGAGAAAATCGTCTCGCTCGTCTTATGGTAGGGGCGGTGTTGATGAGACACGCCTGAAACCAAAGAGGGAACGTCTGTTCGCTGATCAAGTCCTCTCGAACCCATAAGTCGTACGACATTACTTCTCCCCTGGGCTTGGGAGCTTGCAAGAGGTCTCGGACTAGGCGAACGACAGGCACGAACAGACGAACCCTCGGTCGCAACACTGATGACACTTTGCGCAATTATCACTTTATCACTACGATTTTCTGTTTTGCACTTACTTCACTGAAATCGAATTTTACAACAATTCACATTAGGTATGAATAAAACTGATTTCTACCTGAAGCACACAATTCTACCCTCATCAAAAGGTTATAATTGCGAAATCAGTCGTATAATGTAAGCACATTAATACAAGCAAAAAACAGTAAACATATATTAAGATAAAAAGATCAGTGGCTGGGAAGGAGACTAAACACTAGTTCATTCAAAACTACGTTTTCAATCTCTCACCGTACAGTGCCTTGGGACGAGAATAAAAACTAAAAATGTTTTATCCTTTCTCCCCGTACAGAGACTAGGGACGAGAGTAAAAAACTGACTCGAGAACAACGTTACTCGCCTGGGACGAGAATAAAGATCGGAACGTTCTCTCTTCCTCTCTCTCTCTCCGTCTCTCTCTCTTGATTTCGCACCGAAGAGAAGAGCCCACTTACCTTTCGTCAATAAACAGGTTATTTGACCAAAGGAAAAAACTGAAAGGTTTTTCAATTAACAAGTTCCTTTAAAATAGTATTTAAAACATTTAAGTTTGAAAGAAGAATGAACAAAACGTCAGAATCGATTTACTCTTTCTGCAAAGTGAAACCGTGATTCCTCTCTCTATCGTAACGGTAGAGCGCAAACTGCGTAGCATAAATAAACTAAACGTTAGTTCATCTTTGAAACAGTACGAAGACTATTCATAGAAAATCTTTCATAAAATATCTACTAAAAAATATTCATTTAATAAGTTTTAAATCATTTGTTGTAAAAGATATTTACGATTGAAAGGGCTCAACGTTGTTTAACTTCGGTTTCCAAGTTAGGACCGCCTACTCTCGGTTTAGAGGAGGAATAGGAAAGGTCGCATATAAACAAATCATTAAAATTTATCTTGATGTTTATTATAAATGGAAAGCTAATCGAAGAGCCCTAATAAAGGCGGTTGAGATATAAAATATATAGAGGAAAATCTATAATTAACAACAACAATTTATAACGTGATAAGATAATTGCTAAAAGCCTAAAACACACTTCCGTACTAAGGGAAGGGTCGGCCATTTAAAAGTCAAAGAAAGTCCAAAAAACACTCCAAAGTCATCAAAAATTAAATCTACCCATAAACGAGTTCAAGATTTAAGTTGAAGATAAAACACCTGCACTGCGAAAGCTCAAACCAAAAGGAAGTACTTCACCAAATATGTTGAGAAAACTCCAGGTTATACAGCGAGTATTGATACGTCTTGTCGTTAAGGCCGACAGAGAAAAAAATTGGGTCTGTTTACATGTATATGCGGTATCTGGCCGATGGTTGGCGCTAGTGGGCACACCCGCAACCTTCATAGCGATCGCTCGCGAGTTTTTGTCTGTTTTTTTCTGTCGAGCCACCAGAGGCTCAGCTATTATATATTCACCGGCTAAGTTAAATATTTAAAAATCAATAATTCACGATACAGTAAAGACACATTGACAAAATAACTTGCACTTTACCTTTAAGTAGTCGTGGCTGGCATGAGGGAGACAAGAGAGGAGGGGGAAGAGGTTACTGCTTGGAAGGAGAATCTTCCTCCATGAGAATTTCTGCTAAATATTGGGAGTTCTCTCTCTCTCGAATGACATTGACTATCACTAACTGAATTACTGTACTTAATTTACACTTTATGCACACTTGGTCATCTTTTATATACAGTACACTCTTACATTAAATTCTAACCACAAACCTATCTAAAGACAACTGCTTTACTCTTTTCTTCAAAATGGCATGAAAATGTAAAAATCATATGAACACGGCGTGAACGCTGTGTGTGCTGTCTGGGCACCGAGTGACTAATTTTGTCCTAGTCTCTTTATAACTTGTCCAAATAAAAATGTGCATACAGTGGGAAATTTTTGTAACCTATCTGAATGTTTGTTGATATTCAGTCACTCATAAACCTAGGCACCACTGTACACTTGATATTATTGTTGACTGAATTCATGGATGCAAAGGGATTACTACATTAAAATAGAAAAAGATATGCTCTTATTGCACTATTTGTTACAATTAATAGTTTATACAACTCTATTCTTCTCTTCTGCTGCCTTTGCAAATGCTTTTTTCCACCTTGAAATTCTGTTTTTAAATCATGCTTTGATTTTCTATATTTCATGTAATTTACTCATATATCTTACAAACAGAGGGTGAGTATATATTTCACATCCAACATCACCGAGGGGAAAAACTCGACATAAAAATACTGATGATGTTCATGATACTGTTAAACATTTACCTCTAAAACTGCTCTTTTCATACTGGATGTCAGAGACGAGTCTTGTTGTAAGCAAGATGTCACAGGGGGCAGTGAGGAGGACAACAGGGTCAGGGCTTTTTGTTTTTCTCCTTCACGACATACCAGTATACTTTCACCTGCAAACGTGAGTAGTTTTATATATGAATAGGTTTTCCTTTAGTGAGAAAACTTGACAAATGTCATTAATTCTAATAACTGTACAGTATTCAATTTCAAACAAGAATTAAACCCAACCTTCTGTATCAACTCCTTTCCTTCCCGCTCGACCAATCATCTGCTTGTATGTTAGGGTGTCTATGATAGATCCCCCAAATACCGGGGACCTGATAATCACTCGTCGTGCAGGTAAGTTAACCCCCGAGGAGAGAGTGGAAGTTGCCACGAGCACACGTATTGAACCGTTTCGAAAACCCCCTTCAACGATATCACGTTCATCAAATGTCAAACCTTAGAGAAAAAAAAAAATGATGTAAAAAAATTGTTCAAATTAACATTTAATACTGTTGATATAAATTTTTTCTTTATAAATTTTCTATCAATCAAAATAAATTAATATTACATTTTGTCCCTACCTGCATGATGGTATGCAACAGCAAAGGAGATTGACCTCCCCAATACTTTATCAAGCCCAACGGGACATTTACGTAGAGCTTCTATCACTTTGCTGATCCCAGTGGAATTAAGAGACTCGCGTAACTTTGCACTGATATGACTAGCATACTGGCTATCAGGTTTGCCTGGAAAGAGAATTATAGAGAATTGAATAGAGGCACCAAATTGATTTATTACATTACAGCGAGTAAACTAAAGAATCTAGTGTGCAATATACTTTAGTATATACTGTATAGATTAGAAAATAATAACTATATAATAAGAAATGTAAAAAATTGTGATTGTACAGTATATTATTACATTTACTGTGGGTTGATAGATTATTGGACTTATAATCAAATGCATAAAAGATAAGATTGGCAGACTGTTTGGTCTCTGCAATAGCCAGCTGTTAGGAACAGTATTACACTCAGGCACTAATTCAAGACTCAAGTTAATGTTATCATCCAATATTTAAAAAAGAAATTCAAAGAAAAAAAATATTTAAAAAATTTAGTCAATTTGTAAGGCAGTGCAAATCTTACTAAATTAGTATAAAGTGGACATCATGATTTTAAGGAACACTACTCACCTATGCTAAAAAATTCCTTGGCAACACTTTCTGCTAATTTTTCACACCAAACTTTAGTAGGGCAGAAAACTAATACGGAAAATCCTTCTAAAACTGTCTCGAGGCACAGCTGGATCAAGTGGTCACTGTCGTTCTAATGAAATAAACACAACCGTCAGTGCATAAAGGTACTGTATATTCCAAGTTTCAAATATTCATGATGTCATATTTATCCATTTTCTATAAAAAAAAAATGATTAACCACATTTCAGGGTGCATTATTTTGTCTGATTTCACAAAGAAATTAAAATTCTAAATCCATGCTAATACATTTTTTTACTTACTTTTACAGTTAATGCATTGTCAAGCTCTCGAAACTTCTTTAACTGACAGTCGAACACAGTCCTTCCGATCTTGACCCTTTCAGCAAGGGGGACTGGACGATAGTCCGTACTGTAAAGTTGAGAGTTTAGCCACAATGCCAACAAATCCAAGTTTGGAAGCGTTGCAGACATGCCAACTATTTGTACTCCAGAGTTAACGTCTTCCTGCAAGGTATGTTCAAAAAATTGAAATTGAAAGTCCAAATAATTGGTGGACATCTTCATATACAGAAAAATCTATCTATAACAAGGTCACATTACAGATAACTGTTACAGATACAGGTACAAGAATTTTAAGCAAAGGGGTCTGCATTCTTTTTGTTACTTTACAGAAAATTTTCACTTTTCTGACTTTTTTTCACCCTAAAAATTCTGTTATAGACATTAGCAATGAGCATAGAACAAACTATATCATTGCTATTGTCATAAATTAACTTGGTAAGTATGTAAAATAGGGAAGTAAAAGTAATGCAATGAGATAGTCCGTTGAGAAGCAGGGAACGGGGTTGGTGGGCCTTGACCCCATCTCGCGCCGTCATGGGAAAGAAACTTTGACCCCATCTCGCGCCGTAATGGGAAAGAAACTATGTCGCCTTTAAAGGCGCCATTAAATTTGAATCAGCGAAGCCACTCTGAGGCTCTCCTGTATTCCCCCAGGTACATGCCAGAGGGAGGGAGGCAGACGGGACGTGCAACGGCCAGACACAATTGCATTATTTACCACTGCTACCATGAGGGCGGGGCCCTCATGGCCCCTCATCAAGAAAAATGGCCATAAAATCAGTTGGCCAGACAAGTGGTCAGGAGACGTCCGACAGCCATAGTGGAGTGCTGCTAAACCATCCTTTTTTTTTTTTATGAACAGTACCAAATTCATTGTGACTTACACTTTTCGCTTAAACATTCCCCTCTGTGTTCCTTTCCCTCTGCGTAATTTGATCAATATTAACTTTGAAACTGTTCATTTGTTATCTGAAACTTGTAAGAAATTACAAGCACAAAAATATAGATGTTCGTAGTTCAAGTAAATTGATAAACTCTAATTGAAGAAACTCATTTGAAATAAATCTTTTATCCTGTGCTCATTCACTTAACATTTTAGAAAAATATAACTCCATTACTGAAGACTAATCGCTTCTCATTATAGCCTTGCCTCCAATTATTTTGACTGTTAAGTGATATGATATTTTGATTATAAAATAAATTTTTGAATATACTTACCCGGTGAATATATAATTGCTGACGTCTCCGACGGCTCGACAGATTCCCAAAAACTCGCGAGCGATCGCCGTGAAGGTTGCGGGTGTGACCACCAGCGCCGACTATCGGCCAGATACCGCATATACTTGTCAACATCTCCACTTCTTCTCAGTCCCCTAGGTCTCTATCGGGGAGGAAGGGAGGGCCTTTAATTTATATATTCACCGGGTAAGTATATTCAAAAATTTATTTTATAATCAAAATATCATTTTTAACCCTTTTACCCCCAGGCTCTTTGGAAATTTCCAACCCTTAACCCCCAAGGGGTAATTTTTTCCCCAGCACATTTTGCAGTATATTTTCTTTAAATTGCTCTAACAGCCTTAGTTTTTGTCATAGAGAGGTCGGGTTGGTCTCATTCTCTTGGAAAATGCCTGAATTTTCTAAAAAAATTATCAAAAATATGAAAAAAAAAAATTTTATAGTATTTTTTTGCAAGGACGTACTGGTACGTCCATGGGGGTAAAGGGATGAGTTTTGTGAAACGTACCAGTACGTCCTTTGGGGGTAAAAGGGTTAAATATTAAACTTAGCCGGTGAATATATAATAGCTGATTCACACCCATGGTGGTGGGTAGAGACCAGTATTAATACAATAAAGGCGTATATGCTCAAGAGTTTTTGACAACTATTCAAAAAACAGACTTAAGTATAGGTACCTGGTAAGGAAGCAGACTCTGAATATTACTCTGCCTCATTAGTCCGCTATCCTCACGAAGCCCAGCGATCCTCTTAGGATGCTGAAAGACTCCCAGGAGCTGCTATAACCAGGGTGAACACCCCTATAACAGGACCTCATCAATACCCTTCATCTGGGCGCTCTCAAGAAACAATATTTTGACCACCCGCCAAATCAAAAAGATTGCGAAAGACTTCTTAGTCTCCCGTACAACCCAAAATAAGATTAAAAATTTCAAGAGTAGATTAAAAGGATATTGGGATTAAGGGAATGTAGTGGTAGAGCCTTCACCCACTACTGCACTCGCTGCTACGAATGGTCCCAGTGTGTAGCAGTCCTCATAAAGAGTCTGGACATCTTTCAAGTAATATGAAGCGAAAACCGACTTGCCTCTCCAAAAGGTCGCGTCCATAATACTTTTAATGGGTCTATTTTGCTTAAACGCTACAGAAGTTGCTATCGCTCTAACTTCATGAGCCTTGACTTTAAGTAAATTATGATCCTTCTCACTTAATTGAGAGTGTGCCTCCCGAATCAAAAGTCTAATAAAATAAGACCACGCATTCTTAGACATGGGCAAAGAGGGCTTTTTAAACGGAGTACCATAAAGCCTCTGAACAACCTCGTCGCGGTTTAGTTCTGGATAAACAAAATTTAAGAGCTCTAACGGGGCACAACACTCTTTCAACTTCATTCCCCACAATCTCAGAAAGACTGGGGATTTCAAATGATTTAGGCCAAGGACGAGACGGAAGTTCATTCTTGGCCAAAAAAAAAAAAAACCAAGTTGAAGAGCGCATACTGCTTTATTAGCGGAGAAGCCGATGTTCTTGCTAAAAGCATGTATCTCACTAACCCTTTTAGCCGAAGCCAAGCTCACTAAAAAAAAGTGTCTTGAGGGTAAGATCCTTCAGGGAGGCTGAATTTAATGGTTCAAACCTGTCTGACATAAGGAACTGTAGGACCACGTCCAAGTTCCAAGCAGGAGTCGAAATATGACGCTCCTTGGAAGTCTCGAAAGACTTAAGCAGGTCTTGGAGATCTTTGTTATTAGAAAGATCCAAACCCTTATGCCTGAAAACAGAAGCTAACATGCTTCTGTAGCCTTTAATGGTGGATGCAGAGAGGGAGCGACCGTTTCTCAGATAAGGCAGAAAATCCGCAATCTGCGCTACAGAGGCACTTGGAAGAGGAAATAGAGGAGGACTTGCACCAGTCTCTAAATACCTCCCATTTCAACTGATAGGTCCTGATGGTAGACGATCTTCTAGCCCTCGCGATCGCTCTAGCTGCCTCCTTCGAAAACCCTCGAGCTCAAGAGAGTCTTTCGATAGTCTGAAGGCAGTTAGACGAAGCGTGGGGAGGCTTTGATAAAATCTCTTTACGTGAGGCTGTCGCAAGAGATCCATTCGTAACGGCAGACTTCTTGGAACGTCTACCAGCCATAGAAGTACCTCTGTGAACCACTCTCTCGCGGGCCAGAGTGAAGCAACCAATGTCAACCTGGTCCCTTCGTGAGAGGTGAACTTCTGCAGCACCTTGTTTAGGATCTTGAAAGGTGGAAAGGCATAAACGTCCAGGTGAGACCAGTCCAGCAGGAAAGCGTCTATGTGGGCTGCCTCTGGATCTGGAACTGGAAAGCAGTAAGTCGAGAGCCTCTTTGTCAGTGAAGTCGCAAAAAGATCTATGGTGGGTTGACCCCATGTCATCCATAGCTTCTCGCACACAGTCTTATGCAACGTCCACTCCATGGAGATGACTTGTCCTCTTCTGCTGAGGCAGTCCGCCAAGACATTCATTTTTCCTTGCACAAATCTCGCCAAAGGAGAGATGTTACTTGCCTTAAATGGAGTTCCTTCTGATCCGTGGATCAAAGACCCGAGCATTCCAGACTGTCCAGTGGAGCTCCCTAACCCAAATCCGATGCATCTGAATACAACACATGGTTTGGGTTCTTGATCGCAAGAGAAAGACCTTCTCGAAGTCTGATGTTGCTGTCCCACCAAGTCAGACATGTCTAGACTGAGTTGGAGATTGGGAAAGAGATACTCTCTAAGCCCTTCTCCTTGTTCCAATGGTTTAGGTGAAATTGGAGAGGGCATAGGTTGAGTCTCCCCAGAGAGATAAACTACTCCAGCGATGAAAGAGTTCCCACGAGGCTAGTTCAAACTCTTACAGAGCAACTGTTTTTCTCTTGCAAGTGAAGGACTTTTAACAGAGCTTGTTCCATTCTTGTGGGAGACGAAAAGGCCCGAAAAATCAGACACTGTATCTCCATTCCCAAATAAAGAATAGTCTGGGATGGGGTACTGTAAGTTACGACTTCTCTACGTTCACTATGAGACCTAGCTCCTTGGTTAGGTCTAATGTCCATTAGAGGCTCTCCAGACAGCGATATAATGACGACGCCCTGATTAGCCAGTCGTCAAAATAAAGGGAGGCTCTGAATCCTCAAAAAATGTAGAAAGCTTGCTACATTTTGCAAGGGCCTTGTAAAAACAAGAGGAGCAGGAATGAGGCCGAAGTACAGTGCTCGAAATTGGTACATTACTTTCCCGTCCACAAACCTCAGATGTTGTTGAAAGTTTGGATGAATAGGGATGTGGAAGTATGCATCCTGAAGGTCGAGAGAGACCATCCAGTCGCCTTCCCTTACTGCTGCCAAGACAGATTTGGTAGTCTTCATCGTGAAGTTTGTCTTGACAATGAACACATTGAGCGCACTTACATCTTAAGTACTCCTGCAGTGAACGTGGCTGCCAGATCATTGGAGCCATCCCTGATAGCCTTGTTCCTGCAGAGAATGTGGCTGTCAGATCATTGGAGCCATCCCTGATAGCCTTGTTCATGCATGACATAATTGTACAGCAATACATTGACAGCTGGAGAGACCTTCTTACTTAAGGCTCCCAGGAACCAATCCAACAAATAAAAACTTCTAACGCTCGAAAAAAACTCCTAACAGGAGATGGTCTAGCTCTGAAGCCGACCATAAAATCTTGGAGCGTCTCATGGCCAGGCGACGGGGAGAGTCTACGAGGCTTGAGAAGTCTCCCTGGGCAGAGGCAGGAACTCCCAAGCCGAGAACTTCTCCCGTGTCATACCAGACGCTCGCTCTAGAAGCCAGTTTAGAAGGAGGGAAAGCAAAGGCTGTCTTCCCCAAACTCCTCCTGGTGATCAACCAGTCGCCTAGCAAACATAAAGCTCTCTTAGAAGAGCGAGAGAGCACTAGCTTAGAAAACGACGGCATCGAAGTAGCTAGGCCTAGCGTAAACTCTGACGGAGGCGAACGAGGAGCAGCAGTTACAAAATGGTCCGGAAACAGATCCTTAAAAATCAGCATGATTTTTTTAAAGTCCATAGAGGGCTGAGCAGCTTTAGGCTCCTCTCCGTCTGACAAAGTCCCCAAAGGAATATCAGTTGGAGGGGGATCAGCAACTTCCTCATCTGAAGGAACCTCGTCCGACAATTGCAGAGTCTCATGAAAAGGAGAGACCTGCCGCGGCGGCAACGCTTGACAGGCAATGTCAACAAGCAAAGGAGCAGCAGTAGCAGTAGAGGAAGCGACGTCACGCCGCTGCTGAAAGGACTGAAATCCTTGTGACTGACCAACAACAACAACTGAAGTTGATTGACGCTTGACGTCACGTCGGAACTGCCTTGACTGCAGAGACAAAGCTGGCAAAACAACCTCCGACTGCGGTGATTGACGCTCAACGTCACGTCGAGGCAACGGAGCCGGTCGGCGAACGTCAGGTCGGGGCTGCGGCGGCAGCGGCTGAACGTCAACACGAGACTGCAGCGAGGGAGGATCCACGTCACGTGACTGACGTGAAAAACTACTGACATCACGTTTCAAAGTACAAGAAACGTCAGCACTAACGTCAAACGGACGAGTAAATACTCGTTTGGGCGGCTGACGGCCAGAGTCTCGTTCAGCGTAACGGCGACTCGAAAGCAAAGGATCATCGCGAACCTGCTCAACGTCATACTCCTCCATAAGGGAGGCAAGCTTAGTCTGCATGTCCCGCAGGACAACCCACTTCGGATCAACGGGAGTCGGAACGGGCCGAGACGACGGTAACGTCTGTGTTGGCAAAACATTGCCTTTACCGCGACCCTCGGACCCCGTGTTACGCTTGCGTTTAATAGGCGAACAGTCTTCCGACGACTGCAAAGGGTCAGAGCTGTCCCAATGGCTACAGCCAGGACGCTGGACCTGTCCTGAAGGGACTGACTTTCGCTTCAAGGGTCTAGAAACCTTGCGCCAAGGTTTCTTGTGCGAAAAGTCTTCGGATGACGAGGAGAACACAGTCTCACCCGTCTTATGGTAAGGGGGATCTTGACGAGAAACGTCCGATACCAAAGAGGGAACGTCTGTACGTTGGTTAAAGCCTCTCGTCCCTTTAAGTCCTACGACATTACTTCTCCCTGGTGCAGGGGAGCCTGAAAGAGGTCTCGGACTAGGGGAGCGACAAGCACGAACAAACGAACCCTCCGCAACACAGAACATGTTTTTTTTTTTTTTTTTTTTTTTTTTTTTGCACTTACTTCACTGATATCGTATTTTTCAATAATTTCACATTAGGCATGAATAAAACTGATTTCTACCTGAAGCACGCAATTCTCCCTTACATCAAAAGGTTAGAATTGCGAAATGAGTCGTATAATGTAAGCACATTAGTACAAAATGAAACACACATGCAAAAATCAATAAACATATACATATATATCGAATAAAACGGAAATATATAAAGTTAAAAAGATCAGTGACTGGGGAGGAGACTAAACACTAGTTCACTAAGGACTACGTTTTCAATCTCTCACCGTACAGTGCCTTGGGACGAGAATAAAAACTAAAACGTTTTATCCTCTCTCCCCGTACAGAGACTTGGGACGAGAGTAAAAAACTGAATCGAGAACAACGTTACTCGCTCCCAAACTCCTTGTACAGAGACTTGGGACGAGAATAAAGATCGGATCGTTCTCTCTTTCTCTCTCTTGTCACACACAAGAGAATGGCCCACTCACCCTTCATCAATAAACAGGTTATTTGACCAAAGGAAAAAACTGAAAGGACTAAGAAATTGAAAATTAACAAGTTCCTTTAAATTAGTATCTAAAACACTTCAGTTTGAAAGAAGAATGAACAAAACGTCAAAATCGATTTACTCTTTCTGCAAAGTGATACCGTGATTCTCTCTTTCTCTATCGTAACGATAGAGCGCAAACTGCGTAGCATAAATAAACCAAACGTTAGTTCATCTTTGAAAAAACAGCACGAAGACTATTCAAAGAATATATTTCTTAAAATATTTTCTAAAAAATATTCATTTCATAACTCTTACAGAGCAATTGATTTAAACTTAACAAAAATAAAAGTTGAATGGGCTCAACGTTGTTTAACTTCGTTTTCCAAGTTAGGACCGCCTACAAGGAATAGGTAAAGGCCGCATATAAACAAAACATAAAATTTATCTTGATGTTAAATGGAAAGCTAATCGAAGAGGCCTAATAAAGGCGGGTGAGATATAAAATATATAGAGGAAAATCTATAAATATCAACAATAATTTATAAAGTGATAAAATAATTACTAAAAGCCTTAAACACACTTCCGTACACTGAGGGAAGGGTCGGCCATCTTTTCTCTATGGAAAAACCAGAGATAAAAAAAAAAGCAAGGGCAAAACACTTTTCCTCTCCTTTCAAAAGCATTTCTTTTGAAGATAGAATCGAATAATCCAACACGGCGAAAGCAAAAAAACCAAAACCAAGTACTTCACCAATTCGGTAGAAAACTCGAGGTCATAAAGCGAGTGGAACCAACTTGTCGACAAGACCGACAGAGAAGAACTGGAGATGTTGACAAGTATATGCGGTATCTGGCCGATAGTCGGCGCTGGTGGTCACACCCGCAACCTTCACGGCGATCGCTCGCGAGTTTTGGGGAATCTGTCGAGCCGTCGGAGACGTCAGCTATTATATATTCACCGGCTAAGTTTAATATTTAAAAATTACAAATAAGAAAAATCCTCTGCTGTAGTTGTGAAATTTCACCTCTCTATTTCTCTTAAATATTCTTTCAGTATCATATCTAATATCTAAATACTGTACATGATAAACAATAAATTATGATGTAAACTGGTGCTATGATAATGTATTATGCAACTTACTCCACAAGAACATTTGATAACCTATAATCATTTCTAGGCAAACAGCCGATACAAAAATTCACTGAGTAAGTAATGTACGAGTTTCCCTTCAAAAAGATGATAACTAAGCTGAAAAAATTATTTTACAGAATAAGGTTATTATTTGCTTGAAACAATGGCTAGAGAAACTCAGGAGAGCTGCACCAAACAAAAATGCATAATGAAATGAGTAGCTGATTTCTGTGTAACTGGAAATCAGAGAGGCTCATGATCATGCCTACCTACTGTTAGCAGTTTCCCTTTGTAAAGACTGATGGGTGGATAATAAAAATTCATCAAGAAAAATTGAAGATATTCTCATAAGGTTTAACTTGAGAATGTTGAAATTCAAAGCTGGAGTACAACAGTGGGAAGGTCATAGAAATTAATGGATAGACGTGGTGTCTAGAAGCTGAATAAAAGGTCGAGGGTTAAAAGATTGGAAAGGGCTGGACAAGTGAGACAGGATAAGGAACAGTAGGCCATAAAGCAATATGTATGGAAATGTCATCAGAATACCTGGGGAAAAAGTGCATAGATATAAAGACCTATAAACATTATGGACATTTATGAAGGCAACATACAGTACAGAAGAGGGAGAGTACCCATTTCACATCTAACCCTGTAAAAGGAAAGGGTATTGTGAAGGTGTTTATGATGATGAAAAAGATAATTGTTAGATTTAACATGAAACTCTAAAAAACCATACCTTTAATGATTGAGCTGTTTGACACACAAACATGGTTTTGGTTAGAAGTAGTTCAAGCAAATAGCCACGGTGTGGATCCCCCAACATGTGAATTTCATCTACGATTATGATCCCCAATTCTTCAAAACGCTTCTCCTCTAACAACCTGAAACAGTCACAGATGCAATTATTATAACCTGCTCTATGTCAATGATTGATTCTAAGAGACCCAACGTCAGTCAAGTTTTGAAGTAGGTCGGCTTTTCATCACATAAAGTGACTTACTGTATATGTACCCGATAAATGTACTTAAGATGAAAAGGTACTTAAAACCTACTATCAGATACCTACATTAATAACCTATGGGAAGTACAGTTCTGTACAGTACAAAACTTCATTGTTACTGTACAATGTAGGAACTGACATAAAGTTAATTTTATTTTTGTATTTAATACTTAAGGATGAGTGACAAAGTCATAGCTGATTTATGTTGAACAGACGTAAACAGTGTTATTACTGAAGTTTATCAAGACCACTGAATTTCATTTACAGATTTTTTAGGTATTTATCAGGATTTATTAAATGAGTGGGAACATTGGGACAAGGAAAAGAGGTTGGACATCTCCATTGGAAAAGACGAGAGGAAATTAACAAAAGGTAGATGGTAAAAAGCAATGTGGTTAAAGACGGCAGATGCGATTTTGAAAATAGTCTTTAGTAAAGTCTACAATTCAGCATAAAATTCATATTGTAATACATCTCTCAAAGGAAAAAGTTGAGTAAAAGATTATAAATACACAAAGAATTATAGAAACTAGAGAAATGTTTGCCTTTATAGTTGCACTCTAATAAAAGAATTTTTTTCAAATGCTAAAAATCTACAAGCAATGATGTTCATTTATTTTCAGTCATAACTAGAAATATCTTGACTAATTCTATATACTGCATCAAAATATAACATGAAATTTTGTTTATTCATAAACTTAAAAAATAAAGTAAAAACTGAAGGATATATTGAGACTATAAATTCTCTAATACATCATAATGATTCTTGACAAGTAATTTCAAACTTATATTGCATTTGATTAGTTTTCTGGTCCAAAATAAAATTGAAGCCAATTAGCAGAATTATAAAATATCTGGATTTGAATGCTTTCCACCCTTCATCCTAACAAGCTGACTTAATCTGACTAGAAATCAAGATAAAACTGTAAGGTCTCAAACAGCAGAACTCTGAACAATTCCCTCACTTTTAAATCTTTACCTGTTCACAAGATTATTTGCCTTCTCAATTGTACAAATGGCAATATCTGTTACTTTTAGCCCACCAGGAGGGCCATGTGATCCCATAAACCCTTCCACTCTCACACTCGCTGGACTAAACATTTTCTGAAAAAGAAAAGTGAAATACATTAGAAGAGATATTTTGAAGTTACACTCCACTTGCACAAAGTTCAAAGAACATCTTTCATATCATACAATCTAAAAGCCACACAATTACGGAAACAGTCACAACATAAATTAGAAAATATTATGCACAAAGATAAGACAAACCTGCAAATAGTACATCTTTTCTCTGGCGACCGAAACAAATGGCAGGATGTAAAGTCCCTTCCGTCCCGTCTCTAAAACTCTCTTCAGAAGGAGCAACTCTGATACTAATGTTTTACCTGAAGGAAAAAATTATAAATATAATTTCATCATTCAAGTATTAAACAACTACTGAATATCATGAATGAATTAGGATATTCAATTGAACCATTAAGCTCCAGTTAATGTATTAGACATGAAAATTGATTATGTACAGGTGTTTACGACCATTTAACAAAATTCATGCAAGGGAAAAGGCATACTAATAAAACTATATAATTTTACAACTTTTTAACAAAATTCATGCAAGGGAAAAGGCATACTAATAAAACTATATAATTTTACAACTTTTTAACAAAATTCATGCAAGGAAAAAAACATACTAATAAAACTATATCATTATTTTCTTCTCATGTTTTAAAGTTCTCTTTTTTAATAACTACCAAAATTGACAGGTTTACATAAAAACCATATTCATTTTTTAACATCCCTATGATGGTCACATTCTAATTTTTCAAATTTTCCTTTAAAATGCAATAATTCAGAAGATAAAATGTTATTTTGATTATAAAATAAATTTTTGAATATACTTACCCGGTGATTATATAGCTGCAACTCTGTTGCTCGACAGACAACTCTACGGAAAAACTCGCCAGCGATCGCTACACAGGTTGCGCGTGTGCCCAACAGCGCCATCTGTCGACCAGATACCCAGCTCTCAATGTAAACAAAGACTCAATTTTCTCCTCGTCCCACTGCGTCTCTATTGGGGAGGAAGGGAGGGTCATTTAATTTATAATCACCGGGTAAGTATATTCAAAAATTTATTTTATAATCAAAATAACATTTTTCAATATTTAACTTAGCCGGTGATTATATAGCTGATTCACACCCAGGATGGTGGGTAGAGACCAGTAATATATGTTTACACTTTTATGAGCTAAGAGTTTTTTATTTCATTTTAGAAGTTATCAAAATAACAAAAACAAAATAAATAGGTACCTGGTAAGGAAGTCGACTTGAACAATTACTCTGCCTTTTAAGTACATCTTCCTTACGGAGCCTCGCGATCCTCTTAGGATGCTGATCGACCCCTAGGATCTGAAGTATCAAGGGTTGCAACCCATACAACAGGACCTCATCAAACCCCTAATCTAGGCGCTCTCAAGAAATGACTTTGACCACCCGCCAAATCAACCAGGATGCGAAAGGCTTCTTAGCCTTCCGGACAACCCATAAAAAAACAACATTTCAAGAGACAGATTAAAAAGGATAAGGAATTAGGGAATTGTAGTGGTTGAGCCCTCACCCACTACTGCACTCGCTGCTACGAATGGTCCCAGTGTGTAGCAGTTCTTGTAAAGAGACTGGACATCTTTCAAGTAAAATGACGCGAACACTGACTTGCTTCTCCAATAGGTTGCGTCCATTATACTTTGCAGAGATATATTTTGCTTAAAGGCCACGGAAGTTGTAACAGCTCTAACTTCGTGCGTCTTCACCTTAAGCAAAGTTCGGTCTTCCTCACTCAGATGTGAATGAGCTTCTCGTATTAACAATCTGATAAAGTCTGACCAAGCATTCTTTGACATAGGCAAGGATGGTTTCTTAACTGAACACCATAAAGCTTCAGATTGGCCTTGTAAAGGTTTAGTACGCTTTAAATAGAACTTAAGAGCTCTAACAGGGCATAAGACTCTTTCTAGTTCATTGCCTACGATCTCCGATAAGCTGGGGATATCGAAAGATTTAGGCCAAGGCCGAGAAGGCAGCTCATTTTTGGCTAGAAAACCAAGGTGTAGCGAACAAGTGGCTTTTTCTGACGAAAATCCGATGTTCTTGCTGAAGGCATGAATCTCACTGACTCTTTTAGCCGAGGCTAAGCATACCAGGAAAAGAGTCTTAAGAGTGAGATCTTTCAGGGAGGCTGATTGTAACGGCTCCAACCTGTCTGACATGAAGAATCTTAGTACCACGTCTAAATTCCATCCAGGGGTAGCCAAACGACGCTCCTTGGTGGTCTCAAAAGACTTAAGGAGGTCTTGCAGATCTTTATGTTTGGAAAGATCTAAGCCTCTATGCCGGAAGACCATTGCCAACATGCTTCTGTAGCCCTTGATAGTGGGAGCTGAAAGGGATCGTCCTTTTCTCAGGTATAAGAGAAAAACAACTATTTGAGCTACAGAGGTACTGGTCGAGGATACAGAAACTGACTTGCACCAGTCTCGGAAGACTTCCCACTTCGATTGGTAGACTCTAATGGAAGACGCTCTCCTTGCTCTAGCAATCGCACTGGCTGCTTCCTTCGAAAAGCCTCTAGCTCTCGAGAGTCTTTCGATAGTCTGAAGGCAGTCAGACGAAGAGCGTGGAGGCTTTGGAGTACCTTCTTTACGTGTGGCTGACGTAGAAGGTCTACCCTTAGAGGAAGACTACTGGGAACGTCTACTAACCATCGAAGTATCTCGGTGAACCATTCTCTCGCGGGCCAGAGGGAAGCAACTAACGTCAACCTTGTCTCTTCGTGAGAGGTGAACTTCTGCAGTACCTTGTTGACAATCTTGAACGGTGGGAATGCGTAGAGATCCAGATGTGACCAATCCAGGAGGAAAGCATCTATATGTATTGCTGCTGGGTCCGGGACTGGGGAACAATAGATTGGAAGCCTCTTGGTCAGCGAGGTTGCAAAGAGATCTATGGATGGTTTTACCCCAAGTGGCCCAAAGTCTCTTGCACACATCCTTGTGGAGGGTCCATTCGGTTGGAATTACTTGCCCTTTCCGACTGAGACAATCTGCTATGACGTTCAAGTCGCCTTGGATGAACCTCGTTACTAGGGAGATGTCTTGACCTTTTGACCAGATGAGCAGGTCCCTTGCGATCTCGTACAACGTCAGTGAGTGGGTACCTCCTTGTTTGGAGATGTACGCCAAGGCCGTGGTGATGTCCGAGTTAACTTCCACCACTTTGCCTCGAAGGAAAGACTTGAAGCTTTTCAAGGCCAGATGTACTGCCAACAGCTCCTTGCAGTTGATATGCATGCTCCTCTGACTCGAATTCCACAGTCCTGAGCATTCCCGACCGTCTAGTGTCGCGCCCCAGCCCACGTCCGATGCGTCCGAGAAGAGAACGTGGTTGGGAGTCTGAACAGCCAGGGGAAGACCCTCTCTTAGGTTGATATTGTCCTTCCACCAAGTCAGACAAGACTTTATCTTTTCGGAAACCGGGATCGAGACCGCTTCTAGCGTCTTGTCCTTTTTCCAGTGAAAAGCTAGATGGTATTGAAGAGGACGGAGGTGTAGTCTTCCTAGTGACACAAATTGTTCCACGGATGACAGCGTCCCTACCAGACTCATCCACAGCCTGACTGAGCAGCGTTCCTTCTTCAGCATCTTCTGGATGGATAGCAGGGCTTGATCTATTCTGGGGGCTGATCGTCTTGTTGTTCAGCAACGTCCTCATCAGAGGGTTCCTCATCCGAAAACTGATGAGGAAACGGCAACGGAGTGGGCAACGTCTGGCTCGCTGAGTCCGGTCGCACTGGTGCATGCGTGACAGAGCCGGACGCAACATCATGGAACTGCTGCACAGTCTGTGAACTGTCAACAACCATGGGTGCGCGAGGAAGCACAGCGTCAACCCGAGACTGTCTAGACCGTCTGGGTTGTGCAGTCAACACCCTACCGGGTTGCTGAGGTTGACGCACTGCGTCAAAACAAGTCACCTCTGCTGGTTGTTGAACGTCCTGAACGTCAACAACCACCTCCGAGCGTCGCTTAACGTCAACGTGCGGCTGGCAACCCACACTGGGTCGCATTGGTGGAGGAACCACCTCAACTGGCAGACGCGAGTAGGTTACCTCAGGGTCAACAGGGCGCACAACCGACCGGTTGGAAGGTTGTTGGCCAGAAGGTTCGGTAGCAACCTTCTCCGCATTAAAGTCCTCTATCAAGGACGCAAGCTTGGACTGCATGTCTTGCAGCAAAGCCCATTTAGGGTCTACGGGAGCAGGTGCGGCAACAGACGGGGTTAGCGACTGAGGCGGTACCGCTTACCATCCCTGAAAGCCTTGTTATGCATGACATAATTGTACAGCAAAACTTCAAAGGCTCGAAAACAGCTGTGAAGTTGACCTGTAAAAAACTTGGAGCGTCTCCTGGCCAGGCGCCAGGGAGAGTCTACGAGAATTGAGAAGTCTATCTGGGCAGAGGCATGAACTCCCAAGCCGAGAACTTCTCTCGTGTCATATCAGACTCTCGCTCTATAAACCAGTTTAAAAGAAGGGAAAGCAAAGGCTGTATCCCCCAAACTCCTCCTGGTGAAAAACCAGTCGCCTAGCCAACGTAAAGCTCTCTAGGAGAGCGAGAGAGCACTAGCTTATAAAACAACGGCTTCGAAGTAGCTAGGCCTAGTGTAAGCTCTGACGTTTAGGTGAACGAGGAGCAGCAGTTACAAAAAGATCCGGACAAAGATCCTTAAAAAAATCATCATGATTTAATTAAAGTCCATAGGGGGCTAAGCAGCTTTAGGCTCCTCTCCATCTGACAGAGTCCTCAAGGGAATATCAGTAGGAGGGGGAACAGCAACTTCCTCATCTACAGGAACCTTGTCCGATAAAAGCTGAGTCTCAAGCAAGGGAGAGACCTACCGTGGTGGCAATGCTTTACAAGCAGAGTCCACACTCACTGGTGCATTAGTAGCGGACCAGAACGCAACGTCATGTAACTGCTTGACAGTCTGTGAACTGTCAACAACTGAACTGTCAACCACAACAGGTGCGTGAGGACGCACAGCGTCCACTCGAGACTGCTTTGACTGCCTAGACTGAGCAGTCAAAACAACTCTAGAATGCGGAGGTTGACGCACAGCGTCAAAACAAGTCAACTCCGATTGTTAGTGAACGTCTTGAACGTCAACAGGAGCATCAGCAAGTGGCCTAACGTCCAAATGCGGCTGAAAAACCACACGAGACCGCATCGAGTGTGGTTCTAAACAACCTGACTGACGTGACTAAGCTACGCCAACGTCAACAGTAAGCACAAAGGAACGTTAGGTTGGCTGAAAGCCAGGATATTGATGAGATAAACGGCTAGACTCAACGGACTAATCGGCAGAATAGTCTTCCATAAGGGAGACAAGCATATACTGCATGTCTTGCCATACAACCCATTAAGGATCAACGGAAATGGTTGTGGTACGAGACGAGGGTAACGTCCGTGACCGCAACACTTTGCCAACAAAAAAAGACTCTCGGAGTCTGTGTTACGCTTTTGTTAGGCGGCGAGCAGTTATCCGATGACTGCATAGGGTCAGAGCTGTCCTAATGGTTGTAACCAGGACGCTGGACCTGTCCTGAAAGGACTGACTTTCGCTTAAGGGCTTCGAAACCTTGTGACAGATTTCTTATGCGAAAAGCCTTCGGATGACGAGGAGAAACAACGTCTCTCTCGTCTTATGGTGGGGGAGATCTTGGTAAGATACACCCGATACCATAGAGGGAAAACGTCTGTTCGTTGATCAAGGCCTCTCGAACCCATAAGTCGTTTGACATTACTTCTCCCCTGGGCTTGGGAGCATGCAAGAGGTCCCGGACTAGGTGAACGACAGGCACGAACAGACGAACCCTCGGACGCAACACTGTAACACTTTGCGCATATCACTTTATCACTTCGATTTTCTGTTTTGCACTTATTTCACTGAAATTGAAACTTTTACTGATTTCTACCTGAAACACGCAATTCTACCCTTCATTAAAAGGTGGTAATTGCGAAATCAGTCGTATAATGCAAGCTCATTAATACCAGCAAAAAACAGAAAACATATTTTAAGATAAAAAAATCAGTGGCTGGGAAAGAGACTAAACACTAGTTCATATAAACTACGTTTTCAATCTCTCACCGCACATAGCCTGTGGACGAGAATAAAAAAACTAAAAACGTTTTATCCTTCCTCCCCGTACAGAGACTAGGGACGAGAGTAACTCGAGAACAACGTTACCCGCTTGAACGGAACGTTTTCTCTCCTCTCTCTCCCTCCGTCTCTATCTCTCTCTCTCTTTCTCTCTTGATTTCGCACCTAAGAGAAGAGCCCAATTATATTTCGTCAAAAAAACATGTTATTTGACTAAAGGAAAAAATTGAAAGGTTTTTCAAATAAAAAGTTCCTTTAAAATAGAATTTAAAACATTTAAGCTACGAAAGAATGAACAAAACGTCAGAATCGATTTACTCTTACTGCAAAGTGAAACCGTGATACATTCTCTCTCTATCGTAACGATAGAGCGCATGTTGAACGTCCTGAACGTCAACAACTGCGTAGCATAAATAAACTAAACGTTAGTTCATCTTTGAAAACAGTACGAAGACTATCAAAGAAATTCTTTCATAAAATATTACATTTAAAAAGTTTTAAATCCTTAGCTCTTTAAAAGCTAATTACGATATAAAGGGCTCAACGTTGATTAACTTCGGTTTCCAAGTTAGGACCGCCTACTCTCAGGAAAGGTCGCATATAAACAAAACCTTAAAATTTATTTTTATATGTTTATAATAAATGGAAAGTTAATCGAAGAGGCCTAATAAAGGCGGAGAGATATAAAATATATAGAGGAAAATCTATAAATAATTTATAACGTGATAAGATAATTACTAAAAGCCTAAACACACTTCCGTCTAAGGGAAGGGTCGGCCATTTAAAAGTGAAAGAAAGTCCATACTCTCTTTGTCACCATAATTAAAAACGAGTTCAAGATTTAAGATGAAGATAAAACACCTGCATAGCGAAAGCTCAAAACTAGAATATAGTACTTCAACAAATAGATGTGAAAAACTCCAGTTTAGCAACAACGAGTAAAGTACGTCTTGTCGACACCTCGACAGAGAGAAAATTGAGTCTTTGTTTACATTGAGAGCTGGGTATCTGGTCGACAGATGGCGCTGTTGGGCACACCCGCAACCTGTGTAGCGATCGCTGGCGAGTTTTTCCGTAGAGTTGTCTGTCGAGCAACAGAGTTGCAGCTATATAATCACCGGCTAAGTTAAATATTGAAAAAAGCATATTTCTATAAATGTATTTATATTTCAGTTAAATTAAAAATATGAAATGAAAATCAAGCAAGTTTTCTCACCAGAATTTGGTTTATAAATTTATAAAATATTAAAGTACGGTACTGAGTTTTAATTTAATGAAAAAAAATTTACTTTAATAAATTTTGGTTATAGTGCACTTTCCATTTCACGGGGTATTACAAAATTAACTCGTATCAGTTGATTAGATTACTAATTCCTCTACAGTGTACCTTACAAGGTTAAACACAAGGTATGAAGGAAAAAAATGCATCTTCATCAACTCATGCTAGCCAGAAAAAGTCATGCCACATTTCTTCAACAAAGCTACCCATGCCATCCTCCCTTTCACTTGCCCATCTCCTGCCTTAACCATCTTCACTTTGTGTGTCATTGACACTCCCTATATAACCCTTACTCGACAGAACAAAAATTCAAATCAAAAGAAGTCATTTGCAAATTGACTCCATATCATAAGAATGAGTGGATGACTGGTAATCATCTGGCATTATAACATCAATGGTCATTAATACCTATCATAATAAGAGTAAGTGCACCATCCTAAGGTAGCTTTTATTAGTAATGACCAATAACAGCTACAGGATAAGGGGGTGGGTTACCCCTTTTCATCTGATAGGAGCAAAATGAAAGTAAAACAATACAATGTCAGTAACTAGTTGCAGCCAGTACCTATGCAAATATATAGTACTGGAGGGCATGGTGAGAAAGTTCAATTATAGTTACATACTATAGTTGTCTTATATTTCCACATAAGTTGAAATTACCCAGATACTGTACAAGGCCTAAACTCATATATACAGTATAGTATATAAAAACATGTCAGTATAACTCCACTATATATACATGGCCATTTCTAAAAACTTATCTACTGAGCAGAACATACCTAATTCACAAAGTGAAAAAGCATCAGATGATTTATAATAAAGTCTATTATTCCACATTAATTAATTACTTTATCTTACCAGCAGAAGTTGGGGCAGAGTAAACTAGATTTCTACCATCCAAGACACCGGGCAAACTCAAACATTCTGCCTGCCATGGAAACATGGTCTTGATTCCATTTTCAATGTAGCGCTGAAAAATACACAGGACGAAAATTTTTATTATAAAGATATGCAGATTTTACTTCTAATTTAACAAAAAGTAATAATGTACTAAGAACAATGTAAGCATCTACTCCATTTAGAAATATTCAGTTTCTTTGAAGATTCCATTATGTAAGGCCATATATAAAGAATATAAAACTAACCTGTAATACAGGCTCTGGTAATCCCCATGATGACAATTCCATCCTGGCTTGCGTAGACAAAAAGCTGTGTTCACCCTTGCTAATATTGGCCGATTTGTTAAGGGATGACTTCCTTCCCTGAATTTTGGCAGACTCGTTAGAATTGACTGACACTGGGGTATTTCCCAGCTCTTTACCTATATAATCTCTTGGCTCATGGGAAATGACTGGCTCTGTAGTGTTGTCAGATGGGGAAGTATGTTTGGTAGACAGATGTGCCTGTTTAAAATCGTGTTTCTCTACATTTGTGTGCGAGTTACCGTCACGATCAGAATCAGGAGCTATCAATGGCTTGTGAAATCCTTCACTTTGAACCTCACACTTTGTGGCAATATTCTTATTTAAATCAACTGTATTATTTAAGTCTAACTTAGCAGGTTTTTTCATTCTGCCCATAGTTACTGGAGTATAACAATTGTTGGTACTGTTGGCACCTGCTGAACATTTCAGTTTCGCTGTTTTTGCAGAAATTGCATCGTTACCTTCTTTTGATTTACTCTGGACTTGAGTTTCCTCTTTGTTAGAAGGCTTATTACAAACTGCTGCTTTGAAAACAGCCCCATCTGTGTTTAATTCCTTGTCTTCACTATTGACACCTGCTGAACATTTCAGTTTCGCTGTTTTTTCAGAAATTGCATCGTTACCTTCTTTTGATTTACCCCGGACTTGAATTTCCTCTTTGTTAGATGGCTTATTACAAACTGCTGCTTTGAAAACAGCCCCATCTGTGAATAACTCCTTGTTTTCACTATTGACACCTGCTGAACATTTCGGTTTCGCCATTTTTGCAGAAATTGCATTGTTACCTTCTTTTGATTTACCCTGGACTTGAGTTTCCTCTTTGTTAGAAGGCTTATTACAAACTGCTGCTTTGAAAACAGCCCCATTTGTGATTAACTCCTTGTTTTCACTATTGACACCTGCTGAACATTTCAGTTTCGCCATTTTGGCAGAAATTCCCTCGTTACCTTCTTTTGATTTATCCTGGACTTGAGTTTCCTCTTTGTTAGAAGGTTTATTACAAACTGCTGCTTTGAAAACAGCCCCATCTCTGATTAATTTCTTGTCCTCAATATTAACTCTACAATCTGCTGGCTGTTCTGAAGGGATGTAGTTAATCTTCTTGCCACTGTCATCAACGCTATTTTCATTCAGAGGACTTAAACACTTACCCTTTGATTTGTCTTTTAAAACATTACTATTATTTTCTAATATTTCAGGGAAAAGTGTTCTTTTCTTGGGTAATAAAGAGTTATCCTTTCCATTTACACATTTGTTTTCATGATTACTTACCTCAAAGCTCAATTTTTTACTAGACAGACAATTGTTCTGAATATGTGGTGGAGTCTTAACTGTGTTATGGAGAGATTTAGTATCTTTCTCTTTTGTCATTATTGAATCATTTGCCTTTAGATTTTCATTTAACAAAGAAAAGTCCTCTGGGGTTTCATCAAATAAGCTACTACTATGGTCCTTAAGAGTTCTAAAACTGGCTTCTTTGCTAGCAACATCCAATGATTCTTGATTATTCCTCATTCTCTTCTCCAATTTATTCATATTTACAAATAGTTTTTTATTACCCTTTTCTGGAACTGGTGCATGGGAGGCAAAATCCCCATCGGCTTTGGAATTAACACTTTTTACCTGAAGCCTCTGTGACCTTCGAATATTAGGTACTTTTGAAGCAGACGAGACCCTTCTCTTACTTCGATTACGCAAAGGAGTGATGACAATTGAAAGAGGCTTGGCAATTTTGTTATCATCTGGTGATACAACTTCGTCAATAGAAATGTCCAAATCCATAGCATTTATGGCTTTGAGGGTATCATTTCCCATTGAAGCAAACTCAAACTGATCTTTCGTAACATCCTTGGGCCATTTGGTATCTCCACCGGCTGCAATATGTACTGGATTATCTACTGTATTGGATACAAGGTTCTTTGGCATTTCCCTAGCTTCTCTGTGGAATACATTACTGCTAAGAATAACATCAGAATCAGATGCATCTTTCGATGATCTGTCAGAACCTGTCTGCTTTTTACATGGATACTGGGCCTCAATCTCTTTTATTCCCATCAAGACATCATTATCACAAAACGAATCCCCAAATGAACACTCCTCCTGCAAAGAATGATAATTAATAATAGCATAATCTAATAATATTAATGTAATCTTATAATAAAAGACAAAACACCTCAGAAAATACAGTACATGTATTGTTAATCTAAAATGATTTTCAGTGTTTCTTATACACAAAACCTAATTTTTCCTTTTGCCTCAATGCACAGCAAGTTAGGACATCAATATGATAAAAATGTAGTTAAGAAACCAATGATTAACAGTAAATCTCATTCTTCCCACCATTGATAACTTCTTGCTATGCCCATTGAATTTTCATACTATTTTATGTCTCAAGGTCACAAGTGCGCATTCAATTACAAAAGCTGGGAAGATTATACCCCAGAAAAAATAAAAATGCATTTACTTCAAATCTTGATTTTAAAAATATACCTCCTGAACTTACTTATGCTAAACGATTGCTTAGAATGGAGGATAAAAATGGTATCAAGATCTATGATGAGTTAGCAATGAGTACTTGAAATTCAATTACATCAACCATACCTATATATATAATTCATAATTATTTATATAATTGTCCTTTTAGTACTCAATGACCATGAGCAATATACAGTACAGTATATGTTCATTTATGGTACTAAAACTTTGAGAGGTGGCAGCCAGGTCCCAGCAGAATGAAGGGGGGAAGCCACTCCCGATACTGCCTACAAACTCACTAGCTTAACTACTTTTGATTTGACTGTAGCCAAATCAACAGTGAGCTCAGTTGCTGGGCGAGTGTGAGAGCAGGCGGGCCAGGCTACCACCCGCTAACTATTGGAGGGTCATTGACACCTCACTGAAAAGTTTTTAAGGCTAAAACAGCTCACGCTGAATCATCTTTCCTACGTAAAAAAATAAAAAAATTTTAAGTAATTTTTATTTTTCCTAACATACTTACCGAGAACTACTTTCTTAGGAGTTACCTGTAATCTCCTCTCTACCGACCAGAGTTTTGTGTAGTATACCCTATACCCGTTTTCTATGGAGGGCTAACCCGGGAGTGAGAGAACGTGCCCCGAGGGTAGCCTTTGAGCTAGGTCGAGGTCCGCTTGGGTCCCGTGAGTCAGTAAGTTCCTCGGATGTTGTAAAAAGTCCCTGCAAGGGCAGAAAGGCACTCGGGGAAGGAAGGGAGGGCCATTACCCGAAAGTACGTAGTTCTCGGTAAGTATGTTAGGAAAAATAAAAATTACTTAAAATTTTTGATTTGTTCCAAAACGAATACTTACCTCGAACTACTTTCTTAGGAGACTTACACTTTAGGAGGTGTGAGTGACTTCCTGACCTTCAGACCCAGCAAGCGGACGCCAATAAGCCTAGATATGAACTAGGTTTTAAAAAAAAAACAAACTGGGAAAACGGACGGTAGGGTAACTACACAAAGAGCTCACGTTAGTGTCTAAGTACTCACCCTTTGAAAAATCCTTCTGATGCTGAGTCCAGTAATGCAGTTGCAGAGACGTGTTCTTCAATGGTTACATAAGTGTGGTTATCTCCGATAGGGATAGGAAACGGGGATTAGGGTGAAAAGGAACGAACCTGTGTCTCCTGGTTTTGCTATCCACGATTATGCCTGGGGCTTCACCATTAAATCACTTGGAGCGCGGAGATGACTGTCCCAATGGAGAACCCGTCTAAGGACCTTCTTGAGTAATCCTTGAGGTAATGGGCAGTAAAGGTCGACTGGTTCGACCAGGTGCCCGCTCAAAGGATCTGGCCCACTGCCATGTTCTTCTCAAAGGCTAAGGAAGTGCTCAGACCTCTGATGTCATGGGGCTTGGGAGTGCCTGGCAAGGCCAGTCCCTCCTCCTTGTAGGCCCTGGCAATAACTTGTCTCAACCAAAAGGAAATGGTATTCTTCGATACCTGCTTCTTTGTAACACCTGTGGAGACGAAAAGGCTCTTGATGCCTGGCCGGAGATGTGCAGTCCTCTCCAGGTATTTTCTAATGGCACGGACAGGGCATAACCTCAAATCCTCAGGATTCCCAGTCCTAGGAATAGCTGGCAGAGAGAACCCCTCGAATTTAGGATCCCAGACTGCTGGGTTCTGGGTTTTCGCCACGAACGAAGGGACGAACTTGAAAGAGATCTCTTTCCACCCCTTCGAATGAGAGACGTCATAAGACAGCCCATGGATCTCACCTACCCTTTTCGCAGAGGCCAAAGCCAACAAAAAGACTGTCTTGAGAGTGAGATCCGTCTACAATATCCTTTATTGGTTCGAAGGGGGGGGGGGGGCTACTTAACATCTTCAGGACCCTAGCTAAGTCCCACTGAGGCCCCCTAACAGTTTGAGGGGGGCAGGACTGTTCAAAACTCCTGACAAGCATAGAGATGTGTCTAGAGGAACCCAGGTCGATGCCCTTCAGAAGGAAGACTTGACCCAAGGCTGCTCGTACTCCTTTTATAGCTGGGATTGACATCCCTATCTCGTCCCTGAGATATACTAGAAAGTCTGCGATATCTGGGACCGAGGCTTTGAGGGGTTTTATGCGCTTCGAAGCGCACCACTTCGTGAAAGAGGCTCACTTCACTTGGTAGACCGCTGCCGACAACCTTCTCAGGTATCGCGACATCCTTTTAGCCGTTCCTGACAAATATCCTTCCTTCTTCAGGAGTCGCTCGATAGTCTCCAGGCGTGAAGGCGTAGAGACTGTGGGTTGTCGTGGAACCTGAGAAAGTGTGGCTGTTGTAGAAGATCTGACCTGTCGGGGAGTGGCCACGGAGGATGGCTCGTCAGGTCTTTTAGGTCTGCGAACCACTCTCTCTACGGCCACCAGGGCGCTACCAAAGTCATCCTTAAGCTCCGGGCAGCCCTTACTCTGTTGAGCACTTGCCTGATCAACGTGAAGGGGGGAAAAGCGTACACGTCTAGGTTGTCCCACTTGTGCTGAAAGGCATCCTCCAAGGCTGCCTTTGGGTCTGGGACAGGAGAACAATACACGGGAAGTTGCGCGTTCAGCTTGGTTGCAAAGAGGTCCATCACCGGGGAACCCCAACGTTGAATGATGAGCCTGGCTACTTCTGGGAGGAGGGACCATTCTGTTCCTACTATCTGACCCATCCTGCTGAGACTGTCAGCTAGGACGTTCTTTTTCCCGGGGATGAACCTTGCCAATAACACTATCTGGTTCGCTACCGCCCAATCTAGGATCTCTAGGGCGAGATCGCACAACTCCCTTGATTTTAAGCCTCCCTGTGTAGGCCTTTCTCCCCGTCCATCCAGGTTCCTCTCGCCGTCCCGTTGAGGAGATGGGCTCCCCATCCCTGGTTGGAGGCGTCTGTAAATAGGAGCAACTCGGGAGGGTCGGTCGCGAAGGGCATCCCCTTGAGCGAGTTCGACCGGCAATGCCACCATTCCAGGGAGGGTATTGTGTTTGGTAGGACCGGGATTAATTTCTGGGGCGAGTCCAGTTGGTTCCAGAAGCTCTTCAGGTTCCATTGGATGGCTCTGAGTCTGAGTCTCCCCTGGGGAACCAGTTTCTCCAACGACACCAGATGACCTATTAGCCTTTGCCAGTCCTTCGCCCTCCTGGGTTGCCCCGACAGGAAAGGAAGAAGGATTTTCATAAGATTGCTTATCCTCTCCTCCGACGGGAAAGCTTTCACTAGTAGGGAATCCAGTGTCATCCCCAAATAGGTCATTCTGGTGGAGGGAGATAGGTTCGATTTTTCTGGGTTGATCATGATACCCAGACCCTTGCAAAACTGGAGAAGTTTTATACCCTGCTCCTTCAAAACGTCCTCCAAGGAGGAAAGAAGCAACCAGTCGTCCAGGTACCGGATGAGGAGAATGCTCCGCTCGTGAGCCCACACCGAGACTGTCGTGAAGACTCTCGTGAATACCTGGGGAGCTGTCGACAACCCGAAGCAGAGGGTCTTGAATTGCAGGATCTGGGTACCCCATTTCACCCGGAGAAACTTCCGACTTGAGGGATGGACCGGGATTTGGAAGTATGCGTCCTTGAGGTCTATGGTCATCATGTAGTCTTTTTCCCTCAAGGACAGCAAGACTGACTTCGGAGTGTCCATTTTGAAGTCTGTCTTTCGCACAAACTTGTTGAGAGCTGACAGGTCTATCACCGGTCTCCACCCCCCCGTCGCCTTTTCTACCAGGAACAGGCGGCTGTAGAAACCTGGCCCTGGGTGCAGGATCTCCTCCATGGCGCCCTTTTCCAACATCGTAGACACCTCTTCTTGAAGAGCCGCCCTCTTCAACGGGTCCTTGGGTGCCAACCACTCCGACAGGCTGGCCGGAATTAAAGGGGGGGGTTCTGTCAAGAACGGTAACCTGTACCCCTCCTTCAGTACGGATACTGTCCAGGGCTCTGCTCTGTGAGCCTTCCATGCTTGCCAATGTAGTCTGAGGCATCCCCCAACCTGAGGCTTGGGCAGGAGTAGGGGGCCTCCCACTCTACCTCCTCCTAGAGGAGCGGCCTGAATGGCCTCTCCTGGAGGCAGAATACCCTGTTCTAAACGAGGCCGACGCTGCTGGAGCTCCTCTACGGGGGGGCTGAGGCGCTGAGGCCCACGAGGAAGAAGGGGCTTCTCTCCTCGTCAGGTTAGGCGGGGCCTGAGAAGTAGAGGGACCGTCTGAGGCTGACCTCTTGTAGGGGGTCCTCCTTACCGGTTGAGGCCTAGGAGCGTTCACTTCTTTTCTTTTAGCCACCTTTTCCATGATCTCCTCTAGATCTTTCAAGGGGAACAATGAGTCACCCCACACAGGAAGGCTCCTCATGGCCCTCGCCTCCCTGTCTGGGTCCTTCTGGGAAAGCTTCGCCAGAACGGTGTCCCTTTTGCGAAGAACCCAATTCGCTGACAGGGCATCGGACTGATACGTGAGGAACTTCAGGGTCTTGCCCCCAGAGATGATAAGCTTCCTCAGGAGGCTTTGCTGTTCCGGGTCCGTCAGGTCATATGTGGCTTGCACACCTACCAGTGTGGAAGCCCACCAGTCCAACCAAGAGACGTGAACTAGGTCTTACGACATCTCCTCCATCATCGCAGCCTCCGACTGCGAAAAACAAATCGGGGCTGAAGAGGCTCTGTCCTCCAAGGAACCCTGTCCCAGAACGTCGAGGGCAGGCTCCACCTTGCAGGCTCCCGGTCGTTGTCCCTCTGGCACATAAACCCTGCTCTGTGTCTTGAGCCCTTGGAGCAACATCGAAGAGCTCTGCGTTTTGGGAGCTTCGGCATTGCCTGCCACAACTCTATCGACGTGAGCCCGTCCCAGGACGAGATCTCGGGCCACAGGTAGGGCCAGGGGGGTTTTCTGTTGGACGGGTGCCTGCATCAAGCGGGTCAGGCTGGACCTCCAGTAGTCCTCATCGGTTGTAACCGGCTCTTCAATTCTATGATGCCTTCGAATCAGGCCTATAACTTTCCGATAGGCCGAGTCCTCGGTCGGGGAACCTTCCCTACCGTCAGCAGAACCTTCGGCCTGATCCCGAGGAGCCTGGTCATCGGGCACTCCTACCGGGCGATTTGGTTCTGGCACAACAGGCACTCCCCTGCGGTGGTACCGGTCTTCCCCGGCGGAAACCTCCGCACCAGGTTCGGGGGTCAGAGCTGGCATCGCCGTGCCGGCGAGGACTACCGTTCGTGCATTCTCTCTGGGGGACGAGGACGCGGATCCCGTGGGCTGACCCGACGGAGGGAACCGTTCCTTAAAGTCCGAGGGCCGAACCAGCTGGGCTGATTCGGCCAGGCTGCCCGTAAGGAAGCACGGTTCCCCCCGCTGGGCGGGGTGAACCGGAAGCTTCGCGGCCTTACGCCTGCCTGAAGCGGCCTTCTCACATTTCTCCCTGCGAGGGTCATATCTTCGCCTGGAGGATGGCCTTCGTGGCGAGAAATCCCTGGATTGCCGGTCCGGGGAACACTGCAACTCAGACTTACGGGGAACGAAGACCCAATCACCATCGGGGGACCTACTCCTCTAGTGTTTCCTCCGTGGAGAGCGGGACCGTCTTCTGCTGAACCTCGAACGGGATCTTGAGCGGGAACGCCTGCTCCTGGACCGCTCCCTCCGGCGCCGATGTCTCCTCCTGGTTTCTTCTTCTGAAGAGAACAAAGCCCCACCATCCGAAGAGCCCGACGAAACTGTATCACCCGCACGACGGGCAGAAGCAGGGGCTACGGAGGGCTTCGCTACTCGCTGCGTACCAGAGGTAGAGGGTTGCAGGAAGGTTTCTGGAACCGCAGTCAGAGGAGCTGGAAAAGAGGGTTGACGCCCTACACTAGGGAACCAGGTATCCAGGCCCTCTTCCATTCGCATTGGGGACCTACCTGGCGTCTTAGGGAGCTTCCACCCGAAGGACTCACTTACCGTGGAGTCTAACTTACCCTGGGCGTCGCCAGCTGCCGAAGAACCTGAAACACAGGCCCTCGAAGCGGGCGAAGAAACAGGCACAACATTACTACACCATAAGGGGTCGTCGGAGGAAACGTGCCCCCCAAGCACAAGGGCAGAGTCTCCAGAACCCCCCGACACAGCACTACCAGGCCCCCCACTAGCCTGAGAAGTCCCAGCAACCCCCACTTCACACACATTAGACTCCTGGGGAAGAACCCTCGGCTCTTTCCCCGCAACGGACTTACCTCGTCCCCTACTCTGGGTAGGGGAAGTCGAGACAGAAGCCCCATCGGACTGTCCACTGGGCGACGGTAGCGGCTAAGAGATGCTAGATTTCCTGGGCGAACGTTTCGACGACTTCTTTTTCTTAGTGCCGTATCGCACCCACTGTATCTCACTCCAACTAACACACTAAATGCACGTGTCCGATGGCGAGCGCATCCTGCCCCTACAGGAAGAGCAAAGGGAGTGAGGGTCTACTTCGGGCTTGGAGAGGAACGCTCCACACGACTTTCCGGCTCTAGGCCCAGGACAACGACGGATCTGCTCCATAGCACACAACCACAAGACACAGGAACGAAGGGAATCAAAGGGATACACTTGGGAAGCACAAGGAAGGGTAGTGAACACACAAGAACACAAGGGATAAGCACAAAGCTACCACGCGGTAACCACGCGGGACACACGAGGCGGACACAAAGGGTCGAGAGAGACGAGAGCGACGTGAGGGTATGGTATCACGTCGCGACCAGAGAACTTACTGACTCACGGGACCCAAGCGGACCTCGACCTAGCTCAAAGGCTACCCTCGGGGCACGTTCTCTCACTCCCGGGTTAGCCCTCCATAGAAAACGGGTATAGGGTATACTACACAAAACTCTGGTCGGTAGAGAGGAGATTACAGGTAACTCCTAAGAAAGTAGTTCGAGGTAAGTATTCGTGTTGGAACAAACGATGGTTTATATTTGTGTTGGAACAAATTAGGGATCCAATGAACACAAATCAATAACCACACAAACAAAATAAAGAATAACAGGATTGTTTCTACACATAACTTACATTCGAGGGCTGACCTTTGGATGATCTTTGTACATCTTCCTTAGTTTCATAAGCAGGTCTCATAAACAGTTTCTTCGAAGTTGAGGAGACAAAACCCTTGTTCGTTATCTTACGTGGTTGCACAGGAATGGCAAACCTTCCCAAAAATTTACGACGAGGACCATCACCTGGAAAACAGAAGTAATGGTCAAAGAGAAAAATATGATATTCAATAATATGACTTTCCATTACAAATTGAAGCTGTAGGTAGAATCTATTTCAGCAATATGCAAAATGTGCAAATTACAGTACGGTACCTACTATATGGATTCAACTGTATAAAGCTGCCCTCGGCTAAAAGTTTTAATTTAATGACATTACAGTCAAACCCCAAACAGATGAGAGTACATACAAAACAATAAAGAGAATTATTTAGTTATTCTCACAACAAAAATGCAGAGAAAAAGGCACTTGGGATCAATTTCTGTAACAAAATAGTTGACACAAAATATGTTTGACCTAATACATAGAGTTGTTACCTCTAGGTCACAGTGCTTATATCTGCGAAGCACGAGATCTTGAAGTTCAAAAAAAAAAAAAAAATTCCTTACATACCCTTCACCCTAGGGATTTCCAGTGTAGGAGCCCCAAACCAAGGGGAGTAACTCCCTAATGGAACTTCCCCACCTCTTGGGCCTCACAATTTGAAGTTGACAGAGACCACCATTAATACAGTACATAAACCATAAGTGAGGACAAGGAAGGGTGACTATTTGAAGGCCTAGGGACTGGTGATATATTGGCAGGCGTAAGCAATTAAGCTCCGAAGTGCACGTGCAGTCGCAAACAAAATGTTTAAAGTCTTGAAGAATACATGCTACATGTAGAATGTATGTGTACAGGTAAGTGCATTCTTGCAAGAGAGTGAGCAGGCACAATTTGTCTCAAAGTTCTCGTCGTAATTTTCTCTGCGGAGAGGAGAGTCGTCTTCAGAAGATGTAATGCCAATGTCACCTAGAGAGAGTGGATCCCAGGGAGGGCGAATGACAATCTTGTTATGCTTCCGAGAAGTTGGCAATACGTAGGAGGGAATCTCCTTTTTTTTTTTTTTTTTTTACACTGAAGATGATGTCACAGGGAATGGACTGGGAAAAAAAGGAGGCCATAAGCGCTTCCCACCCTTACCTGAAGACGTCAAGTCCAATAATGGCAGCATTGAAGCAAGGTGTCTAGGCAGGGCAGAGGGGGTACAGCAGAATAAGACTTATGAAGTGGAAAAGACTTTGCCTTAGACAGCTTGCAGAAATCCTTCCTTTGACGAAATACCTTCCAGACCTAAAGCTGGCTATCATAAGTTCCTTAGGGCACTGTCCTTGTCTATATCATCACCTGAAAGTAAGATTTTTTCAGGTTCACCATGAGGTTTACCAAGAGTTACTTCTCTGGGAAAGCAGGTAAAGCCGAATCACTCTAGGCTTGCGCTAAAGTTGAATCAATACTGTCCTCCTTTGTCACCTTCCCAGAATATGAGGTTGGAGAGTGAAGAGGTCCTGTGGATTTTTTAGACTTTGAGGAAAACCCCTAAAAAGGAATCTTGCTTAACTTTTTTCTTCTTTCCCTTCCTCCCTTACACCTGTACTGGAAGAACAACCACTCATTATATTTCTCGCAAGGGGCGACTGTAAGTAATCATGACCCCTAGAAGAAGGGCAGGAAGCATGAGGATACATGGCCAACTTGCTCATGAAGGTACCGCACCAACAGCCGGAAACTCTTGGGCAAGACCGCATCCCTACACATGGTTTCTCTATATAACTCGTTCAGAGCAACCAAGCAGTCAGAAAAAAGAAAAAGCTTGGAACAATGAGAGAAAGTCTGTACAACTTAGTGACTGAAGTCAAAGCAAGTTACTCGGTGAGCCAGCAGAGAGAGGCGGGAATTCCAAGCAACACACCTTTCCTTATGACTACATTTTGCCTCACTGGTCTTCTTTGACCTCTTCCTCTTCTTAGAAGAAGAAGAAGAAGCATTAGAATCTGAGTTGGAAATTAAAGAGGAGGAAGAAAAATGAGCCTGTTTCTTTTTCTTTCCAACCCTAACCTCAGGCTCTGCAAGCAGAGAAATTGAGGTCTGAACAACCAACATCGACGACACTCCCAAGTGGAGAAACCAAACTCACGGAGGGTCGCAATACAGACACAGAGGCAGGGGTCACAAGTACAGAAGAAGCGGGGGTTACGGGCCCGGAATCAAAGGCACGTGGGTCGGGGTGACTAGGTCTGGAGTGATGCACAGAGTAACACCTGGCAAAGGGGCAACACCCACTTACAGCCCCTGAGGTGACTTACACTCAACTTTAGGCAATGCACCCACAAGATTCTCACCCCCAGTGGCACTGGTGTCACAGGACGAGCCTGAACAATCGTTTTGGGCTTTGGAGGGAGCACTGACACTAGAAACACAGCCCCCACACCTTCCACCACTGGCATTACCCGGGGTGACAATGGCATTGGAGACACTTGGTGAGAGGTAGCCTTAGCCACCAGCTCCCTCAACAACATCATAGAGGATCTACCTGAAAAATCTAAGGAGGCCCAAGTCTTCCTCAAGTGAAACTCATAGGCGGTGATCTGCATGGAAACAGAAGAGCCTCAAACTTCTGACGAGGTGTGGCGAACATTGGGCAAACCTCAGACACCACTAGAAACTGAAAAGTCTGTTAACGTAAATCTGAGGGCTCCTTGCTCTTGATGCATTCTTTCAGGGACTGAGCCAGGGACCTATACTCAAAATCAGCAGTAGCAGACACGCTCAATGACATAATGGAAGAGGAAAAGGTTTCTTCGGTGTCTTCCTGTGTGTTCCTAAGACAGATCCTGGAAAAGGCTTACCTCTCTTCCTCACTCTCAAGACATACTCCTACCACTGCACAGAAGGCCATGACCTACAATCGGTAAATGGGGATGATTGCCAATAACCATGGCCCCTACAAAGCACACAGAATGTACGGACCTACAGCCGGTTTAGCCATAAACCGGTTGCAACATCCATCATTTCCCTCGTAAATAGGAATTTCTTTCTTCCCATCCATAATCAACAAGCACAGCCAGCACTCACTTCCAGCATGAAAAAGAAATATGAAAAAATTTAGTAAGGGCGCAAGAGTACAGGAGTACTCAAAGAGAAAAGTGATGAGCATCCAACAGGTGTAGGGGCATCCCGCACTCACCTCCTGCCATTAACTACCTCTCCATTCTAGTGAAGAAATGTTCCCCATTTTAAAGGACAAAAGGTTCGTATATGGGTAGGAGCTAATAACAAAAGATATATACTGTAACCCAAACCTTTAACACTAATTCATAAGAAAAAGTTACAAGAATGAGAAAAAACGTAGAGTTACTGTCGCAACGTAAAAAAAGCGAGGACTAAGAGGTTGGGGGGATCTTCATTCAAGGGCTACTCCCCTTAGTTGGGAGCTCCTACACAGGGAATCACTAGGGTGAAGGGTAGATGAACAAATTTTCATTTTGTTAAACACCGAACACTTGCATTTTATAGATACAAGCACTGTGACCTGGAGGCAAACTTTATCAAAATTTTACCAATTAACTTCCTGCTAACGAAAAAAAAATCTGTAATGAGTTTCTTATGTTCAAAGGGTATAAAAGCAAGTAAAACAGAATATAATGTAAGAATAAAACCAACATATCGACCGAGTCAAGTTTCAGAGAGTTACACAACATAAAAATCTCTACCAAACAGAAACAGTAAGGTTTTAATAAAAAAAACGAAAACTTGAATCCAAAATTTTTCAAAATGCTATCAGTATTTTTATGAGGAAAACCACACTGACCTTGACCTCTTGGCAGATCCATGGTGAATCACAAGAAGATTTATATACATTATAAATCATCTTTCATCATTCCGAAGTATGATCTATGAGAGTTCTTGCAGCACTAGTAACATTCAATATCTGAAATTACAAAATACAAAGTAGAAGTAAAGATAAACTGTCAACAATATATCCTGTTACTGTATACTTTACTATTTATAGTTACTCTATTGTGAACTATACTACTACAGTGTGAGTTACAATAAAACCATCTAACCTTTCAAAAAGATATACTGTACAGTATATTTAGCATAGATTCCACCCTGAAGTTAAAACCACAGAGAAGCCGTGTGTAGAACACCTCCTTTTCCCAACCATATGTTAGTCTGGGTCCATATAGGCTGTAATTTGGCTAAAGCAGGCAGGAATTGGTTCTTGAATGACTGACCTTGCCAGTGTCTTCACCTCTGTGAGGATGGTCTTGCTGAAGCAGTATATTATTATTATTACTATTGTTAATTGCTAAGCTACAACCCTAGTTGGAAAAGCAGGATGCTATGAGCCCAGGGGCCCCAACAGGGAAAATAGCCCAGTGAGGAAAGGAAACAAGGAAAAATAAAATATTTCAAGGGCAGTAACAACATTAAAATAAATATTTCCTAAATAAACTATAAATACTTTAACAAATTCCAGCTTCAGCTTGCTCCTACCTACATCTATCAAACCATATCATAGGCCTATTGGTGTAATTTTACCAGAGTGCCAATAAAGAATACTAAGATTTTCAATGAATAAGAACACACCATCTTATTGGTAGGTCAGTTTAAGTAGGTGGGGGAGAGAGGCCCCACCTCGAAAAGTAGGGACACATCATTTATGTTAGGTTAGGGTGAAAAAGGTTAGGTTTCAATGTTTACTTGTGAAACTGCACAGGTAAATATTTACCAGCCAGAACCTTTTGAGTTGGTTTGGACGGATCGTGTCTGTAATTAAAATGTTATTTTCATTAGTAAAATAAATTTTTTAATATACTTACCCGATAATCATGTAGCTGTCAACTCCGTTGCCCGACAGAATTCTACGGAAGGGATACGCCAGCGATCACTATACAAGAAGGGGGTGTACTCACCAGCGCCACCTGTGGCCAGGTACTGCAGTACTTCTTGTTGACACCACCTCAATTTTTCCTCGGTCCACTGTTTCTCTAAGGGGAGGAAGGGTGGGTCAATTAAATCATGATTATCGGGTAAGTATATTCAAAAATTTATTTTACTAATGAAAATAACATTTTTCAATATTAATCTTACCCGATAATCATGTAGCTGATTCACACCCAGGGAGGTGGGTGAAAACCAGTGTACATGTATATCAAGAAGCTAAGTATCCCGTATTTCATATTATCAGTTATTCAAAATAACAATGAAATTATAAGTACCTGGTAAGGAAGTCGACTTGAACCATTACTCTGCCTTTAATAAGTTCGTCTTCCTTACTGAGCGCAGCGTTCCTCTTAGGAGGCTGAACAACCCTAAGGTGCTGAAGTATAAAGGGCTGCAACCCATACTAAAGGACCTCTACACAACCTCTAACCTAGGCGCTTCTCAAGAACGAATTGACCACCCGCCAAATCAACTAGGATGCGGAAGGCTTCTAGCCTACCGTAACAACCCAAAAAACAACAATAAAAGCATTCAAGAGAAAGGTTAAAAAAGGTTATGGGATTAAGGGAATGTAGTGGCTGAGCCCTCACCTACTACTGCACTCGCTGCTACGAATGGTCCCAGGGTGTAGCAGTTCTCGTAAAGAGACTGGACATCTTTGAGATAAAATGATGCAAACACTGACTTGCTCCTCCAAAAAGTTGCATCCATAATACTCTGCAGAGAACGGTTCTGTTTAAAGGCCATCGAAGTGGCTACAGCTCTCACTTCGTGGGTCCTTACCTTCAGCAAAGCAAGGTCTTCATCCTTCATGTGAGAATGAGCTTCTCTAATCAGAAGCCTTATATAATACGAAACTGCGTTTTTGGACATAGGCATCGAAGGTTTCTTGATGGCACACCATAGGGCCTCTGATTGTCCTCGTATAGGTTTTGACCTTTTAAGATAGTATTTTAGAGCTCTGACAGGGCAAAGAACTCTCTCTAGCTCGTTACCCACCATGTTGGAAAGGCTAGGAATTTCGAACGATCTAGGCCAAGGACGTGAAGGAAGTTCATTTTTTGCTAAAAATCCGAGCTGTAAGGAACATGTTGCTGATTCGGATGTGAATCCTATGTTCCTGCTGAAGGCGTGAACCTCACTAACTCTTTTGGCTGTTGCAAGGCAGACGAGGAAAAGAGTTTTGAGAGTAAGGTCTTTGAAAGAAGCTGACTGGAGAGGTTCAAACCTAGGAGACATAAGGAACCTTAAGACTACGTCTAGATTCCAGCCTGGAGTGGACAATCGACGTTCTTTAGAAGTCTCAAAAGATTTAAGGATGTCTTGTAGATCCTTGTTGGAGGAAAGATCCAAACCTCTGTGGCGGAGAACTGAACCCAACATACTTCTGTACCCTTTGATCGTAGGAGCCGAAAGAGATCTAACATTCCTAAGATGTAACAGGAAGTCAGCAACTTGGGTTACAGAGGTATTGGTAGAGGAAACTGCATTGGCTCTGCACCAGCTTCGGAAGACTTCCCACTTGGATTGATAGACTCTACGAGTGGATATCCTCCTTGCTCTGGCAATCGCTCTGGCTGCCTCCTTCGAAAAGCCTCTAGCTCTAGCGAGTCTTTCGACAGTCTGAAGGCAGTCAGACGAAGAGCGTGGAGGTTTGGGTGTACCTTCTTTACGTGAGGTTGACGTAGAAGGTCCACTCTTAGAGGGAGAGTCCTGGGAACGTCGACCAGCCATTGTAGTACCTCTGTGAACCATTCTCTTGCAGGCCAAAGGGGAGCAACCAGCGTCAGCCGTGTCCCTACGTGAGAGACGAACTTCTGAATGACTCTGTTGATGATCTTGAACGGCGGGAATGCATATAGCTCGAGATGGGACCAATCCAGCAGAAAAGCATCCACGTGAACTGCTGCTGGGTCTGGAACTGGGGAACAGTACAAAGGGAGCCTCTTGGTCATGGAGGTGGCGAACAGATCTATCGTTGGCTGACCCCACAAGGTCCAAAGTCTGTTGCACACGCTCTTGTGAAGGGTCCATTCCGTGGGGATGACTTGATCTTTCCTGCTGAGGCGATCTGCCGAGACGTTCATATTGCCCTGAATGAACCTCGTTACCAGTGAGAGGTTTAGACTTCTTGACCAAATGAGGAGGTCCCTTGCTATCTCGTACAGCTTCCTCGAATGGGTCCCTCCCTGCTTGGAGATGTATGCCAAGGCTGTGGTGTTGTCGGAGTTCACCTCCACCACCTTGTTTAGCAGGAGGGACTTGAAGTTCATTAAAGCCAGATGAACTGCCAGCAACTCCTTGCAGTTGATGTGAAGCGTTTCCTGTTCCTTGTTCCATGTTCCCGAGCATTCTTGTCCGTCCAAGGTCGCGCCCCAGCCCGAGTCTGATGCGTCCGAATAGAGATGAAGATTGGGGGTCTGAACCGCTAACGATAGACCCTCCTTGAGAAGGATGTTGGTCTTCCACCACATGAGAGTAGTCTTCATCTCTTTGGTAACAGGAATAGAGACCGCTTCGAGCGTCATATTCTTGTCCCAGTGAGCTGCTAGATGGAATTGAAGGGGGCGGAGGTTGAGTCTCCCTAAATCGGTGAACAGGGCTAACGATGACAGGGTCCCTGTTAGACTCATCCACTGTCTCACCGAGCATCTGTTCCTCTTCAGTATGCTCAGAATGCACTCTAGGGCTTGGTTGATTCTTGGGGCCGACGGAAAAGCCCAAAAAGCTTGACTCCGAATCTCCATTCCCAGGTAAACGATGATTTGGGAAGGAATAAGCTGGGACTTTTCTAAGTTGACCAAAAGACCCAGTTCCTTGATCAAGTCCAAAGTCCAGTTGAGACTCTCCAGACAGCGACGACTTGTGGGGGCTCTTAACAGCCAGTCGTCTAAATAAAGGGAGGCTCTGATGTCCGCCAAGTGGAGGAATTTTGCAATATTCCTCATCAGTCGCGTAAACACCATAGGCGCCGTGCTTAGGCCAAAACACAGGGCTTGGAATTGGTACACAACCTTTCCAAAAACGAATCTCAGGAAAGGTTGGGAGTCTGGATGAATAGGAACGTGAAAGTAAGCGTCTTTCAGATCCAACAAGACCATCCAGTCCTCCTGCCTGACCGCTGCTAGGACCGACTTCGTCGTCTCCATAGTGAACGTCTGCTTGGTGACATAAGCATTGAGCGCACTGACGTCCAGCACCGGTCTCCAACCTCCTGTCTTCTTGGCCACCAGAAAGAGACGGTTGTAGAAGCCCGGGGATTGATGGTCCCGGACTATCACCACTGCCTTCTTCTGTAACAGGAGCGACACCTCTTGGTGTAACGCTAGCCTCTTGTCCTTTTCCTTGTAGTTGGGAGAGAGGTTGATGGGAGAAGTGGTCAGAGGGGGATTGCGGCAGAATGGTATCCTGTAACCCTCCCTTAGCCACTTGACAGACTGGGCGTCTGCACCTCTTCTTTCCCAAGCTTGCCAGAAGATCTTGAGTCTGGCTCCTACTGCTGTCTGGAGAGGAGGAGAGTCAATGTTTGCCTTTCGAAGGCTTGGGACCTTTCTTGGACCTGCCCCTGAAACCGTCTGGACGGGTACTTCCTCGGCTGGGGGCTCTGCCACGAAAGGGCGGAATAAATCTTGTAGCAGGAGTATCGGCCACTGGGGTGCGGTAAGTTCTAGGAACCGAAGGAGCAACCTTAGCCTTACGTGCTGAAGAGGCCACAAGGTCATGAGTGTCCTTCTGAATAAGAGCCGCAGACAATTCCTTGATAAGGTCCTCAGGAAACAGGAACTTAGAAAGCGGAGCAAAAAGTAACTGAGACCTTTGACAAGAGGTGATACCAGTGGAAAGGAAGGTGCAAAGTTGTTCCCTTTTCTTGAGTACTCCCGAAACAAACATGGAGGCAAATTCGCCGGAACCATCGCGAATTGCTTTATCCATACAGGACATTATAAGCATGGCCGAGTCCTTGTCAGATGGGGCAGTCTTCTTGCTCAAGGCCCCCAGGCACCAGTCGAGAAAATTAAAAATCTCAAAGGCGCGAAAGACTCCCTTTAAGAAGTGGTCTAAGTCAGAAAAGGTCCAGCAGACCTTAGAGCGCCTCATAGCCGACCTTCGTGGAGAGTCAACCAAACTTGAGAAGTCAGCCTGGGCAGAGGCAGGGATTCCCAAGCCTGGTTCCTCTCCTGTGGCATACCATACGCCCGCCTTAGAAGTCAGCTTAGTAGGTGGAAACATGAATGACGTCTTCCCTAGTTGCTGTTTGGACTGCAACCAATCCCCTAACATTCTCAAAGCTCTCTTAGAAGATCTAGCGAAGACGAGTTTAGTGTAGGCAGACTTAACAGGTTGCATGCCTAGAGAAAACTCTGATGGAGGAGAGCGAGGGGTAGCAGAAACAAAGTGATCCGGGTAAACTTCTCTGAAAAGAGCCAGGACCTTGCGAAAGTCAATGGAGGGTGGTAACGACTTGGGTTCCTCCACGTCAGAAGAGGGATCATCCAGGTGCGCAGCTTCCTCCTCAGAAACCTCATCACCTGAGGGTTGAGAAGCGAGAGGTAAAGTTACAGCGGTATGCTGAACGGCAGAATCCTGACAAGCGGGTGCATATACACTTGTGGATTCATCCTCAAGTCTCTGTTGAAGAGGATGAGGGCTGGTAATGACAAAGTCATGAGGCTGGGAAGAAGGAGGCTCTGCGGGAGTCTGGGGAGCAAGCGTGGTGAGAGGCGACTGTAGTAAAACCTGAGGTTCAGGCTGCAAAGACTGCTCAAGCTGAGGAGAAAGAGGTAGATGCATGCGTTGAGGTGGCTGACTCATTGCATGAGGTTCATGTCTCAAGAGTTGCGCTTGCTTCAAGGGTTGAGGTGGCTGCGCAGTAAGCGGTTCCTGTCTCACGAGTTGAGGTTCTTGAGGTGGGTGCTGCGAGAGTTGAGGTGGCGGCTGCGCAGAAAGAGGCTCCTGTCTCACGAGTTGAGGTTCTTGAGGTGCTTGCATCGAGAGTTGAGGTGTCAGCTGCGAGAGCTGAGGTGGCTGCCTCAAGGATGGCAGAGGTTGTCGTACCTCAAGAGGTTGCTGCCTCGAGGATGGTCTTACTGCAAGAAACTCTTGCCTCAAAGGTAGAGGAGGTTGTAAGGCATAAGACTCCTGTCCCCATTGTTGAGGAGGTTGCCGCGTGGTAAGAGGTTCCTGCCTTAAGGAAGGTGGAGGTTGCTGCACAACGCTGGTATCTGGCAACTCCCAACGCGGTAGCTCACGCATGGAGGTAGCTTGAGGAACCTCAACTTCGTACGTCTGGCAGACTGGACTGCGTAGAGGAGGAGGAGCGCTCGCAGGAGGAGGTGTAACCTTCTCTGCCTGAAACTCACGCATCAATACCGCAAGCTGCGACTGCATAGACTGCAGCAAAGCCATCTTGGGATCAACAGACGTTGAGGTCTGTTGAGGCAGAGCCTTAACAGAAGTTGAGGTCTGTTGAGGCATCGTCTTACCTCTCTTAGGAGGCGTGCAGTCACTTGATGACTGCGGCGAGTCAGAGCTAGCCCAATGACTACATCCGGGCTGTAGAACTCGTGCGGTCTGGACTTTACGCTTAAGAGGTCTTGAGACCTGAGTCCAGCGTTTTCTCCCCGAAAATACTTCTGCAGACGAGGAAAATAAGGGCTCAATCGTCTGAGAGTGGAAGTGACGATCTCTGTAAGATACGTCCGCAACCACCGAGGATACTGCTGTGCGCCGATCAAGGCCTGCCGAACCCTTTTGCCCTTCGACATTGCTTCTCCCCTGGGCTTGGGAGCTTGCAAGAGGTCCCGGACTGGGAGGACGACTGGCACGCACAGAAGTACCCTCACGCACAACACTGACACTGACACTAGCACTCGGCACAGCACTGGCACTACCACTTCCCACTGCACTTTTCACTTTAAGTTCCTTGACGTCTGCCAAGAGGAACTTGTGGTCACTCACTACCGACTCCACTTTATCACCTAAAGCCTGAATGGCACGTAAAACATCAGACATATCAGGCTGAGCACAAATAGTAGGATCGGGGGTAGCCACTACAGGGGGAGGAAAAGGTTGAGGATCATGGGGTGAGGAATAAAGCGAAGAGCGAGCCGAACTCCTCCTAACTCTCTCTCTCTCTAACTTAGTGGTATACTTGAGGAATCGAACAAAATCAAGTTCCGAAAGTTCGGCGCATTCCTCACATCGATCTTCCAACTGACAGGATTTTCCCCTACAGTCGGAACAAACGGTGTGAGGATCAACCGAGGCCTTCGGAATACGCCTAATACAAGTCCTACATCGTCTTTGGGGAGGAGCTTGAGAAAGGTCGGACATCTTGAATCAAAGAACAGTCAAGGGGGATTCCAATTAAAGCAAAATATCGTTAACCATTAATCAAATCAATCTAAAAGCTATCTAAGCTAAGAGACAAGTTTCCTGTATAGCGAAAGCTGAAATCTTAGAGCAATACTTCACCAAAAACCGTGAACAAGACTCCAAAATTATAAGCGTATCCATGTAGGTCTTGCCGGAAGCACGACAGAGGAAAAATTGAGGTGGTGTCAACAAGAAGTACTGCAGTACCTGGCCACAGGTGGCGCTGGTGAGTACACCCCCTTCTTGTATAGTGATCGCTGGCGTATCCCTTCCGTAGAATTCTGTCGGGCAACGGAGTTGACAGCTACATGATTATCGGGTAAGATTAATATTGAAAAATGTGGGTAAATACTTACTATAGCATCACATTACTAATGAAGAAAATAATAAGTATTCCTGTGGTATTTATAGGTACCTTGAACTGTTCTGATGTAAATAATTGAGGGATAACCCAAATTTCTCAAATTTTTGAAGTTTTAAAATTCCAAAAGCTATGACTGAAAAACCTCACATTTTAAAAGGGAAACAAACACAAGAACACCACCTTACTAAGGATATCTCAACCTAACCTAACCTAAGAACCGTATCCTTACCTACTTACCTACCGGGCGACCCGTCCTAAAACTCTCCCTTAGACCGCAGACTAAGTCTCGACCCTGTGTTTGTTTTACAATCTGCCTCTCCTGGCAAGGTAACACCAAGTCAAAATATTCGTAAAACATAAAACTAACTTCATGATATTGTATTTCAGATAAAGATAAACAACATTTTACCCATAAAGAAAATTGATTTGACAAGTAATAGAAAAATTTACGCATGTCCCAACCTACTACGTAACTCAGTTTATAAGTTTTCCGCAGGAGTTCATATTAAGGGCTGGTTACATTTAAAGGTTTAAAGGCCACTTATGAATGGCAGAGGCATGGGACAGTGACACTGCCCTAGAGACTGACCATATATACATGTGATCAGCAACTAAGCCCCCTCTCCACCCAAGGTAGGATCAGGGAGGGCCAGGCAATGGCGGCTGATGACTCAGCAGGTAGACCTATAGGTTCCCCCAGTCGGCCCCCATCCTCAGCTCAAATGGACGGTGATGTTACAGACATTACAAGAAACTATTAAGCTTGCATGGGATTTGAACCCCAATCCGACAGAACGCCAGTCAAGGACTTTTTATATAATTGAGGACATTTGGTTCCTCCATATAATACTTTGGGTAGTGTGTATAACGTTGGGTCACCGATTTTTGGTCCGCCAAATTAATCGCCCATTCGGCTTACGCACGTCGCGCTACTCAACATGTATTGCTTTCCAGATGAGGAAAAATAAAATAATGCTTAATTGCGAGCGTAGTGAGCCACAGCGGAGGAAAGATCAGTACAGGAATAATTAATTTTAGTCCATTAACCAACATACTAATAGATACAGTAAAATATGAGTGACGACAGTAGGAAGGATTCTCGTTTTCTGTGCGAGCAGCAGACAAGGTAACTGGATGATCTACACATGTACCAAAATTTCCACCAACACTGTCAACAAATATATATACTATTAAGAGCTTCTACGGTACTGTAGCATCAAATAACAACTATAAAAAAAGCAGTTTCATTGTAGTGTATTACATGGCAATGTAACCTAGGATTCCAACTACTTTTTCTTATAGGAAAAATTACGCTGCATTCGAAAATAACACTAGTTCCCGTCGCAAATGAATAGTTTCAAGAAATATATATACATCTCTATCCTCTGATAATGGGGGACCCCCAGTGGGAACTCGGGGTTTTGGGTGGGGAAAACATACTGGGGAACCGATATATAACCGTAAATCAGTCCTTTTCTTCTCTATACATTTCCTTCTTGTATTTATTATAACCGTAGGAAAATACAAATCAGTATAACTGGATATATTTGGGAGGAGCCGTTTCAAAGGTTATTTCTTGTAGTAATACAGTAACCAGTGCTGCCAACGCCTGATGTAGATTAAATGTTAGCATTCCATACCTGATGTAGATCAAATGTTAGCATTCCATGCTAACATTAGCACCCATTTGTACGTACGTTCGTTCGCACCAGTTTCCAACCTGCGCATATATAACCCCCCTTCGCAGGAGTTTCTCTCCCAAATTACTCTTTTTATTACCGTATTATTTTCTTATTTTATATTCCCATTCAATATTATTTATCATACATTACATTCTACCTTCCTATATTGGGTTTATTTGTTTGGTTATTTCCTTCCCCATGAGTACGTACGTTCGTTCGCACCAGTTTCCGACCTGCGCATATATCACCCCCCTGCGCAGGAGTTTCCTCTCCCAAATTACTCTTTTTATTACCATGTTATTTTCTCATTTTATATTCCCATTCAATATTATTTATCATACATTCCATTTTACCTTCCTATATTGGGTTTATTTGTTTGGTTATTTCTTTTTCTCTTCCCGGTTGCACATAAATACTTACTCTGGACTAGTTTTTTTATCCAGTTAATTCTCGGTATGATCATCTCATTTTATATTCCCATTCAATATTATTTACCGTTCATTCCATTTTACCTTCCTATATTGTTTTTATTTATTTTTGTTGGTTATTTCCTTTTCTCTCCTGTGTCCCATAAATCCTTTCTCTGGTCTAGTTTCCGTATTTAGTTCATTCATGTTTACCCGCTAGTGTTCTTTGTTTTTCCCTTAACCAATCACCACCCTAGGCCTATGCAGATATCTCCCTACCCCCCCCCCCTTCCTTTATCCCTTTGAGCGGTCTTTTCATACCCTTTGTTCCAACGCCTTTCCCGTTGTAACCTTTGTCCTGGTGAGACGTTCTGCATTACAAGTGCTGTTTCTTTTTTCGTATTTTGCGATGGAGCAAGTTATAGAAACTTGTAGCGGCTGCAGTATTCCGTACCTAAAAGCAGTGGCTCAATTCCATGGTGATTTTTTTGATACTTCAGGTAATGTTGAGCATTTTCTTAAATCTCACAACGTTTAAACTGCCCCAGGTGCCGGTCTCTTTTATCTTATAGGGAAGACATTCACGTGTTTTATTGCTCTCCTGAATCCATCATTCGTAAAAATAAGCAGAAACGTCGTTGTGGTTATACCGTTACTGCCTATAAAGGTACTTTTATGGACAAAAGTCGTCTACCCCCATGGAAGATAATATTATGTGCCAACCACTTTTTGCATAAACATTCGGACCATGACACCCTCATGGATGGTATCGACATATCTTCGAAAACTAGTGTGGATTGGAGAAGTTTCTGTTCGGAGGTTACTGAATACTTCTTCGATAATCAAGAGGTGAATGGTGGTGATGGAGTTACTGTTGAAATAGACGAAACTCATTTTTGTAAAGCTAAATACAACCGTGGTAGACCGTTAAGTGCCATATGGGTCTTTGGGGGTATTGAGCGTGTGTCCAAGAAATTTTTCATTATCCCTTTAGTTCCCCCCATTTCTACTAAACGAGATTCTGCTACTCTAATTCCCCTCATCCAGAAGTATATTAAACCTGGTAGTATTATTATCAGTGATAAGTGGTCTGCATACAACTCACTATCGGAAATTGGTTACGTTCATAAGTCTATTAATCATTCGGAGCATTTCGTTGACCCAACCATCCATACTCAAAATATAGAACGTCTCTGGAGAGAAGTGAAGGAGTGGGTTCAGAGACCTGGAATCAAGACTGAATATTTCAATCAATATTTTTCCAGGTTCTTTTTTACCCACTACTATCCACAACATACGTTACTCCACCACTTTTTCATTACTGCCAGTCGCCTCTACCCTCCTTTACAAAAACAGACAATCGACCCCCCCTACCCACAAGACCCCGATGACCCCCATCCATCCTCATCCCAGTCATAGAAGTTAATCCGTCAGCCTCTTCCTTCCGTGTCCAACAAGTTTCGTCGTTTTCTTCATAAAAGTAAGTCATTCCTCAATAGTCATTATTCGTGTTTTGTGACCGGGGTACTTCTAGGCAAGGTTAGGTGGGTTTGTTAGGTTCTGTGGCATTTCTGTACTTTTTATATATTGTGTAAAAGTTATATGGAAAAATTATTCAATATACCTATGAAAATATTTAGCATTTCTACCACTAGTAATGACATCGTGTCGTTGGTAGTTCTGTGTACCATTCGTCACCGTTGGTAGTACTGTGTATCAAGGTAAGTCATTCCCCAATTCTTATATGTGTTTTGTGACCGGGGTACTTCTAGGCAAGGTTAGGTGGGTTTGTTAGGTTCTGTGGCCTTTTGGTACTCTTTATTTATTGTGTAATAGTTATATGGAAAAATTATTTAGTTTACGTATGGAAATATTTAGCATTTCTATCTCTAGTAATGACATCGTGTCGTTGGTAACACTGTGTACCATTCGTCAACGTTGCTAGTTCTGTCAACCATTGGTAACGTTGCTAATGTTATCGTCCTCTACATCTGTTGTTTAAATATTTTAACTCAATATATATGTCAACAGTGTTAATATTTATATGGTACATTTGTATTGTATTTCATTGTGTGATTTTCGCACAGGAAATATATGATTTCCTATAGTAGATAACGTGATTTAACTGGTTTTCACATTCATTTCATCCGTAATAACATCAACCAATTCGTCAACTTATAGTCAACCGAATTGGTTGATCTGTTTGTTTGCGATTGAAATGATCATCAAAATCGGTTAAATCACGTTATTTGCTATAGGAAATCATATATTTCCTGTGCGAAATCACACCATGTAATACAATACAAAATTACCAAAAAAGCATCTCGAGTTTTACTTTAACCAGCATAATTTGCTATAGTACAGACTTCAAATATGGTAATCTACTGGTAGCCTACTGTATGGTCAGAAAGGCTTCTTTTAACTCATCACACCTTCGTAATATTCTCGGCATTAAAATGGAGTAACTAATTTCACAGCTAAGCGTTCGAAAACTTATTTGATTAAAGAATTCAACAACAAAAAATAACATTTGACATTAACCAACATAGATAACTTTACCCACAGGTTAGAGGTCTAGCTCAGCCTGATTTAACTAACCGTAAGTCTATGAAAATCTACTTCAACTAAAAGAAACACGGGTTAAATATACTGTTATATTCTAATAATATACTTATACTACTTACTTGTCATACGGTAAATATTAAAGACGGGAATATTAAATAAGAAAACACTTATTTCACCAATAAACCAAAATTTACGCGGTTCATCTTTCATACTGGGAAACCATTGCCTTTGAAACGGCACTTCAATTTTGAAAGTACAACGCATGTCTAGACTCAGTACTGCATAATGATAGTTTCATTTTCAACAATATAATTAAACTTACAAAATTGCTATTTTTATTTGTCTTGCATTCATATAAAACATAAACAAAATCAGTTATTTACTTACACAAAAATTATATATGGAAAATCTTGAAAAATTATACATTTTCTACTTAATATATATATATATATATATATATATATATATATATATATATATATATATATATATATATATTTATATTTATATATATATATATATATATATATATATATATATATATATATATATATATATATATATATATATATATAAATTGTATATAGCCTATATATAATATATATATATATATATATATATATATATATATATATATATATATATATATATATAATATATATAAATATATATATATATATATATATATATATATATATATATATAGTATTAGAATTTAAGAAAATTATCTGAACCTATTATCATGAATCTCTATCTATTTCGTTAAAGTTATTAAATTAGACATCCAATTATTATCTTGCTATTCTTTAGGAGGCAACATGCAGGTTTTCATGTCTCAAACATAATGGCGCCACAAAGCTCATTCCTCTTTATAAACACACACACACACACACACACACACACACACACACACACACACACACACATATATATATATATATATATATATATATATATATATATATATATATATATATATATATATATATATATATATAATACTAAAGCACTTGTAGCATGAAATATTATAGAATAAAAAATTTCTAGTTTTTAGTTTTTTTGTCTTTTCTTGACTGTAAAATGGTTTTGAAGGTAAAGGCAGCATTTGTTACCGAGATGCTCCATTTGTTCAATATTTGCCGACAGCTGTTTCAGCCATTAAGGAATGGCTTTCGTCAGGGCATCCCTACAAAGAAATCGTTAACCTTATATAGTTGTTTATACATGTATTTTAGAAGTGAGTCAGCATAAAAAAGTTAAAGATTACTTCTGTCCAGGTTCTTAGCCCTAAATAAAATACAATAAACCCAATATGTTTGAACAGACATTGTCTTCTGTTCCATAATGTGTGATTCACTGATATAGAGGACGAGTAACAATGTTATTATTATGTATTCCCAAACAAAATTTATATAAGAGGGATAACAATAACCAGACAATTCAGGAAAACATCGTATATTATAATCATAGTACATAACAGTATCGCAGAGTATTGTCTGTACAACATTTCATCATTTCTAACTCTTCAGAGAGTAGCACTCAGAGGATATGAATACTGATGAGTTGGCGAGTTGAACGTCACATGAGCTACTCCAGATCCCTGGCTCTGAGAGTTGAACTGAGACGAAGAGTCAAAGATACTCCTTCCTCTATTGGCTGAGAATGACTGGCTTGGAACGGGAACAGGAGAATGGGACGCTACAGAGCTTGTGGTATGGAAGGCGGGAGTGGAAGTCACTGGTATGAAGCCGGTCTGGGCATTATTAGAGGAAAAGGAACCAGTGTGACCATTATTAGAGGAAAAGGTTGAACGACCATCACCACGCACTTGATGGATTACTGGTGAGGGTGTAAAGAAAGCAGTCTGGACTTGTGGGGACTGTTGAACAAAATCCCCTGATGTAGTTGAATGAATGTTATGGACGACTGGCAGAGGAGTTACAGAATTGGTGACTGTGTGTCGAGAGGTTCCCCTGTTGAAGTTACTCTGGTGCGACGAGGACGACGATGAAGCATGACTTGAGCTTCCACCGTTCAGAGACTTTCCAGTCGACAAGAAATCCAAACTGGAGGAGGAAGAGGAGAAAGGACTGAAGGATGATCCGGCTGACGTGAAGGACCTGCCACTGTGGCCCCCACCATTTGTAAATCCAGGATGACCGGCTTCACCAAAAGGAGCCATGACGTCTCTGACTTCCATGTTGGCAACGAAACCTGTGTCTTTGCTGGCTGTGTAGGAGACCACTTGCATCTTACCATCTGGTCTGAGGTAGGAGTACTGACCCTCCACTATCCCGTCTCTGAGAGTCTCTCTTCGGGAGTTATCCAGATAAGTAGGTCCGTCCTTAAGGTCCCAGGACACCGAATACAAAGGATTGGGATCAATGAACTCCAATGACTCACCAGTGGGCGCTGCTGCGGCTACACCGGCTAGGAGTAACACCTGTTGGTAGACATGATCTCATAATTATTCGGAATTTTTTTTTCCAGCTTGTGTTAGATCTTCATGTTCCAATTGTTTTGTTAGTAAATACATCACTAATAATAGTGGAAAACGGGAGAAACTTGATCTAACTTTATGAAAACAGGTTTCAGCACTCATTTTCTGCCTAAAATTATGAAACTAATGCTGTAGCAAATTAAATGTTTTTTTATTAGCTAATAAGTTCATTCAAACTTGACAGAAACCATTAGAACTAATTTTCGTTTTACTTTCATTCATTCTGAAGTTTCTTTGCAACATTGAAGAATTTTGTGTAAATAAAAGCTTTATCCATGAAATAAATTACAGAGGTATTAAAAGGCCACTTTATGACAAAGCACATAAATTTCAATCAAATGATAACGACTGGGTATGGTGGTGTACTCACAATAGAAGAATAAATCTATGCAAAATATTTCATCGAATCGACGAAATACCTCAAACTTTTGGAATATATAAAAAAAACAAATTATCTTTTTTCAATATCCATAGCAATTATAACTTAGAATCTTACTGATACTCAACAACCACTAATGTGAGTTACACGCAACTTTTTTTATTTCCTGTTTTTGTTGGCACTGTCTTTACCTGACACATATGCTGATAGAATATGTTCGCATTTCTTTATCTAGGCACTTTACGAGATGAAAAATAAAATAATACTAAGTAAGCCTATCTTCAGAATTAGCGTTAGACCTATATTTCACTTGACGCATACCCTACTTTGATTGCTATAAAGTTAGTTATCTCGAATGGATTGGAAATATTTCTTCAAGAGTTTGTACAATTTAAGGGTTTCTCTTTAACAGCTATAAACAAAGCATGACCCTAGTTACATAGACTAATCAATCAACTAAGCGATTCACAACTCCACACTTGATAATTCGTATTCTTTGAATTATTATTATGTCACTGGTTCTATAAAGATGACGATTCACACAACAAACAAAAAAAGAAGACTTATTGCTCTTCACCTGAACGATCATGGCTGAGAAGTGGACGGAGATGTGATATGCTTTGCAACTTGGGTCTAGGTCTTATATACTGTCTCCCCCTCTCTCTTTCTCTGCTTGATTTTGATTATCACAACTAATGCCCAAAATCTCTTGTTATGTATTCATGCTTTCTTTCCTTTTATGTCGTTGCTGTTCTTCATATACTTTTCCTTTTTCGTAATGATTCTATCTTGAGATATCTTCACTATTTGAATTTCCAGTAAGAGTATTACAATAACTTTAATCTCAAATTTCAACTTTTTTTATTTTTCAAAGCCTTTGGGTAGATTATTTTAGAAGGCGTTAAACTTATTCTAACACATTGTATTCTTTAGTTAAATCAAATAGATATTTGGTTAAGTGTTCTTTCTCCAAAGGAGTATAAAGATTAATCATTTAATTTTAATCGTCATGATAATATCCACAACAATAGTAGGTTCATGATATTTTGCTTATGTAAATTTCTCTTGAGAAAGTGGCAAGTTAAACCTTACTTTTTCTTAGAACAGTGAAGATTTAAAGGTGTCGATAATGACTATATTTTATCTGAATTATCCTAGTGTCTATGAAGTCATCTTTGAAGTGTAAAAACATTTGTATTTAAGAATTACACATTTTCTTCTAAAGTTCTTCCTCGTCATTCAGTTAAGCTAGATAATGATGTAAGCGTTCCGAAATTCAAACAGAGAAATGGAGGAAGGTTTAAATTTTATATTTAGGCCTACACTTCAGTTCCTGACTTCCATGGTTAATATAAGAAGATATAACATTGATATGGATTTCGGCTTGGGCTTGGGCTACGAGTGACTATACTCATTTTTTTAATGCAGCGTAATTGCACCCACTCGCAAGGGTGCCCTTTTAGCTCGTAAAAGTTTCCTGCTCTCCGATTAGTTAGAATTATCTTCTCTAACCAATCAGCGAGCAGGAAACTTTTCCGAGCTAAAAGGGCACCCCTGTGTGCCGGTGCAAATCTGCCTCGCTAAAAAGAACTGACTATAGCTTGGATGTGGAATGGCAGAATGGAACACAACGAAGTTTGTGGAATGGTGACTGGACTGAAGGATCTTTTATATTCTTTTAAGTTTTCTATTTTAAAGAGGTACATATAGGACACACGAGTCCCTGGTACAACTCGCTCTAAACTGCACCCGGCCACACCCTTACTTCGCAACGAGTAACTAAATGACAGTGTAGGGAGAGATGACAGAGGTAGGCGGAGCTAATACAATGGAACTCGCCGTTCAGTAATGGTGTGGCTAGGTGCACTTCCTCAGAGTGAGGTGTGCCAGGAATTACTGTGTCCAACTGTACATATATCCCTTCACGATCCTTCCCTTTTACTTTTTTCCCCATTTCTTTCGAGCCTGGGCAAGAAAAGGGGACTTGTTTGCCCTTCCCACTGGCCTCCGGATAAAAATTTCAGAATTTAAGGGATTAAAGAAAGAGGAAATTAGCCACAGAGCAAAGTAGTGTAGTGTCAGAAGGAGTGATTGTGAACAGAGCAGATCTTATTAAGACAAAATAAAAATTATCCAAAATAATGGTTTTGCTTGCAAAATCGCTGTATTGCAAGAAAATTGAAATCTATTGCAATTTTGTATGTTGTTTGGCCCTTAGCAATGCATAAAGACAATTTGACATAATTTCAAGAGAAAAAAGGATTTCTTCCGAAAAGAAAATATAGGGATACCTTGGTGTTTTGTTAATTTTTTGACATTTTTCAGGCTTGCAATGTTGCTAAATTACAATAAAATAACGATTTATTGAAATTCCAATCGTAAATTGGTGATTAGATGCACAAAATACTGTACATTTTCCATTTAAGAAGCGAGAGTATAAGATGTGAAATTTTCAGATAAAATTAGTTCAGGTGAAAATCTCCATTATTGAATAATCCCAATTAAATCAGATTTCAAAATTTTATGGTTAACAGAATGATTGATGAGACGGCAGTATATTAGTGAAAAATCAAAGGCGAATAACTATTCGAGAGAAACTTTTGATATCTCTGTCCCTTTCTGAGTGAGGATACCTTCTTAACAGGGTGAAAGGGTTTATGTATCGCCATGATCAGCAAAGCTGTACTTGTCAGGGATATCCATACTAGGTTGGTTTGCTGTGAGAGATCAGACTAAAGTCTCGCACCGTCACAACTCCGCACTGGCCAGCATGGCGATGAAACCTGGCCAAACCCCAGACATGAATTGCCATGTCTGAGTACTTTGTCCTGCGGTGGACTAGAAACGGCTGTATTTTTTGTTATTGTATACTGTATTTTATATATACATACACACACATATATATATATATATATATATATATATATATATATATATATATATATATGAAGAATTGAATTAAAATTTTGCTCAAGATAGAGACGGCTGGCGAAATTTAACCGAGGCCTTTTGCGTCAATAGTCCTCATCCAAGTAGGCCTGGGTCTTCCAACTCTTCTAGTGCCTTGTGGAGCCCAGCTGAACGTTTGGTGAACTAATCTCTCTTGGGGAGTGCGAAGAGCATGCCCCAACCATCTCCATCTACCCCTCATCATGATCTCAATAGCACTCGAGTAATCTCTCTTATGGTTTCATTTCTAATAACATAGACTATACATGCACGGGGATACTAGCTTTACCTCCTGTATACACTCACTGGAAACTGGGAAAAGTGATACTTGGTTTCATCTCCCATGAGGGGAAACTCACAGGGGAAAATGTTATATAGCCAGATAAAGCAAACATTAGCTGACCTGAAGAGGAATGTAGACCAGGAGAGAAGAGACTTTCCACAAGGTTATGAAAGGATATGTTGGCCAAGCATGCTTAAAATATACTCGCCACTTACTGCAGTGCATAATGAGCTTTGTCTCGTAGCTTAACAATGACCGTAATTAGGTAGAAAGCAATTTTTGATATGATTCCTTTTTCGTAAGATGGTTTTGCCTAGCAATAAGTTGCAGTTCATTACTGTCATCATCAGCCGTAACTACTCCACTGCAGGAAAAAGGTCTCAGACGTGCTCTTCCTATGCCAATCTACAGTATACTCACAAATTTTCTTAGTTCGTCACTCCATCATCGTTTCCTCCTTCCCCTGCTTCTTTTGCAATCTCTAGGGACCCAACCTGTTATTTTTAACGTCCATTTATTATCTGTCATCCTTATCATGTGTCTTGTCCAAGCCCATTTCTTTTTCTTACATGTTGTTAGAATGTCTTTTACTTTGCGTTGCTCTCGTATCCACGTTGCTCTTTTTCTGTCTCTTAGTGTTATTCCCATCATTATTCTTTCCATTGCTCTCCGAGTTGTAACCACTTTATGTTCTAAGGCTTGAATAAGGCTCCAAGTTTCTGATGCACAGGTTAATACTGGTAGGATCATCTGATTAAATGCTTTTCTTTTTAGAGAAAGTGGCTTTTTACATTTCATAATTTCATTTTGTTTACTAAAACCTCTCAATCCCATGCTTATTTTTCTTTTAATTTCGGTTTCATGTCCTGGGGAAACACTTCCTGTCCGTCCTGCGTACGCATATTCATTAATAATGTCTAAAGTTTCGTCCATAACATTCATTTGTTGTCTCCATGCATTTTCATTGAACATTATATTAGTTTTACTCATATTAATTTTCAGTCCTACATTTCTGCTTTCTCTGTTCAAGTTGCGGTTAATTTGTTTTAGAATGTTATTGGCAACTGTTCCTCTGGAAGTGCCAACAACCTCCATTTAATGTTTCAAGTGTTACAGTGATATAATAGTGTTGTTTCTTATATCTGAAGGTCTCCGATAACGCTGTCTTCGCCCCCAGCATGGACTCGAAAGTCTTTACCCTTCTCTTTCTTGTTGCCATTCACTTTTGATGTACAGTATTCGTTTAAGGAACCATTAACATAATGTCGTTTTCATTATGTCATCAACTGCCAATATTTGTGCAGTACTTTTCACTCGGTCTTCAAGTCCATGGATAAATTATTCCCTCCCCGTTGGTGCTTTCGTGAATATTAATGTGAATTTGCAATTTATTTATTGTAAAGATTGGATTTTGTAGTCTACGAGTTTTTCTTTCAAGTAACCCTTGATCTGGTCTCTTCTCATATCAAATGCCTGTTATTGGAATCAGCCATCAACCGTTAAAGTAACTAACTTTCTGGTCAGAGTCAACAACTAATTCAAGATTCTTTTATATTTTGTAGGAATCGCTGTACTTCTTTTATACAAAGGAATAAAACTCTATAGTGAATATCCCTTCTAGCACGCTCTGCACTTTTCACACTGAAGCTAAACCTTTCAAAATAAGCAAGAAACAATTGTGTATTTTTTATGTATTTTTTAAGAGTTTACAGTCTTTAAATCAGACATGGCCGTTCTAGTCACGAACGTTGTACCAAAGTGTATTATTATTATAATTAAATGCTAAGCTACAACCCTAGTTGGAAAAGCAGGATGCTATAACCCCAGGGGCCCCAACAGGGAAAATAGCCCAGTGAGGAAAGGAAATAAGGAAATAATGAAAAATAAAATATTTTAGGAATAGTAACAATATTCAAATAAATATTTCCTATTTAAACTATAAAAACTTTAAGAGAACAAGAGGAAGAGGAACTAGATAGAAAAGTGTGCCCGAGTGTACCCTCAAGCAAGAGAACTCTAACCCAAGGCAGTGTAAGACCATGGTACAGAGGCTATGGCACTACCAAAGAATAGAGAACAATGGTTTGATTTTGGAGTGTCCTTCTCCTAGAAGAGCTGCTTACCATAGCTAAAGAGTCTCTTCTACCCTTACCAAGTGGAAAGTAGCCACTGAACAATTACAGTGCAGTAGTTAACCCCTTGTGTAAAGAAGAATTGTCTAGTAATCACAGTGTTGTCAGGTGTATGAGGACAGAGGAGAATCTGTAAAGGATAGGCCAGAGTATTCGGTGTCTGTGTAGGCAAAGGGAAAGAACCGTAACCAGAGAGAAGGGTCCTATGTAGTACTGTCTGGCCAGTCAAAGGACCCCATAACTCTCTAGCGGTAGTATCTCAACGGGCGGCTGGTGCCCAGGTCAAGAGACCATGTCTATATACATCCTGAAACACTAAACTATTCAAATCCCACATAGGCCTATATGTCTACCATCTTACTGTATAAAACACATCTTACGGGGCACAAAATAACAATTAAGATGGAGCAGTATGTCAGGAGGAGTCACAGAATAATGGGATTGAATGAAAAACAAACTTGTATGAGCTATATCAAAAGAATTCAACTGAGTATGTACGATGATCAAGGAATCTGTCTACACAATTTTAGCTGGTATTTGGACCGTGTTCAGTGGTATCTGTTCAGAGAATAAAATATAAATGAACTGACAAATGTATCAATAAAACAAACAAAAATCTATAACTTGTCTCTGGAAATGGCATTGTTTACCAGATAATAAATTCAACCGGAGGAGAATGTAAGCTACTCGCGAGGCAGCGGACGAAGGCACCCTCTATTGGTAATGTATGATAATATTATGATGCTCTGTAAGTAGACATTATTGCAACATTGGTGCCGTATCGGTAATAAGAAAATTGCGATACTTTCCCAAAGACAAACGTGTGTTACTTCTATCAGAAGACCTTGTTGTTAATAAGTCCCTTTCTAAGAAAGCGCAACGCATTTCCAATAGGGGAAAATAGGACTCTCTCTCTCTCTCTCTCTCTCTCTCTCTCTCTCTCTCTCTCTCTCTCTCTCTCTCTCTCTCTCTCTCTCTCTCTCTCTCCAGTAAAAAACGTAATCTTTTGAAAAATGTAAACAGCTTGGATTTCTTGACGTATAAAGATAGCTATGGGAAATGTTTCTTTTTATTACGAAACTTCAGATAAAAATAAACGGGACAAACTTCACAAATTAGTGTGTTTATATACTGTGTATATATATATATATATATATATATATATATATATATATATATATATATACATATATATATATGTATATATTATATATATATATATGTATATATATGTATATATTATATATATATATATATATATATGTATATATATGTATATATATATATATATATATATATATATATATATATATATATATATATATATATATATGAGATTATGAAAATTAAATGCCACTCTCTCTAATAAGAAAAGTATTTAATCAAATGGTCCTACCAATACTAACCTACAGTATGTATATAAAACTTGGAGCCTTACTAAAGCCTTAGAACATAAGCTAGTTACAACTCAGAGAGCTATGGAATGAATAATGATGGGATTAACACTAATAGACAACAAAGGAGCAACATGGATACGAGAGCAAACTAAAGTAGAGGATATTCTAACAATACGTAAGAAAAAGAAATGGACATGTGCAGGAACTATAATGAGAATGACAGACAATAGATGGACATCAAGAACAACAGAATGGGTCCTAAGATATAGTAACAGAAGCAGGGGAAGGAAGAGAAGACAATGGATTGACGAACTAAGAAAGTTTGCGGGTGTAGACTGGCATAGAAAACCCATACGCAGATGCCAGCGGAAGGACATGTCTTAGGCCTTTGTTCTGCAGTGGACTAGTAACTGCTGATGATGTTGATGATGATGATATATATATATATATATATATATATATATATATATATATATATATATATATATATATATATATATATATATATATATATCAACGTTTTCTACAGTCGAGACTATGCGCTATTTCAAAATCTATTGGACTTGAAGGATATACAAAATGATAAATACACACGGATATAAAAATAAAATTAGGTTTAAAGGTCACTCATGAATCGTAGACGCAAGTGACAATGGCAATGCCCTTGAGAATGACAATATATATATATATATATATATATATATATATATATATATATATATATATATATATATATATATATATGATCAGCACCCAAGCACTCTCCCCCAAAGCTCGGACCAGGGAGGGCCAGGAAATGGGTGCTGATAACTCAGTAGGTAGATCTATATACTTCCCAAAAGCCCTCATCCTCAGCTCTCAAGGATGGCGAGGTTGCAGACACTGCATAAAACTATCGAATTTAAGCGGGTCTCGAACCCCAGTCCAGCAGATCACGTTTCCAATAGGCTACCACAACCATAATTAGTTAGTTTAAATTATAATGGGGCTAAAATGACCAATACCAGAGGCGGATAATAACTTAACGGCAATCCCAAAAACTCCTTTATACCGAGATATCCAAAAAAAAAAAAAAAAAAAAAGAAAAAAGAAAAAAAAAGATGCGTTATCTGGACGTTAAAAATGGGGGAGGGAAGAAATTTTGAAACGTATACTGTTAATATTCTTTCGCATAAGCTTCTTTTTTGAAGAAGAAGAAGAAATGAACATGATTTGATATATTTCAATGACATGTAGATATGTATGTATGGATGATATTAAAGAAAAAGGATGATTGATTTATCAATATTAGTCAATCACATAAAGGGTACTTAACTCTGTGGAGTTGAATTAAATTACAAAGTTTTACAGTATAATAAGGATAAAACTTAGCATCCTACGGTGCATCGTATGATTTATAGGACTCTAATGAATCTAAAATAATGGTCTCTTGTAATAATTAACAATAATAAACACCTTTTACTCCAATCTGCCATTTTATATTCATGGTTACGGATGGTAGCAAAAGAGGCATTCAATAAGTAAATGATAAGAATGAGAATAAACTACTTGTGATAATACTAGTGTAGAAGCAAGAGAAAGCATAGAAGGGGGAAAAACTGATTAAAATGATCTTTTTTAATGTATGAAATTGAAATTTTACAAACGATAACATACTTGGACGAGAAGAGGCAGAGAATGAGGATAGTGATGGATGGTGGAAAAATCCTTTGTAGGTACAACTTAGAGGGTTGAAGCAGTTTTGTAAAAGAAAAAAAACAGAAAAAAAAACAGGGAGGGTCCCTTTCTTATTTAAAAGCGGGGGATATATCCCCACCATCCTACACCTAGATGACGCCCATGGTCTAATTTAGGAAGATAATAAAGTTTACTATAATCGACTTAGATTATCTAGCTATAATCTCAGGTCTGGGCGAATTTTGTTAGTGTGAAATAAGGAATTTGAGCCATATGGCATGACGATGGGGCTTGGGAGACCATTCCATCAGGAGCTAGTGAAAAATACCATTAAGAGAAGTCAGGAAAGATATGAAGAAAATCAACGAAAAGAAAGAAAAATCATATCACGAGATATTTGGTTAACATGTTATGATAATGAAATGGGGTTACGATGACCAAGGAGAGAGAGAGAGAGAGAGAGAGAGAGAGAGAGAGAGAGAGAGAGAGAGAGAGAGAGAGAGAGAGAGAGAGAGAGAGAGTATATAAGGGCTAGATCCAAGCTTATCCCCATCTACTTCTCATCCACTTCTCAGCCATGATCGTTCAGGTGAAGAGCCAATCGGAAGCCTTCTTTTGTTGATTCACTTTCGGACTCAACATCTTAAAGAGATCAGTGACAATCGTTTTTATTCAGTGAAGAATTTATCAAGTGTATTATTAAGGATTGGTGTATTGATTGATGTATTATTTTCTGGCGTCGAGCACTGTTTAGGCGAATATAAATGAAAGGAAACGCCAAAGTCTTAAGACTTTCTTAGCGGTCTGTAAAAGATTTCTTGTCGTAAAGCGAATGTGTTTGTATCAGGAGACATAATTAGCAAAGTGTTCTTGGAAAAAATAGATATATATCAGAAGTTATCAACGAAATTTAAGAAATTTTAAGGTTACACCATACGTTAGTTAAACGCCTGTCTTATTTTCATTAATTGTCAAACGTATTTAGAAGCAACTGCCCTTTTTTTTTAACACATTTTGGTTCGTTGTTCCATTTCAATTCAAGATTTCACGTTCAACTTATCGATAAATAACTTTTACAAATTGATTCTTTACTTGTCTTAAAAGATTCATCTTTATCAGATAAATTACATTTTACATTCCATTTCATCAGAAGAATTGAAGACGGTTATTATTTCATGAAAGTTTCGATTGCATTCTCAAACTGAATCCTTTGACGTGACTTATTATAAATTCATAATTGCTAATTAGAAAACAGAATGAATCCATTAACTCCTTTATATACGACAAAAGTCTCTTTGTTAAAGAAATGGTAAAACGGACCCATATGGGATAAACATCATAATGACAGATAGAATGACTTTTCAGGATAGCCTTTGAACTTATAATTTCATCTGTTTTTAGTTTTAGTCTACAGAATAATTGTGTTTTTAGTCAAGATATTTCTTTATCTCCTTAATTCATAGATTGTCATTTTCAATACAATCGATTTTAACCCGATGAAAAAAAGTATCACGTTGAAATAATTCTGAGATCATGTCTACCAACAGTTGTTACTCCTAGCCGGCGTCGCCACAGCAGCGCCAACTGGTGAGTCATTGGAGATCATTGATCCCAATCCTTCGTATTCGGTGTCCTGGGACCTCAAGAATGAACCTACTTATCTGGACAGTTCCCGAAGTGAGACTCTCAGAGACGGGATAGTGGAGGGTCAGTACTCCTACCTTAGACCAGATGGTAAGATGCAAGTGGTCTCCTACACAGCCAGCAAAGACACAGGCTTCGTTGCCAACATGGAAGTCAGGGACGTGATGGCTCCCTTCGGTGATGCTGGTCATCCTGGATTCGCTAATGGTGGGGGCCACAGTGGTAGGTCCTTCACGTCAGCCGGATCATCCTTCGGTCCTTTCTCCTCTTCCTCCTCCAATTTGGATTTCTTGTCGACTGGAAAGTCTCTGAATGGTGGAAGCTCAAGCCATGCTTCATCGTCGTCCTCGTCCCACCAGAGTAACTTCAACAGGGGAACCTCTCGACACACAGTCACCAATTCTGTAACTCCTCTGCCAGTCGTCCATAACATTCATTCAACTACATCAGGGGATTTTGTTCAACAGTCCCCACAAGTCCAGACTGCTTTCTTTACACCCTCACCAGTAATCCATCAAGTGCGTGGTGATGGTCGTTCCTCCTTTTCCTCTAATAATGGTCACACTGGTTCCTTTTCCTCTAATAATGCCCAGACTGCCTTCATACCAGTGACTTCCACTCCCGCCTTCCATACCACAAGCTCTGTAGTGTCCCATTCTCCTGTTCCCGTTCCAAGCCAGTCATTCTCAGCCAATAGAGGAAGGAGTTTCTTTGACTCTTCATCTCAGTTCAACTCTCAGAGCCAGGGATCTGGAGTAGCTCATGTGACGTTCAACTCACCAACTCATCAATATTCATATCCTCTGAGTGCTACTTTCTGAAGAGTTAGTAGCAATACTATGTTGTACAGAGAATATTTTGTTTGGTTATAATTTATTATATCATGGGATTATATTACACATTTCTTTTGTGAAAAGTGTTTCATCTGATTATTTCTGTTGTCTTTGATATTCAGTAATTCACTTGATGTTCAGTGCCACCAAAAGTGCCCAATCAATAAAGCTTTTGGAAATGCATACTAGCAGTATTGTTATAAAGGAAGTCTGTTATGCCATGGATGTATTGTATTGAAGATAATACCAACTGTATAAAATACTGCATTCAATAAACTATACTAATTTTATCTTGTTTCAAGCTTTTTATTTAGAACACAAATAAAAAACACATGTTGAATCAGTTGTTTCAGTTCCTTTGCTTACGATGATATTGTTGGTTCTCTCTTTATAATAACTTATTCCTCAGATGGAATTATGAGATTATTTTGTTGTACTATCATCTATTACTTTTCCATATTCGCAGAAATGATTACCCTAACATGACTCCTTACTCTCAACTAAAGTGATATGCTATTTGATAAATTACAAAATACTACACAAAGATAACAAAATGTTATAGCATTCTGTGTAGTTAAACTTTAGGGTTCTTAATAAGATGCAATTCTATAAAATCTAAACCTAAGATACCCAGAAATACAGATTACCTTCCACACAAAGACCTATGATCAATTAGATGAATATAAATATTTATTCAGAAAAAAATATATCTAGCTCATATAAGATTATATTTGTGTTGACTTTTCTTCTTCAAACACCTTTTCGTATTCATGAGGACCTTGTAAGACATTTTACTTCAGAATTACTTGGAACCTTACAATACTTTTACCCTAGGATTACAAGAGACATTGACTCCTAAATCTTCTAAAACAATAACCTGTCTACAATGGCACTTCCAGCATTTTGTTACCCACGAAAAAGAGAAAATGTATAACATGATAAATCTCAAAATGCTAAAGTAAATACATGTTTAAGGCAGGGCAATAGAATATTGATGTGCTGAACATGTTCTCTAAAGATGCACAAGCTTGAGTACTTGGAATCGTAAAAAAACCCTCACCAGATTGAACTTTCCTTTGTTCATCAGTGGAGTCATTTGCTTTTTTCTGACTTGTGGAACATTTCTCATGCTGCAAAGGCATAGGAGAAAGTTACCCAAGACATCTATTCAGTTTAGCCTGGCTTAAAACAATAAAGAATTGGGAAAGGAATCAAATGGAGTCTAGCCTGGTAGGACTCTATTATAGAAAATGAGGTTAAAAGTGTCAGGATCAGCAAAAGCGGGAAGAGAGGTTCAAATATTAGAATTAGGGGAAAGATCACGTTACTGAGCCATGCAAGACAAATTGTTTTCCATGGAGTAACTATAAAAAAGGAAGATTGTAGCTTTTCTGGTGTTACGAGCCTATCTGAGATGGAGAGGGTCTAACTTCTTGAGCTCTGCATAACCATAGATAAAATAGCATCCACAAAAATGTTAAGCTATGTCATGAAGGAAAGGTACTTGGTCATTGATCAGAAGTATTGCAATGGATTTGATTTTATGTCAAGGAGAGAATAGATAAAACACCCTGACAAGGACAGTTAAGGCCATTTATGATAGCTTTTGTCCCATGGTCTATTAAGTAACATTATGACGAGAACTAAAGCCATTAGTAGCACATGCGTCAATGATAGCACGAAACAAATAGGACACGATCCTGAAGGAAGCCTAGAGAAGATATACGGTAGAAGATTGAAGTAATTTCGAGACTTACGAGCCACGGTTCACCATAAAATAACAAGCAGTAGGTAAGACGTCTAGATTAGGAGCTTGGGTTGCCCGAAGGTACAGAGGTGGCAAGAGGGGGAAAAGTGGTATAGAGGCTAAAGGGCAGAATTTAAGAAGGAAGCGAGGTGTTTCCAAAGTATGTTACTGTGGGAAGACAAAAGTAGAGGTCAGACCCACTCTGCCCAAGTAATATTTGTTTCCACCTTTGTAATCCTCTTTTGGAATCAATACTAAATGTTAAGGTGAATTTGTTTTATGGAAAACTATAACATGATTAGAAGAAACGTCTCTGATAAATTGTCATATAATTTATCACTGTTGTTTCTAGTAACTTGACATTACTCTCATAAAAGTGTTGGCAATACAGCAGGCTTTTAGCATATGCACAAACCAAAGGCTTCACATTGATAATAAATAATTAAAAGCTTATCTCGTAAGCTTCATGGTTAGCTCATTAACCCTAGTGCAATCATTTCTAACGCAAAATCCATGGGACAGGAGTTCAAGTCACTCGGTTCTGATAGTTTCCAGCAGGGTCTGCCACCTCACAATCTATGTGAGGTAAGGATGGAGGTAAAATGCCAATCAAGCTAAAAATCAAGATCTATGACACAGTAATAAGACCAGTGTTAATGTGTGGCTCGGGAATGTGGGCTATAAAACGAAAAGATGAAACAAAGCTTCAGAGAACACAGATGAGAATGTTGGGGGTGGATTTTGGGAATATCACTGTTTGAAAGATTGGAAAATGATGAAATAAGAAAAATGGCAGGCGTAGTAAAGATTACCGAGATGATAAGAGCGTCACGACTGAGATGGTGTGGGCACGTGTTAAGGATGGATGGTGGGGAGGGAGTGAAGAGGGCTTGAGAGGAATCTGTAATGGGGGGAGATCACGAGCGAGGCAGAGAATAAAATGGCGAGATAAGGTGAAGAATGATATGGAGAAAGGTTTAATAGAAGAGGATGCCTTTGATAGAAAGCATTGGAGGGGGTGCATTAGGCAACCAACCCATTAATGTAGGCATAACGGTAGGAAAGAAGATGGAGTGAGGGGTTAGTGTTGGAGAATATGTCTGCCTGCTGAATCATCAGCAGCGATTACCAGGCCCTCCCTGGTTCTACCTTGGATGGAAATTACACTATCACTTTCATCTCACAGTCATCAGTAACCTTTATTATTATTATTATTATTATTATTATTATTATTATTACTTGCTAAGCTACAACCCTAGATGGGTCCCAACATGGAAAATAGCCCAGCGAGGAAAGGAAATAAGGAAATTACAAGAGAAGTTATTAACAATTAAAATAAAATATTTTAAGAATCGAAACAACATTACAACAAATCTTTCACGTAAAAACTATAAAAACTTAAAAAGAAAAAAAAACAAGAGGAAAAGAGATGAGATAGAATAGTGTGCCCGAGTGTACCCTCAAGCAAGAGAACCTTACCCCAAGACAGTGAAAAACCATGGTACAGAGGCTATGGCACTATCCAAGCCCAGAGAACAATGGTTTGATTTTGGAGTGTCCTTCACCTAGAAGAGCTGCTTACCATAGCTAAAGTGTCTGTTCTCTCCTTGCCAAGAGGAAAGTAGCCACTGAACAATCATATTGTAGTTAACCGTGTATGCAGAGAGATAGGAATATGTAAAGAATATGCCAGACTATTCAGTGTATGTGTAGTCAAAAAGAAAATGAGCCGTAACCAGAGAATGATTTAATTTAGTACTACCTGGCCACTCAAAGGACCCAATAACTCCATGGCAGTAGTATCTCGACGGGTGGCTGGTGCCCTGGCCAACCAACTACCTCAAAAACAATATAATATTTCACGACCTGTTCCATATTTTTAACTCAAGATGAAACCACTTTACTAATTACTATATATATATATATATATATATATATATATATATATATATATATATATATATATATATTATACAGAATTTCACAATGTAAAATGTATAAAAAGTAACCCAGATTACATGACCTTGGAATAATTTGTAAACAAACCATAATAAACCTAGAAAGAGTTGTATTGTCACAGAATAAATTTCCCGTTACACCTTTCTAACTGAAGACATTAACATAAACGAGAATGCGATGACAGATGACTACAGATTGATGCTGTGTGCTCAATAAATTGGGTATCCGTAATATTATGTAGGTAGTAGGTTAGCCAGGGCACCAGCCGCCCGTTGAGATACTACCGCTAGAGAGTTATGGAGTCCTTTGACTGGCCAGCCAGTACTACATTGGATCCTTCTCTCTGGTTACGGTTCTTTCCCTTTGCCTACAGAGACACTGAATAGTCTGGCCTATTCTTTACAGATTCTCCTCTGTCCTCATACACCTGACAACACTGAGATTACCAAACAATTATTCTTCACCCAAGGGGTTAACTACTGTACTGTAACTGTTCAGTGGCTACTTTCCTCTTGGTAAGGGTAGAAGAGACTCTTTAGCTATGGTAAGCAGCTCTTCTTGGTTAGTGCCACAGCCTCTGTACCATGGTCTTCCACTGTCTTTGGTTAGAGTTCTCTTGCTTGAGGGCACACTTGGGCACACTTTTCTATCTAGTTTTTCTTCCTTTTATTTTGTAAAAGTTTTTGTAGTTTATAAAGGAAATATTTATTTTAATGTTACTATTCTTAAAATATTTTATTTTTCCTTGTTTCCTTTCCTCACTGGGCTGTTTTCCCTGTTGGGGCCCCAGGGCTTATAGCATCCTGCTTTTCCAACTAGGGTTGTAGCTTAGCATTTTATAATAATATACTGGTAATAATTCCATACAAATAGGCTGTCAAATCGGACAAATTACCGGTATGGTGGTATGGAATTATTTTTAGGCACCCGTAGCATTTACACTAGGCCTACACGTAATGAATATCCGTTGTTATTCAACGTAGTATCACCTTAAACTCTCTCTCTCTCTCTCTCTCTCTCTCTCTCTCTCTCGTTATTCAACGTATTATCACCTTAACTCTCTCTCTCTCTCTCTCTCGTTATTCAACGTATTATCACCTTAACTCTCTCTCTCTCTCTCTCTCTCTCTCTCTCTCTCTCTCTCTCTCTCTCTCTCTCTCTCTCTCTCTCTCTCTCTCTCTCTCTCTCTCTCTCGTTATTCAACGTATTATCACCTTAACTCTCTCTCTCTCTCTCTCTCTCTCTCTCTCTCTCTCTCTCTCTCTCTCTCTCTCTCTCTCTCTCTCTCTCTCGCGAAGTAGTAGTTTCTTCTCCATCCAGGATGTAACTTAGCAAAATAATAATAATAATAATAATAATAATAATAATAATAATAATAATAATAATAATAATACGCTGCATTAACAATTTTCGCTCATATCTATTAATATGGAGGCTAAATAAACAATTGAATTTTCAATATTTCCGTTTCCATTGCCTGTTAATTCGCTGCTCACGGGCATGGGTAGACACATCTACAGATATAGACAGACTGAAGTGATACGCTAAGCATGAGATCAACTGAGAGTATAAATGGCCTATTAAAGAGACCTTTTTTATCTTATAGGCTGTTCTATGAGAGGAAAAGTAATACAATGCTATTAACAATATTTCCTTAACCAGTTCTAAGGAGTAGGCCTAAGCATATGTTAACCGCAAATTCTTCTACGAGTAAGATCCGAGAAAAGAAGAGATAAGAATTGTAAATAAGAAGAAAGGATCTGAAAGTAAGCAAACAAAAACAGTCCTCATATTATGCAGCACATTAGCCTTTGAATATTTAACGAAAACATAGCTATGCCAGTCACACATTTACTGGCCATGGGAAAGCTACAATAAAAGGGATAGTTACCATTTTCTGTTTTAATTTATCTGCCCAGAATTCCTAGTACGTGATTAGAGATTCAGAGTGCCTGTCGTAGGCTGTATCTTTTGAAAGGAGGAATGAATTGTGAATTTATGCAGGATTAGGTGGCCTGTTCCTGGTTCCTGGTTCCTTATTGCTCACTCCGCAAAATAAGTTTGCGGGCACTCTACCTCTTTATAGATAGGTGCAAAGCTTCTAAGCTTATTCTTATTATTTTCATTACATTTACATCACCTGTATCTTAAATAAATTAATATCCTAATGAGATTCTCAATCTTTACTTTTATTCCATTCTACCTTGAAATTAGATAGGATAACACCTTGCTATCATCAGTTTTGGCAACCTATTGTGGTCAGTTTGGACTTCTTAAATTCTTCTTTTATATGCATTGCCCTACCTATAAATGCAGCCAGATCCCTGCTTCAAGTCATGAAAATATCGAAAATTGTAGTAGATTGTCACAGGTCGGAGGTTTCAAGGACATTTATATTCAAAGACATTGCGTTACCTTATATTAGAATCCTCTCCTGCGGCTCTCCTAAAATCCTAACTCCTTTCCGGTCTTACCCCTTTTTGGGGGAGTAAGGAAGTTGACATTTGAGAATGAGAAACTAGGAATACTAAATACGAGATAAAATCAAAACAAACTTAAAATAAACACACCAGACTAGCAATTCCACGGAACCTACAATCACCACTTTTTAAAAAATGGTAAATTTAAAGTTTGGCAATATTCAAAAGGTGAAAAATCGCAGTTCACAAAAAAAAAAAAAAAGTAATTATTTTCTTAAGTGGAGAGTGTACGCAAAGATGGCCTGCATGGTACTAATGTACAAAACTGCCTATTAAAAGTTGCTTGCAATACAGGGAATGTGTTTAACCAAAATCTCCTTATAAATAGCACCGAGAATAAAAGAAACGTAATAAAGATTAGGAATAATGACGTAAACATTGCTTTTGATATTCCATACATAATGGAAACACGCTTTTTTATAACCAAAAATAAATTTGCAATTGTAATAAATTTGTCTTCGTTACTAATTGTTACAGATGGGAAAATCTTACTGAAATTTTGCAACCAAATACACTTGCTTGCAACACAAGTAATGTCACAATAGAACGCCAGGATGAATAGGCCTATAGTCATTGTTGTTTTGAGAGAAAATAAGACAATATACTACAATAACTTTTGTTATAATACTTACGTTCAGCAGCACAGAGAGGAACATTGAATAGTTGTTAGGTAAATGCAATTAAGTTTGGGTCGTCAACAAGCAGGAATGTCTTCTGTTGATTGCCTGAAACTTATCTCCGGACGAGAATTTTTTTGACAAATGTCTTAGCCCCTAAATCGGGAAGGTAGGAGGGAGAGGGGGATATCATGTTACCGAATCATTAAAATCCTCAAGTATTTGTGTCTTGGTTCATCATCAATACTGTCAAAAGAAATTTAGAAACTAAAGGAAGTTCACCGGTGTTCAAATTTCTTTGCTAACGTGACTCCATTAACTTTGTCATCGTAAAATCTACCTTTGAATGGAAAAGATACACTCGAGGTTTATACACGAAGAATATCAGCATTTTCACTATCACTTGAATGTATAGTTGAAATAATATAAATGGAATTGAAGGTAAAATCACAATAAAATCGGAGCACAACACAAGGTTCGATTTAAAGACGTCAAAATAAAAGGGTGACAACTGACGATACCAACCTATTCCACGACGATTTAATATTTTTTTTCGATATTGCTGATTTTTTATTCACCAAATAGTTGTAAAATAATAGTAATATTTTAAAACTAGTAAAAAATCTCAATAAATGAATGGAATACCACAATAATAGAGATACTAAGGCGTGTGATTAATCGGTCCTGTTGGCTGCCCTTGCTATGTTTTGAGTTTACTTCGGCGGCTAGCCAACTTTTCTTATTCGTATCATAATACAGTATTCATTGGTATATTTATTAGGTAATTTATTATAACTAAGATACAACAAATTAAAACAAAAATAATGAATGAAAGCTATGTTAGCTTCCATACGAACTATAGGCCACGCATTTTAAGAGTATCAATCGGTCACGCCCACATTTCAGACACCTCTCAAAATCTTATTGGCGCTTATGGCACAGACAGCGGTGTCATTGTTAAATAAACGTTTTTTTTTTTATAAGTAACATATTCTATCAAAGCCAAAATTAGTAAACTGCTTTATTGACTTCTCACGGCACCATCATTTTCACCATGCAAAGCCTCCTACACGGTCCACCTAATTTTTGGTAATAATTAGTCTCTTTCTTGTCTCCGGAATGGTGGTAGGTTAAAGACAGTAGGCCTACCATCTTAGGTGGTAGGTGGGCTGCACAGTAAGGCATTAATTATAGAACACGGTCTCACAATAGGCCTACCACGACACTTCGAAGACATATTCTTGTCCAGGGAAACCATACACATGATTACATCGATATCCAATACCGGAAACCGTCCCTAGAATTAACTTGACGGAAATCAGAGCTTTCAATAGGAACAACTACGATAGGTCTTGCTGTAACCTGCCCTACAGTAAACATCGTTCTCTACAGACCACTTTGAATATTCAACTAGATTCTAAACACAATCTCCCTTAAAGCTGAAAAGGGCGAGGATAGTGGGAAATGAATTGCCACTTCTTAAAAACCAAGGATCAGAGCTATTATTACTATTATTATCTATTTAAGGTCAGTTATAGAACGACCATAAAAAAAAAAAGATAAAAAAACGCGTGAAAGTGAATGAAGATTAGTAGGCTATTAGAATTTGCAAATCTGTCAAACATTCGCGATATCATTAAAAATTTTGAAAATAATTTATTGGCTAGAACTTTAGGACAAGAAAATCACGTGACAACTATTGTGACGTCATATAATGTACTTCGTTAATTATTGTAGCTTCGTGTTTAAAGTATCAACTATGGTCGAATCTGTATTACAGAGAAAAGTTAGACTCGGTCGTATGAAGGTGATAATTGTCTGATCTATATTTAATAAAAGTTAATGTTAAACGTCAAAATGGTAGTCTTTTATGAATATAGGCCTACCAATATTACATTTTACCTATTTGTCTTTTCCAAAAGCGGTATTGTACCTAATGGCACGAGTCGAAATGTTTTCAATTTAAAAACATATTTAAATGAATAATAAAAGGTGCAAATGTGAATACAGTAGGCCTACATGATAAGTAAAAATATTCATATAAATATATGATGTTGCATATATAATGAATTGTAAGAACTGAAAATCCATATTTCCTAATAACATAAATAAGAGGTTACGTAGGTTGGTGTGACCGTTTTTATTGCCATTATTATTATTACTTGCTAAGCTACAACCCTAGTTGGAAAATCAAGATGTCATACGCCTAGGGGCTCCAACAGGGAAAATATCCCAGTGATGAAAGGAAACAAGGAAAACAAATATTTTAAGACAGTAACAACATTAAAATAAATATTTACTTTACAAACTATAAACTTTAATAAAACAAGAGGAAGAGAAATACGATTGGATAGTGTGCCACAGTGTACCCTCAAGCAAGAGAACTCTAACCCAAGACAGTGGAAGACCATGGTACAGAGGCTATGGCACTACCCAAGACCAGAGAACAATGGTTTGATTTTGGAGTGTCCCTCTCCTAGAAGAGCTGCTTACTTTGGCCAAATCACATTGGCAAGGCAACTATCTTGCTGATTAAGTAGAGCTATATAATTAGATTCTGCTATGGTATTTCAGATGTTATCTTGGTTTTTGTTTCACAGAAGTACCCCTATATAGTATGATCAATGGGAGGGTAGTGTCCTATGTACCATATGTACCATAGGGTTACTTTTTTTTTTCCCCCAATGTCCCTTCAGCCACTTATAGCACAGTTTTTATTCTAATTTACTTGTTCCCTCGTCCTTTTTTATATTCTGCTGTCTAACCGCTTTTAACTTTAATTTAACAGTGCAAGTTAGAAAATTGAAGAGTAATATTGTATCATTTTTGTATTCTTTAAAAGTAGGCCTATTGTAGATTTGCACAATACGGTTACCTACCGTATAATTATTCTACTCATTCACTGATCAGGTATCATTGGTGTAAAATTAAAAAAAAATGACTGAAAAACCACATTTAATAAAGGAAACAAACATCACCTAACCTCATCTACGAGCCGTATCCTTGCCTATCCGGGGCTACAGCCCCCCAGCAATTTCCCCCCCCCCTTAACTGCTGTATCTCTAGCTTACCCTAAGACTAAGTCTTAACCCTGTTTGCTTCACAGCCAGCTTCACTCCTGACAAAGTACAGTAACACTAAATCATTGTATTTCATAAATGTAACTATATTATTGTACTTCAGACCAAGATAAACAACATATTCCCCATGAAGAAAATCAATTTGACAAGTAATAAGAAAGTTTGCGCCCGTCCCAAAAAACTACAATACTGTACATTCAACAACCCCTCCTCCAAAGACTCCACTGTCCCTTCCTTCATCACCATCAGAATACAGGGTGTATTCTAACGGGTTGTCTATAAATTTCACATTAGGATTAGCAACAAAAGCGATTAATATACAACACTAACTTATAGCAAAACTTTATTTCCTTATAAGAAATGGACACGTGCAAGTTATATTGGTATTTTTCTTGTTGAAAAATGGGAGCAAGGCCATGACTCGGATATTGATCGACTGAAATATGAAAATATTTCATTGTCTATTGCCATCATGACTGATGGTGGCACTGCTGGTGCTAACAACACCGATCAGCTCACCTGGACGGATTGAGAGTGCAGCATCATAACATAGCACTCTTAGCACAAACCCTCATGGCTCATGCTTGCCTTCGTTCAAATGAACTTGGTTTACCAATTGGGTAGAACGCATGTGCGAGGCTCACTTACCTATAGCTACACTCCCAACACTCGCGCACGCCCATGATCAAGGAGTCTTTTGTGCTCTTCTAGGGCTTGCACTCTTGTTGGTTTGAAAGACATGCTTAAAGCAAGTGTTCTCTCAGTGTGGTCAGTGTTCACTAAAAGTAATTGCAGAGCTTATCCTTGTACTGTTGGTAGGGCTGAACAGATCATGTAGCAAACCTAGATACCTTACATGACAATATAGTGGTCATGATGCAAGTCCAGCGTGAGAGGTAAGATCGATTGACCAATTACCCCTTTTTTCTTCTTCCTAGGTTGTAGCAGTCATTCCATTATTTGCTGGACCGGACGATGGTTGCAGGTAAGCCACATGGTTGAGCAACTTTTTCTTAGCAATAAGTTTGTTTAGAAGTGTCCCCCATCTCTCCAAAAAAGGGGGGAGGATGGACTAATGTATGCACTCCTTTTCTCATATTACCATAAATTTTTAGGGTTTGTATTTATGTAGGAACAAATAATTTAAAAAGTAATTTTATTTTTCCTAACGATACAAACCTAAAACCTTCCAATTTACATGTCCTGCCTCGACCACCTTGCATGTCCTCGGTATATGGTCAAGTGGTCAGTAACTACCATTGCCTTGTCATAAATTTTAACTGCGGCATTCCAGCTATGCTGATAGCATACTCCCCGTTAAATAATTTGGCTTGGTATAGTTAGGAAATCTACAAATTACTTCTAAACATTTTTGATATTAGAGTTTAACATATTGCTTTGCCTTATACCATCTTCAAGCAGCCTTGGAGACAATCCGGAAGGTTTGCTTTTTATCATCCCAGGATATTTGATGACAATTATCACTATCATCTATGTAAGTTTAGGGTTTTACAGCTTATTTGCGAAATAGTATTGAAGTCAGTTTAAAATTAATATTTAATGTAAAACTGTGAATCTATGAATATGTGTATACAGTATATTGAATAAAATATATTCGAGCAGAAGCGAGTTAGGTTCCAATCTATAGTAACCTCAAGACCCCTATAGTATGCTTGTGGACTTGAGGGTGAATGTGGAATTTGAAGATGGATTTGACTAGATTGTAATTTGTACATACCACCACATGCAAGGGAGTTTTGCTTACATGATTAATGTAGTTTATCGCACCTCTAGAAAAATGCAGCTTCATTTCTTGCTTGGAGACTTCAGTGCTAATTTTGGGAATAAATAAGTTTGGGTGAAGTTGCAATAAAGTTGCAATAGGTCATCTTGGCTAATGGCCTCGATTTCCATTTCCTATGCACGGAGCACAAATTGCCATCGTACAGATCGAATATAAGCTTAAGAACACACGAATGAATCTGATCCAAGCACTGGCACATGCTAGATTATGTCGTACCCAGGGAAGCCACATTTCTTTGTGCAGAGTAAAATAAATTATTTTTGCATGTCATTGCTAAAACTTATAACATTACAAAATCAAGTTTCTCCTTGGCTGTGAATATTTCTGCACTGTAGACCTGTTTCAGCGCAACATTACAAAATCAAGTTTCTCCCCATTACCTGATGATATAAAATTGGACCTTGGAGAGAAAAAAAAGAGCAATTGCATGTTGATCTGATAAAAAAAAACATGCCTAGAACAAGTGCTAAAAATTTAAGACAAGTTTCAAAGAAAGAGAAGTGGTGTACATAATGTGGTGAGGCTCCTAACCTTTCTCACCATGATACACTTAGGCTATAAATTCCTCTCAATACAGATAAAATTGACATTTCATTTACTAGTAATTGTTCTTGAACATTAATTTAGTACAGTATTCAAGTATCTATAATTAAAATTCCAATAATTTATTAAATGTTTATACAATGTAGATTTTCTTGGTGCCTAATGAATAACGTAAATTGAATTACTCTATTAGAGAAAATGTTTTGGGTATTTTGAGTATGAATTAATGAGTACAGGGAAACTTCATTTACAGATATACTTTGTAAGTTTTTGTCTCCTTTACAGATAATACTGTGCAAGTTTTGTCTTACCTCATGGACAAAGATTTCAGAAAGCTGGGGTTTTTACAACTCCCTTTATCATATAGGTAATAACAAACATGTTTACTCAATAATATATCTATTTTGATCATAAGGCATTTTCATTTCTACCATTTATATTCAAATGTTCACATGGAAAACCCCTCAATGAGAGAACTCTTAATAATCATTCAGACATTCTTGTAAATATTATTCTGAATAATGATGGCTAATCAGAATGCTTGCGGCTAAGACTTGTTATAGCAAATAGATGACCAGACACTGGAATGCTATGTACAATGTACAGCAAAGCCGCGCTACTATTCGCACACGCAAGGCTGTAGTACAGTTGTCCCTCAACTTTCACAGAACACCAGGAATTATATGCAAGATTTTTCTTTTTCACTTATAATTACAAAATTTTAATGTACCCCAAATTTTTATGTTGATATTTTAATTTATACATATATGTATAATTTAAATATTGCTCTAATACAATATTCAATAAGAGCAAGACATTCAAATCAAAATTTCAAAAAGTACTTTGTATTTTTCCTAACTATACAAACCTTAGTCCTTCAATAGGAGTATGATTTCAACGAAGCTGGAATGCCGTTTAACATTATTGAGGGGTGTAGTTGCTGGCAGATGGAGTGAGAGCCCTGCTCATCTGACTTTTGACCCGGGAATTACAGGCTTGTATAGTTAGGAAAAAGATAAATTACCCTAAAATATTCTTCATTTGTTCCTACAATAATACCATCCATCGTCCTTTAATAGGAAGCTTATCCTTAGCAGGAAGCAAGTTCCTGAAACAAAATTGGCTGGTTCACTTTCTGAGAATTGTCACAGGACTTGGTCCTGTACAGGATCTTTAGATGACACCTATTAAGCTCCTAACGACCAGGCCAGGAAAATTTCACAGATGTTAAAGTAAGTCCCTATCAAGTGACTGGTAGACAATCAAGGAAGGACTTATATGTGTGTAGAGGTTAGTTTTGAATGTACACGAACATTTATCAGGAATGTTTACGTACATTTTGCCCATTCCAGAAAAGCTTCAAAGTGGCTCAATTATGAGGCTTGTATGCATCCACCATCCAGAACAGCACATAATGGAAAGACTGCCCAAGAAAGGGGACGTTAGAGAGAGAGGTCAGCCATTCTTACCTTTCCTTCTAAATTTAAACATTACAAACGCTATCTTGGAAGAGATTATTTTTGTCCTGTGAGAGACCTAGGTTCAATACACCTGTTGAAGAAGTACCACTGGGCCAAGGCTAAAGGTATCCAAGGGCCTAAGAATGAAGGTTATTTGGCATTTCCTAAGTACTTCCTTTATAGCCTGTTACTGACAGGTTCTTCCTGAAAGCTAGGGTAGATCTGATATATATGACTGTGCACTCCTTCCCAGGATCCCCGCTGGTTTTAGGATAGGCACGTATGATGGTAAAAAGCCAGAAAGAAATTGTGTTGTGGGGTATCTTCTTTATGAGATAAAGTCTCTGGTGCTCCACTGCAAGTTTTCTTTAGGAAGTCTTCCTTCTAGGACTGAGAAAATCTTTTTGGTGTTCCACCTGAAGTTTTATATAGGAAGGGTCTATGTCTTCACAGGGCAGAAAAGCAAGTCATCCTGATTCCCACTAATCACTTCTTGTAGAAGGTGAAGGAACTTCCATCCTTTAGAATGACTCGTGGCATACAAAAAGCTATGCCACTTGCCTACTTGCTTTGCTGAGGTTAATGATAGTAAAAAGAATGTCTTAAGGGTCCAGTCCTTGTCTGACATCCATCTCAAGGGCCTGACTGAGAGACTAATTATCTCTAGCGACATTCCATAACGTTGCTCAAGCTTCCAAGGAGGGAAAGACCTACATAATTCCCATGAAGATGAAAAGTATGACTTTTAGTCTGCCGAGTGATAGCTTTTTACATCTATGATTAAGAGGAGCTTCTCAGAAGGAAGTCAGTTCATCCAGATGCCATTCAGCATGTAGCCACCAGGGTCACCCTGAGACCCAATGGTATCAACTGTCAGTTGAGCAATCGGGGAATTAGGTAGAAGGGCCCACATGTCCCAATTATCCTGGGGGAGTTGAAAGGCATCCTTGAATGCTACAGATGGGTTTGGAACTAGCAGAGCTGAATACTGTATATCTGGGGCCACATTATTGGTGTTAGGGTGTCTAACTCGGCCTTCTTACCTGGAAACAGTTCAAAGAGGTCTACAAAGTTTGGTCTATGGATAGTAGCACTCAAGTGCCTGTATATCTTGATCCCTGTCTTTGGTGTTAAGGTGTCTAACTCAGCCTTCTTACCTGGAAACAGTTTCAAGAGTTCCAAGAAGTTTGGTCTATAGATGAAATGCCATTCAAGTGCCTGTATATCTGGATCCCAGTCAATTTCCATTTAAGAGCATGGTACATAGATGCATAGTCTGTTTCATGAATCATCATTATTTCACCTCGACTAGATCTGTGACACGATGCGATTTCTTGAAGCCTCTTTTCATCTGCTTGGCAAAAATCTACTGTATTTCAAACTAAGTAATTCTAAATTACTGGGAAGAATAAGGTGACAAGTGCTCCATAACAAGTCCGTCATGATCAATAGAAGTACAATCACTTGGTAATGGTTGGTGATGGAGAATGCAGAGACTGATCATGTAGAGAAGGGCAGTGAGGGGGGTCAATGATGAGAAAACCTTAAATAGTCTTCATTTTCACGAGAAGCATGATTTTGCTGCACATACGAGCAAGAAAACCGATAGTAGTTCCTCTTCCACCACGAGTGAGCGTCTCTCTCTTCAGGTGAGGTCTAAAATCTTCTTAAATGGAGAGGCTGAGGTGTCCAACAAACGTCCAGGAGAAAGCGTGTATTCATGAGTAATTATACTTTGTACCACTACACCTTCTCGGGAATGGGTAAGTTCTTAGTATATTGTACACTGTTCCTCCCTCGCTTATGCAAGGAAAGATCGGTCTAAGTACCACTAATTCTGGCTGATCGGTCTTCTAGGAGTTTGACGATAACTTTGGGCCAGTAGTAGCAGCATTCCCAGGTTCAATCAAGGGTACTCCATTAAATATGAGATGGAGCACAGGTAAAAGGTGTAGCACATACTAATGCTTCTTCCCAGTATGGGTTAGTATTTGGAACACACCATCCCTCTCTTAACCATGAGAAAGCTAAATCAGTTGATTACCGAGGAAAGGGGGAAGAGGAGGTGGTGCCCTTCATTTCGATCAACATTGCGCAGGCTCAGTTTGGTATAAGATTACATACAGACATTCCTTCCATGATGGGTTGGGTCTAGGTATCACACCATCCTTCCCATGCGAATGTGGGGAGAGATCGGTCGGTCTACGTGTATGCAAATCCTATCTTGGTCTTGCTCGATATTTTTGACAAATCTTCCACCTATTCTTCTAGAAGTAGCTCAACTAAGAGGCAGGAGGAGGAGGTACTGTACTTGAAGTTTGACTTCTATGGGCTTGTGCTAGTCAATGATGATACTCGCACTTTTCAAAGCAGAGGAGACATTACTTGATGATGCGCCCTTGCCATCTCCCCTGGGGTCAGAAAGAATGCCTGAAGAATGCCTAATTTCTTAGGGTCACGTAATCTTTGAAAGGCCATACTAGTGAGGAAATGATGCAACAGATGTGACGGCCAAAAGGAACAAGTAGGCAGTGCATAACCGCAAGTTTGCACAAAACTCGCATATTTACAGTTTATCCAAAAAACAACTGCATAATCCTTGTCTTCAGTCTTTAAGTCAGGAAGAAGTACTGTACGTCTATACAGCGTGCGGCCAAAATTGAGAGCTTTGCTTCCTGATGGGTGGTCGAGGATTACCCACCATGCCACTGCAGCTACAAACTCCTTGTTAAAAGTTTAACGGCTGTTCCAGCTTAGCTTGAATCTTTCTCCTATTAACGGACAATGGTTTGTATTCATGTAGGAAAAAAGTGTAAATTATTGTTCAAATTTACATTTATCTTTAAATGACATTTTGTTTAAATAGTCTGTTTTCATGGATAAAATGTTACTGTTCAAATAAAACCTCACACTCACCTCTAAACACAAAAAAATTACAAATATATTGATTTCATCATAACTAATATATATAATACAGTACACATATAGAGAATTGTCTGCTTCCTTGATAGCCTATTGAAATCTCTAGATAAAGTAACTAATAAATAAGGAACTTTTAAGTCACAATTATCAGGATTCTCTTATTTGAAGTTTACCTCTATTACAGGCACACAAATTCAAAGTACAGTATATATAATGTACACACTGAAAATTAAAGCAATGAAACCACATGACCTACAATAAGAAATTCTATAGAGGACAATTCTACCACCTTTTTGTAAATACTTCCAGCACTGAATATCTTATAAGCAATTCTCTAAACTGCACTCATCTTATGAAGTGCCCACATAGTAAATAAACATTTGAAAAATGTACAGTACATAGAAATAGCAGAAAACTGCTAATAACTGTTGTTATAAAGTCAACAAATTTGATTTCATGATATCGAAAAATATGGTAACTTGCATGTTTGATGTGAATCATGATACAAAATCCTTTAACCATACACATGTAAACCATTCAAAATTTAAAACTAGCTTTATTTTTTTCATATATGTATGAGTAAAATGTCTTACTGACATAAAAATGCTTAATTATTGAAACAATGAGGCTAAGAGGATATTCTCTCTTGAGACAGTGTGTGACCTATTTCACTTTCCTGAGAGTAGAAATACCATAAAAAAATTCCTCTTCATTGTAACAGATGCCTTAAGTAATTATTTGCATTGTTCTTCACATCCTTAACATCTAAAATAAGGAAATATAACACAAAAATGAACTAAAAACAATTTTCTGACATTTAAGCAAATGGAAATTATGTCCTACACTAACAAGCCATTTCCTGAAAGATTTAAGAGAAAATTTATAGTGTACTAAACTAAAAACCAGTACAGAGTACACCTTAGTCTTATCTTCAACCTTGTGAACTTAAAAATTAGGAAATTTATGCTAAAAAAATAAGTAAAAAAAACTTGATAACTTTCAAATTTAAATCATGTTAATTTCATAAGCAAAGAAGATATATAATACATCAGTAGGTCAATACAATTTTCAATGAGGACAAAACCTTTTTGGTCTTTTTTTTTTCTTTTAGCTATCATACTTATGTTAACTTCCAAGATAAGATTGTCATTTTTTGGGACCTTTCTTTAAGTTTTCATAATCATGTTAATTTCCAAGACAAGATTTTATATATAGAATTTTTCTATATCAATGCAATTAGAGAAATCATTAAATACATACATACATATACCAAGGCACTTCCCCCAATTTTGGGGGGTAGCCGACATCAACAAATGAAACAAAAACAAAAAAGGGGACCTCTACTCTCTACGTTCCTCCCAATTAGAGAAATCGTTAAATAAAACTAAAAGCTCAAACCTAAGTTCTCTCAGCTATAGCAAGGCATTTGCTCAGCTGCTATATACTTGACATTTTCCAGATTGATATACAATGATGAGAGTGTAACTGAAGCTTTAAAATTTTTTACAATTTCACCCTATTCAGAAAAGCTGTTATTCCATTAACCACCCCACTTCCAGAATTGAATATTATTCAAAATTTCATCCTCTTTTTGGTTATGACATCAAAGTTCATTTCCATTAACCTACTCGGTTACATTTTTTGGTTTTCCTGTTCTGGAAAGTGAAAAGCAATACTAAAATCCCTTTCCAGCAAATTGTTAAGTCTACAAATTAAAATTTACTTCCTCAAATCATGGTGCGTTGTAACTTCTGACCCCTTCATCATTTGGATACCATAAAATGCAAATCTAAACTAAAAGAAAATTCTAAATTCTTTCAAGATACCTTATTTTATATAAATTCATAAAAAAAAAAAAAATTACTAAACTTAAATTTTCATTAATTTTTTTTGCACAAACTGTATAGGATACTTTACAATGGATGGAATGAGAAGATAACAAACTAATTTGGCAAAACAACAAGACCGAGAATCATACCAGCTTCAGCATTCTCTCTTGTAAATGGCATCTACTATTCTTTCACTACAAATGACTAGATGAACAAACCTGCGAATTCCACATAACATAGAAAACATGAATAGTACAAACACGGGGTAACAGGAAAAAGGATCCCACACATGCATACAATGAACGCTAAACTGCAGTGGAGTATAAATGCATAGATATGTCCATGCGTGGTATATATTCTCCACACAGGAACAATATGTTATAGCCTTTAGCTGCAATCTAAACATTCCTAACACTTTGTTTGAATGTGATATGGTTACGATATAAAACATCACAGAATATACAAAGTATCCCTTGGTAATAAACGACAAACCGACATTAATACTAAGGTAAGGTTTACCACATTGTCCGTTAACGTCCTCTACGCAAACTTTTTCTTCCAGCTCTTGGGGCCAATTTTCTTAATCCTCAAATGATACATGTGGTTCATCATCTTGTACATTGCTGAAAGAAAGATTCAGCCAATAGGTAAAGGGTAAGTTATCTTGCATATGGTTCAAGTCCTTGTACTATATTTAATTTTTGGACAATTTGATTACAAAACTTTAAAACCCCAGCAATATTATTAAGAAAAAAAAAAAACACAAATGACCAGATGTCTGAAATGCAAAATTTACTTCTGAGAGGTAACCTGCTAGTTATGAAAACACTAAAGAGTGGAAGTTTGATAATGAAATTTGTTATTTCTATACTTATCTGGAGTTCATATTCTTCCCTAGGAAGCTTAGTTTAATCAAGATTTTCCCTCTAAAATAAAAATATTTCCCATTTAATAATATATCAATACACTTGTGCATCTAGTAAAGTAATGAGACAATCTAGTGTGGTTAACATATAGCTGGTATAAGCCCTACTGTATCTGTCTTCAGTCTTCAAGTCTATATCATTTCTTACTCTCTTGACAAAAGTCAGTAGGGAAGTTTTGACTGATTAAGATTGCCATGCATCTTTGGTATGATTCAAGCTCTTGCACATAGACAGGGAACAAAGTTTCTTTTTTTAAAGGATTCAACATGAGGAGAGTGATGGAAATGGAGGTAAATGGAACAAGGAGGAGAGGGAGACCAAAGCGAAAGTGGATGGACTGTATCAAGGATGACTTTCGATCAAAGGGATTAACCGGCGATGAAGTGTGGGACTTTGGTAGATGGAGAGCGCTGGTCAGAAACATCGACCTCACATAAAGGTGGGAAAAGATGCAGACAAAGAAGAAGAAGAACAACATTAATTGAAGACAACTGACAAGGAGGTGAGAGCCAGCGCCATCAAGCAGTCACTGAACGGGAAGGAGTGCAGAGTTGGAAAGTATATGGGGTCTGGCAGCCAGTCCAGTGACCCTTAACCCTTTCCTCATCAATCATAGAGAAATTTTCTTTTGCTTATACCGTCCTCACTGGCTGAGCAGCAGAAAGGGAATCCAGTTGGGGATGTGGCCATGTGTATGAACATCAGGTGAGTATAACAATTACAAAATTTTATTATTAAAATTGTTTATTTCCAGGAACCTTCCTTATGTTCATATTGCTGACTCCCACACTCTGATGGAGATACGTCGCCAGTGAAGGAAAGAAATCGTTCATTTGTATTGGTGTAACATACCATCTCAAAATAAATTGTGAAATGAGAATTGATTATTTCCCTGAATATTACATTATCTTCTAATAAGTGTACGGTACAGTTCCTATTTATATAAACCCCAATGCCATATAACTAAAATAGAATTCTTTAACTCGGAAAAATATAAATTAAACCTAAAAATGTTATTAGACCACATCAGCAGCTATGCACTAACCCCTAAAGCCAAGCAATCTTGATAAAGAAATCAGGATTCTTTAGCGAATACCGACACAGTACGACATTACGCTGCCGCCAAACGCTTAGAAAAGAAATATTTCAGTAGAAATTACGATATGTAGCTGTACTTCTAATGCTACTAGACTTGGATCAATTCTTAGTGAGTCTCCACGACCAAACTTTTGACAAGAAATTACATCAAGTTTTTTGACAAAGAACTATTTGGGACTGATCCCACAAAAGGAATAATTAATCTAGCTTACCTTTAATGCTGATATTTTTGACCAAATAATACTGCATGGCTCTTACCAGACAAAAAAATTTATCTGATTTATTGCTCAACTAACTACATTTAGAAGAATTATTTTTTCTGCTTGACAGATCTGCTAAGATGTTTAACATTTGTCCAAGTCAATAGCATCTTTACTATCCGGTACAAGGATAGTACCCTTGTCCCCCTTGGTTCAGAAAGTAGGTCAACGTTGATGTATTGTCTGAATCCACGGCCCTGATTTTCAATACCACATTTGTTCCTGGTCTTGATGAGCTTTGAATATTTCTAGAAGCTCCAAGCATCTCATATGAGAAGCTGATTCCTACATCATCCTGACAGATGTAAAAAATCTAAGGTTGCTCTCCATCCTTCCCGGGAAGCATTTGTGAGCACAAAGATCTGGGATTTTAATTTCCAAGGAAACGACCCGAGAAAACTGAATGCAATTAACATACTAACTCTGTTTTCATCATCTTCCAATTCAGAAAGTTGATCCCAAACATTACTTACTGGTTTCCCATTTATTTACATCTTAGTGCAGGAAGTTTCGCGCATTTGTTTTTCAAGGGACTCATTTCGGAGCGAAGCAACATGAACACCAAGGAGATTCATTGAAATGATATGTGTGTTTCTCTTACAAATAGAGATTCAAATGATATGTGTGTTTCTCTTACAAATAGAGATTCAATACTCTTAATTCAAGTACTTACCTGGGAAGAAAAAGAAGAGCAGGTAACATCTCAAAAGAGTAGGGAAGTGAAAGCTGAAGTTATACCAGTTAGGTAGAGCTACAGAGTACTTCCCAGTTTCTTCAAAGTATGGGATATCCCTGAAAAACAACCAGAATAACTTTTAGTTTTATTTCAGAACCTGTAAGAAGTACAAAGTAATCCTTTTAATAAATGATTCACTACAAAATCACATGTTTAAGTGATGTAACTCGTTCTAAATTATTTTAAAAATGCAAGTTATTGAACTTAGCTACTTAAAATTAAGACATTAATGAATTTCTTGTTTTTAAATATATCAATTTTATCATTTCTGTCATTATCAAACATTTCAGATTTATCTATGGCTTAAATGTTTCATATAACTAAAGAAAATGACATGATATACTAAAATTACCCATTATAAAATCATTATAATTCTTACTTCAAAATTCAAAAAGTAGATAATATAATGTTACAAAAGAATTGAAAGTGAGGAACACAGTACAAACTGTGCTTATCATTATTGTTTTACATTCCCAGGATTCATTCTTAATTTCATTTCTAAATTAAAGCTTTAATATTCTTCAAATGTAAAATAATATATAATGTCTTCAAATTAATTCAAAAAATTAAATACTTCACTTTCTTTATGTACATGAAAGCTAGAATATAATTTATGGTTGTATGAAGACAATTCTCTAAATTAGGGATAAAAATACCCATAAAATCTTTATCAATTAATGAGAATAAACAAAACTTCATACGTTACCTAAGAATAACAATGCCTTCGCAAATGAAGCCAAGAGGATATAATGGAATCCAAATAGTGTATCTAAGCCAAGTAAGGAAGCCAATATTTATGTCATACACACGCAGCATGTAATATGGATACCTGCAAAAGAATATTTTCTGGTCAACTTAATTTGGTATTACTGAGAAGATTAATAAAACAAACAAGCATTTCTCAAAAAACTAATTATGTTTCAGATACATTTTTTTCGAGACTAGACAAATAACAGAGGAATAACCACTGAAATTAGAAAAAATCAAAGCTAATAACAGTGAAGACCAATCAATTTATAAATAGCTTCTATATCACCTATATAAAGGTAACTTTTCCTGATATCAAACCATTTACTGTATATGTATAAATGAGATGAAATGGATAGATGGAACACTGTAAAATCAAGAAGTATTTATACATCAGTCAATGGTTATCTATACCTAGACTTAGTGTTTAGAAATTTCATTTAAGAGCCAATTCTTAAGAGATACAAATGACAGCATTAAAACTTTTCATCTTTGAGAGAATTACCTGACAATTTCAATAAGTGACCAGATAAGGAACAGGTAGAATATTACTGGCTTTGGCTGCATTCGCTCTTCACCTTCAATCAGGCAAAAGAATATGATTCCTCTACCACAAACCTGGAAAACAGAATAATAATCAAATAAAAAAAGTTTTTATATTTTATGGCATAAAAATATTTTAATGTATTCTGAAATGTCATAATAGTTAATGTAACAATTAGAATGGGTATGGTGTAATAATAACTTAAAACCTTATAATCAATATTTCTGAACCCACATTTGAAGTACTGTATACATTTACTACCAAGTTTGGAGGATGAGCAAGATAAAAAAAGATTCTCTTTGATACTTTATATATCATATTGATTTGAAATGTTATCTACCAATCAATTCTTACAAAACATCTGTTGCCCAAAGAAGTCTGAAACCCTCATCCACTAAGAGGTAAAGCCCAACATCTCATTCATGTATGAAGCTTCATTCTCCAACTTATGCATCTGTGTTCAGTTAGAGAAAAAGAGGGGGATCTCATTCACAGTATATCCACCTTTCAAAAATCCAATCTGAGCATAATCATATGGGAAAACATTATACCTTAATCAGCTAAGTAGCTTGTCGACTTCATTTTATAAAAATCATTCTTCCAGGTCCAATGTTAGCTATCATCATGTGGGCTCAAGGACAGCTATATTTGCATGTTTGATCTAGAAGCTGGTGAACTAGCCATAAAAATGGGTTAAAGAGAAATTACTACCAAGATACCACTCTAGAAAGCTTATGTATACAGAGTTGAATAGCAACTCTTACTGGATGAAAGGCTTGAAAAGCTAACTGGGAGAGGCCAAAGTAAGCATGAGGTTATAAGACTACTGTATACCTCCAAACTTTATTGTCAATTAAAAAGCGTACAATAACATTAAAGGGAGACATTCCCAGATAAAAGAAGTTAAACCACAACTCTTCACTTATGTAAAAAGATGTTTGAATGTGACAGAAGTAGCCAAAAGGAGACCCTTAAAATAGGTTTGCCTGGTCAAAAGACTGAACTTGGGTATAAAAATGAGAAATTGAAGATGTTAGCAGCATTTTTGTAATAGGGTTAGAAAAACTAAAGGCTTTTGAGTATTCTATCAGAACTTTGACAGGACACGGGAGCAACTCCTAACTGTGGTCATAACATGTCTGACAGGGAGTGTTTTGAAAATGAGAGGGAGTGTTTTGAAAATTACCAGCTGAGTTGGTACCTGGATGTGAATCTGCAGTATACCAATATGATTCAGAAGAAATACAGTAAAGGCTAAAAGGGAAGTCTTTTGATAGTTGAGTCTTATGGAAGACCTTTCAAGTGAATTTGAAGAATCTGTGACACTGTGAAAGTCCAAGGAATGTTGTCAGCCCAGAGAAACTTGGAATAGATTTTTCTCCACATGAAGGTTGCAGATGAGAAGCTCAATTTTATAAGAAAGAACTTTGGAGGGGATTTTGTCTTGTAATCCTTGGTGGCCTTGACAAGGGAGAAAATGAGTGGCAAAAAAATAAATAGAGAGCTATCCAAGAATCTAGACTGGATACTTTCCAGATGAGGTGCAATGCTTATAAATTCATGAGCTTTCTGCCTTCCTCTTATCAAATGTTAAGAGTTTCTGAGGCAGAAGACCTAACATAGATGGACTGAAGTGCATGCAATACAAAGATGAGCGACCGAGTGTTATATAAGGGATGATAAACTGCTAAGAACACTTTATAGCAGATTTATGAAGCAATTGGCTATGTGAAAGTTTTTTATAGTAGGATATTCGTCCATTAAGCGGATGAGAAAATAAAATGCACACTGAATGCCGTCTAGTTTCCTTTTGAAGTTATTCCCTTCTCAGAGAAATCTATTCTTTATCTATACAATGTGCACTGCATGATGGCATTACAAAATGTTATTTTCCTTAGTAAAATAAATTTTTGAATATACTTACCCGATGATCATGTAGCTGTCAACTCCGTTGCCCGACAGAAATCTAAGGTCGGGATACGCCAGCGATCGCTATACAGGTGGGGGTGTACACAACAGCGCCATCTGTGAGCAGGTACTCAAGTACTTCTTGTCAACAAGAACTCAATTTTCTCCTCGGTCTACTGGTTCTCTATGGGGAGGAAGGGAGGGTCCTTAAATTCATGATCATCGGGTAAGTATATTCAAAAATTTATTTTACTAAGGAAAATAACATTTTTCAATATTAATCTTACCCGATGATCATGTAGCTGATTCACACCCAGGGTGGTGGGTGGAGACCAGCATACATGTTAACATTAGAAGCTAAGTATCCCGTATTTCATTTTAGCAGTTATTCAAAATAACAAACATAAAATAAATAAGTACCTGGTAAGGAAGTCGACTTGAACCATTACTCTGCCTTTTTAAGTACGTCTTCCATACTGAGCCTAGCGATCCTCTTAGGATGCTGAGCGACTCCTAGGTGCTGAAGTATGAAGGGCTGCAACCCATACTAAAGGACCTCATCACAACCTCTAATCTAGGCGCTTCTCAAGAAAGAATTTGACCACCCGCCAAATCAACCAGGATGCGGAAGGCTTCTTAGCCTTCCGTACAACCCAAAAAACAACAAGTAAAAAGCATTTCAAGAGAAAGATTAAAAAAGGTTATGGGATTATGGGAATGTAGTGGTTGAGCCCTCACCTACTACTGCACTCGCTGCTACGAATGGTCCCAGGGTGTAGCAGTTCTCGTAAAGAGACTGGACATCTTTGAGGTAAAATGATGCGAACACTGACTTGCTTCTCCAATAGGTTGCATCCATAACACTCTGCAGAGAACGGTTCTGTTTGAAGGCCACTGAAGTAGCGACAGCCCTAACTTCATGTGTCCTTACCTTCAGCAAAGCAAGGTCTTCTTCCTTCAGATGAGAATGGGCCTCTCTAATCAAAAGCCTGATGTAGTAAGAAACTGCGTTCTTAGACATCGGTAAAGCAGGTTTCTTGATAGAACACCATAAAGCTTCTGATTGTCCTCGTAATGGCTTTGTACGTCTTAAATAGTACTTAAGAGCTCTTACTGGGCAAAGTACTCTCTCTAGTTTGTTCCCCACCAAGTTGGACAGGCTTGGGATCTCGAACGACTTGGGCCAAGGACGAGAAGGAAGCTCGTTTTTAGCCAAAAAACCGAGCTGCAAGGAACATGTAGCCGTTTCAGATGTAAAACCTATGTTCCTGCTGAAGGCGTGGATCTCACTGACTCTTTTAGCTGTTGCTAAGCAAACGAGGAAAAGAGTCTTTAATGTGAGATCCTTAAAAGAGGCTGATTGAAGCGGTTCGAATCTTGCTGACATCAGGAACCTTAAAACCACGTCTAGGTTCCAGCCTGGTGTGGACAACCGACGCTCCTTTGAGGTCTCAAAAGACCTAAGGAGGTCCTGTAGATCTTTGTTGGTGGAAAGATCTAAGCCTCTGTGGCGGAAGACCGCTGCCAACATGCTTCTGTAACCCTTGATCGTAGGAGCTGAAAGGGATCTTACATTCCTTAGATGTAACAGGAAGTCAGCTATCTGCGTTACAGAGGTACTGGTTGAGGAAACTGCATTCGCCTTGCACCAGCTTCGGAAGACTTCCCATTTTGACTGATAGACTCTGAGAGTGGATGTCCTCCTTGCTCTGGCAATCGCTCTGGCTGCCTCCTTCGAAAAGCCTCTAGCTCTTGAGAGTCTTTCGATAGTCTGAAGGCAGTCAGACGAAGAGCGTGGAGGCTTGGGTGTACCTTCTTTACGTGCGGCTGACGCAGAAGGTCCACTCTTAGAGGAAGAGTCCTGGGAACGTCCACTAGCCATTGCAGTACCTCGGTGAACCATTCTCTCGCGGGCCAGAGGGGAGCAACCAACGTCAACCGTGTCCCTTCGTGAGAGGTGAACTTCTGAAGTACCCTGTTGACAATCTTGAACGGAGGGAACGCATACAGGTCTAGATGGGACCAATCCAGAAGAAAGGCATCCACGTGAACTGCTGCTGGGTCTGGAATCGGAGAACAATACATCGGGAGCCTCTTGGTCATCGAGGTAGCGAATAGATCTATGGTGGGCTGACCCCACAGGGCCCATAGTCTGCTGCAAACATTCTTGTGAAGGGTCCACTCTGTGGGGATGACCTGACCCTTCCGGCTGAGGCGATCTGCCATGACATTCATGTCGCCGTGAATGAACCTCGTTACCAGCGAAATCTTTCGATCTTTTGACCAAATGAGGAGGTCCCTTGCGATCTCGAACAACTTCCTCGAATGAGTCCCTCCTTGCTGGAGATGTACGCCAAGGCTGTGGTGTTGTCGGAGTTCACCTCCACCACCTTGCTTAGCTGGAGGGACTTGAAGGTTATCAAGGCCAGATGAACTGCCAAAAGCTCCTTGCAGTTGATGTGAAGTGTCCTTTGCTCCTGATTCCACGTGCCCGAGCATTCCTGTCCGTCCAGTGTCGCACCCCAGCCCGTGTCCGATGCGTCCGAGAAGAGACGGTGGTCGGGGGTCTGAACAGCCAATGGTAGACCTTCCTTGAGAAGAATGCTGTTCTTCCACCACGTCAGTGTAGACCTCATCTCTTCGGAAATAGGCACTGAGACCGCCTCTAGCGTCATGTCCTTTCTCCAGTGAGCAGCTAGATGATACTGAAGGGGGCGGAGGTGGAGTCTCCCTAACTCGATGAACTGGGCCAGCGATGAAAGTGTCCCTGTTAGACTCATCCACTGCCTGACTGAACATCGGTTCCTTCTCAGCATGCTCTGGATGCATTCTAGGGCTTGACTGATCCTTGGGGTCGACGGAAAAGCCCGAAAAGCTCGACTCTGAATCTCCATACCTAGATAGACAATGGTTTGGGATGGGACGAGTTGGGACTTCTCTATATTGACCAGGAGGCCCAATTCCTTGGTCAGATCCATAGTCCATCTGAGATTCTCCAGACAGCGACGACTTGACGGAGCTCTTAAAAGCCAGTCGTCCAAATAGAGGGAGGCTCTGATGTCTGCCAAGTGAAGGAATTTGGCAATATTCCTCATCAGTTTGGTAAACACAAGAGGTGCCGTGCTTAGGCCAAAGCACAGGGCTTGGAACTGGTACACGACCTTTCCAAAGACGAACCTTAGGAAAGGTTGGGAGTCTGGATGGACGGGGACATTAAAGTACGCGTCTTTCAGGTCTAACGAGACCATCCAGTCTTCCTTCCTGACCGCTGCTAGGACCGACTTCGTCGTCTCCATCGTGAACGTCTGCTTGGTGACAAAAGCATTGAGAGCACTGACGTCCAGCACCGGTCTCCAACCTCCTGTCTTCTTCGCTACCAGGAAGAGACGGTTGTAGAAGCCCGGGGATTGATGGTCCCGGACTATGACTACCGCTCCCTTTTGTAGCAAGAGCGACACCTCTTGTTGCAACGCTAGCCTCTTGTCCTTCTCCTTGTAGTTGGGAGAGAGGTTGATGGGAGACGTTGCTAGAGGGGGACTGCGGCAGAACGGAATTCTGTACCCCTCCCTTAGCAACTTCACAGACTGAGCGTCTGCACCTCTGCTCTCCCAAGCTTGCCAGAAGTTCTTGAGCCTGGCTCCCACTGCTGTCTGGAGAGGTAGGCAGTCAGATTCTGCCTTTTGCGGACTTGGAACCCTTCTTCGATTTGCCACGGTGACTGTCGGCACGGGTACCTCCTCTGCTGGAGGTTCTGCCACGAAAGGGCGGGATGAACCTAGTAGCTGGTGTGTCCACTGCGGCAGAACGGAAAGGTCTAGGCACGGAAGGTAAAGCTTTAGCCTTACGTGCGGAAGACGCCATCAGGTCATGGGTATCCTTCTGGATCAACGAGGCAGCCATCCCCTTGATCAGCTCCTCCGGAAAGAGACACTTGGAGAGAGGAGCAAACAACAACTCCGACTTCTGGCAAGGAGTGATCCCAGACGACAAGAAGGAGCAAAGATGTTCTCTCTTCTTAAGCACTCCCGATACGTACGAAGCCGCAAGCTCACCAGACCCATCCCGAATGGCTTTGTCCATGCTAGACATGATAAGCATGGCAGAGTCCTTATCCGAAGGGGAAGTCTTTCTGCTTAACGCTCCCAAACACCAATCGAGGAAGTTGAAGATCTCAAAAGCACGAAAGACTCCCTTCAACAGATGATCCATGTCAGAAAAGGACCAGCAAATCTTAGATCGTCTCATAGCCAGCCTGCGGGGAGAGTCAACCAGACTTGAGAAGTCGCCCTGGGCAGAGGCAGGAACTCCCAAGCCGGGTTCCTCTCCCGTGGCATACCAGACGCTAGATTTGGAAGCAAGTTTGGTAGGCGGAAAGATGAAAGCAGTCTTTCCCAGTTGCTTCTTGGACTGCAACCACTCTCCCATAACCCTCAAAGCTCTCTTGGATGAGCGTGCGAGGACAAGTTTGGTGAAGGCAGGAGCTGCTGACTGCATGCCCAGAGCAAACTCGGAGGGAGGAGAGCGAGGGGTTGCAGACACAAACTGTTCCGGATACAAGTCCCTGAACAAGGCAAGGACTTTCCGAAAGTCTAAGGAGGGAGGCGTAGACTTGGGTCCTTCTAAGTCGGAGTGCGGATCGTCCAGATGTGCAGCTTCGTCATCAGATACTCCATCATCCGAAAGCTGAGTAGGAAGTGGCAAAGGTGGAGCAGAAAGCTGAACGGCTGAATCCGGCAGCACGGGTGCATGCGTAGCTGCTGCGGATCCAACATCATGCCGCTGCTGGTCAGTCTGCGAGCTGGCAACAACAAAAGCAGAGTGCTGGTGCGTGGGAGGGACTGCCGTGGGTTGCGGAGCATGCCGTATGGGATGCGGAGCATGCCGCATGGGTTGCGGAGCATGCCGCATTGTGTCAAAACACGGCAGCTCGACAGCACCTTCCCACTGCTGATGCGGTAGCTCACGCATGTCAACGGAGGGTGCAGCATGAACATGCGTCTGGCAGGGTGGACTGCGCATCGGAGGTGGAGCTCTCATAGGTGGAGTGTGGGAGCAGGCAGCCGCAGTATCTGCTGAGCGCACAACCGTGGCAGGTTGTAGGTTAACTGGTGCCGTGTCAACCTTCTCAGCACGATACTCCTGCATAAAGGAAGCAAGCTGAGACTGCATAGTCTGCAGCATGGACCACTTAGGATCTACCGTGGTTGGTGCGGCAACAGACGGAGTAGTTGCCTGCTGCGGAACCACTCTACCTCTCTTGGGAGGTGTGCAGTCTTCGGAAGACTGCGGCGAGTCCGAACTGACCCAGTGGCTACACCTGGGCCGTTGGACTCGCTCGGAAGGGACCTTACGCTTGAGAGGTCGTGAGACCTTGGTCCAACGTTTCTTCCTAGAAACTTCTTCCACAGACGAGGAATGATAGGGCTCATTCGTCTGTTTGTGGATGGGACGATCTCTGACAGATACGTCCGCAACCACTGAGGGTACATCCGTACGCTGATCAAGGCCTGCCGAACCCTTTGGTCCTTCGACATTGCTTCTCCCCTGGGCTTGGGAGCTTGCAAGAGGTCCCGGACTGGGAGGACGACTGGCACGAACAGATGTACCCTCATGCGCAACACTGACACTGACACTTTTCACTTCACTTGCACTCACAACACTTCCCACTGCACTTTGCGCTTTCAGCTCTTTGACATCTGCCAAAAGCTGATTACGGTCATTAGCCAATGACTCCACTCTGTCACCAAGAGCCTGAATGGCACGCATCATGTCCGCCATGGAGGGCTGAGCACTAGTAGCAGGGTCGGGAGTCACCACTACAGGGGAAGGAATAGGTTGAGGGGCATGGGGAGAGGAAAAATCAAAAGAGCGAGAAGAACTCCTCCTGATCCTATCCTTCTCTAGCCTACGTGCATTTTTAAGGAATTCGTTAAAATCGAATTCCGAAAGCCCAGCGCATTCCTCACATCGATCTTCCAATTGACAGGATTTACCCCTACAATTGGAACAAACGGTGTGAGGATCTATGGAGGCCTTCGGAAGACGCCTAGTACAAGCCCTAACACTACACTGCCTGTACTTAGGGACTTGAGACTGGTCAGACATCTTGAATTGTAGAAATAGTCAAGGGGGAATTCCAAAATCTAGCAAAGTTCGTTAACAATTAATCCAAATTAAATCAAAAAGCTTGCTAAGCTAATGATAAAGATTCCTGAATAGCGAAGGCTAAAAACTAGAGCGAATACATCACCAAAATCGTGAAAAACAACTCCAGAATCAACAGCGTATCCAAGTAGGTCTTGCCGGTGGCACGACAGAGGAAAAATTGAGTTCTTGTTGACAAGAAGTACTTGAGTACCTGCTCACAGATGGCGCTGTTGTGTACACCCCCACCTGTATAGCGATCGCTGGCGTATCCCGACCTTAGATTTCTGTCGGGCAACAGAGTTGACAGCTACATGATCATCGGGTAAGATTAATATTGAAAAATAATAAATGTTCTCAAAATGTATTATTTCAATACATACTGAAGGTACATATGTAACATGTTTTGAAGTACGATACAAGCTTTGCAACGAGAAAATATTAAGTAATTTTTTTTTCTACATAGAATTTTGATAGCATATCACCAGGAGTATGATAGCATTTATTATTCAACTTCGTTCTTAGCGCAGCACTTTAAGAATGCAATTACATTTACACTATTCATACTCATAATGGGAGGGTTCTAAACTGGATAGCACATCGTTAGTAGTCCAGAAAAGATAATAGATAGGGAAGAAAATAATTGGGAGATGTCTTTGAGTTGCTACATCACAATGAAATGTAAACGTACCTGGAACTCCACTTTACCTTGCCTAAGAATTATTTCAATGGCATTGACAGATATGCAGCCAATCTAGCCTTCCCCAACTTAACTTTGTCTCCTGGGGCACCATCATTAATCTTTAAGTACTATGCCATTACCACAGCATTGGATCCATTGCTTTCTTAGCAATATCAATTCTTTACCACATGTTTCTGTTTACACATCACACGAAGCACAATAATCTACTCTACCTAATAGTTTTGAATTTTAATAATTTTATGATATATATAAGAACACTCAGTCAATGCTTATTACAATACAATGATAGGATGATAAGTGAACACTTATTCAATGGTTTTTAACAGCATAGCATACATTTCCCTACCTGAACAATAGGCTCAAATACAGAACCTTTCGTATATCCAACCATTGGATGAAGTATTTCCAAGAACTGCGTTGTGAAACACATTTTTACCATCCATCCAACTGCTCCATATGTTCCTTCCATTGAGTCTGAAAAAAATTATCATGAAAGAAATAATTAATTAACAAAATGGTAAAGAAAACACAAGTGCATTAGTTCATACAATTAGTCATCTATGATTCTTTTCAAAACTGGCAATCCATCAGTCGACTTTGAATTTATGGTAAATTGTATTTAGAGCTTAAAGGCTGGTCAAAAGGAATTATTCTTTAGAATGAAGATAAAATAGAAACTTTCTATTACATTGCGCTTAATTGAAAGTTTAGTAATAAGATAAATTGGAAATGGATTCCAAAGAAGGGCCTATTTCCAAAATGAAATTTGGGCCAGATAAAAAAGGGATGTTTACAAAAGCCTGCAAGATCATGGCTTTCCACTATTGAATACTACTGTATATAATTATCTATAATTAGTAGTACAGAGGAGCACATAGGAAAACAAATAAAAAAACCCCTAACCAAAATGAAATTTGCGCCAGATAAAAACAAGTAGCTTACAAAAGCTTGTAAGGGCATTGCTTTTCACTATTGAATATTACTGTATATAATTATCTATAATTAGTAGTACAGAGAAGCACGTAATTATGGGTAACCAAATAAAAAATCACTAACCTGGTCCATCCTTCATGTACCTCATTGTCAACACTGACACTATGTAAATGAATCCTACGAACTGCCACAGGTTGTACAAGAATAAATATATATTCTTAACACTTTCTCCTGAAAATTTAAAAGAGGATAAAATTAATTGAATATCAAACAATTCTTTCAATAACCAAAGTTTTTCAGGCAAATTTGTAGCAAAAAAAAGAAAAAAAAAAAAAAAAAAAAAACACTGAACATGTCCTAAACAGAGGAATAAATCCTACTGATTTTAAGTACACATACCCTTAAGTTAAACTACTATTTTTCATACAGGATACTTTTTGCAGTGTCCTGTGACACCAGACTAAAGGATACTGGAAGTTCTTTGCAGCAGCCCCTGATTCTAGGTTGTATTAATAACTACCGTTTCTTTTCAGTTAAGCTTAACTGTCTAACTTCTTTAACTTCTTGACCCAATAGTTCCACCTTTCATTGAACAACTAGACCTCTTAAGATGGTATGGGTTGTTGAATGAAGAATCTGATAAACTCGATTGAATTGTGGAGTTTTCCAAATAAAAAAAAATATAAAATGAATGTTATAAAGCCCAAAATTCAATTACTATACAAGCATCTTCATTTCCTTTAATGCCTACATGGTTACAATCATCCTGTTCTCAATAAATAAGTTGTCATATATATCCAGAACCATAAATGAAAAAATATTTTAATTATAAAATAAATTTTTGAATATACTTACCTGGTGAATATATAATAGCTGCAACTCTGTTGCTCGACAGACACATACATAAAAAACTCGCGAGCGATCGCTTTGCAGGTTGCGGGTGTGCCCACCAGCGCCAACTGTCGGCCAGATACCACTCTCGGATGTAAACAAAACCTTCAATTTCTTCTCATCCCACTGCGTCTCTATTGGGGAGGAAGGGAGGGTCATTTAATTTATATATTCACCGGGTAAGTATATTCAAAAATTTATTTTATAATTAAAATATCATTTTTAAATATTTAACTTAGCCGGTGAATATATAATAGCTGATTCACACCCAAGGAGGTGGGTAGAGACCAGAGTTAATTATGTTTACAGCGTATAAGCTAAGAGTTTTTTCATTTTGGCAGTTATCAATATAACAAAACCAAAATAAATAGGTACCTGGTGAGGAAGTTGACTTAGACGATTACTCTGCCTTGTAAGTCTGTCTTCCTCACGGAGCCCAGCGATCCTCTTAGGATGCTGACAGACTCCCAGGAGCTGAAGTATCAAGGGCTGCAACCCATACAACAGGACCTCATCAAACCCCTAATCTGGGCGCTCTCAAGAAATGACTTTGACCACCCGCCAAATCAATCAGGATGGGAAAGGCTTCTTAGCCTTCCGAACAACCCATAAAACAATATTAAAAACATTTCAAGAGACAGATTAAAAGGATATTGGAATTAGGGAAGTGTAGTGGTAGAACCCTCACCCACTACTGCACTCGCTGCAACGAATGGACCCAGTGTGTAGCAGTCCTCGTAAAGAGTCTGGACATCTTTTAAGTAAAATGACGCGAACACTGACTTGTTTCTCCAAGAAGTCGCGTCCATAATACTTTGCAGAGATTTATTTTGCTTGAAGGCCACGGAGGTTGCTATATCTCTAACTTCGTGCGTCTTAACCTTAAGCAAACATCGGTCTTTCTCATTCAAGTGAGAATGAGCTTCTCGTATTAAAAAAATCTGATAAAATATGACAAAGAATTCTTTGACATAGGCAATGAAGGTTTCTTAACTGAGCACCATAATGCCTCAGATTTCCCTCGTAATGACTTAGTACGAGCTAAATCGAACTTAAGAGCTCTAACAGGACATAATACTCTTTCCAGTTCGTTGCCTACGATCTCTGATAAGCAAGGAATATCAAAAGATTTAGGCCAAGGACGAGAAGGCAGTTCATTTTTGGCCAGGAAACCAAGTTGAAGTGAACAAGTGGCTTTTTTCTGTAGAAAAGCCGATGTTCTTACTGAAGGCATGAAGTTCACTGACCCTTTTAGCCAAAGCCAAGCACACTAGGAAAAGTGTCTTGAGGGTGAGATCCTTCAGGGAGGCTGAATGTAATGGCTCAAACCTGTCTGATATGAGGAACCTTAGGACCACGTCTAAGTTCCATCCAGGAGTTGCCAAACGACGTTCCTTAGAGGTCTCGAAAGACTTAAGGAGATCTTGGAGATCTTTATTGTTGGAAAGATCTAAGCCTCTATGTCGAAAGACCGAAGCCAACATGCTCCTGTAGCCCTTAATCGTGGGAGCTGAAAGGGAGCGAACCTTTCTCAGATGTAAAAGAAAATCTGCGATTTGGGCTACAGAGGTACTGGACGAGGACACAGATGCTGACTTGCACCAGTCTCGAAAGACTTCCCACTTCGACTGGTATACTCTAATGGTAGAAGCTCTCCTAGCTCTTGCAATCGCACTGACTGCCTCCTTCGAAAAACCTCTAGCTCTTGAGAGTCTTTCGATAGTGTGAAGGAAGTCAGACGAAGAGCGGGGAGGCTTTGATGGACATTCTTTACGTGGGGCTGACGTAACAGATCTACCCTTAGAGGAAGACTTCTTGGAAAGTCTACCAGCCATTGAAGTACCTCGGTGAACCACTCTCTCGCGGGCCAGAGGGTAGCAACCAACGTCAACCTTGTCCCTCCGTGAGAGGCGAACTTCTGCAGTACCTTGTTGACTATTTTGAATGGTGGGAATGCATATAAGTCCATAAAAGACCAATCCAGTAGAAACGCGTCTATGTAGATTGCTTCTGTATCTAGGACTGGAGAGCAAAAGATTGGTAACCTTTTGGTCAACGAGGAGGCAAAGAGGTCTATGGTTGGTTGACCCCAAGAAGCCCAAAGACTCTTGCCCACGTCCTTGTGGAGGGTCCATTCCGTGGGTATCACCTGACCCCTCCGACTGAGACAGTCTGCCAAGACGTTCAAGTCCCCCTGGATGAATCTCGTCAACAGGGAGATGCCTCGAATTCTAGACCATAAGAGAAGGTCCCTTGCGATCTCGAGCAGCGTGAAGGAGTGTGTGCCTCCTTGCTTGGAGATGTACGCCAAAGTTGTGGTGTTGTCTGAGTTGACCTCTACCACTTAGTTTCGAAGACGCTTCCTAATATCATCAAGGCCAAGTGGACTGCTAATAGCTCCTTGCCGTTGATGTGCATGCTCTTCTGACTTGAGGTCCACCGACCAGCGCATTCCCGACCGTCCAGGGTCGCACCCAACCCAAACCCGACGCGTCTGAGGACAACACGTGGTTAGGGTTCTTGACTGCTAGGGATAGTCCCTCTCTCAGACTGATATTGCTGTCCCACCATTTCAGGCATGCCTTTATTGGTTCGGAGACTGGGAATGATACCGTCTCTAATGTCTTGTCCTAGTTCCAGTGAGAGGCTAGATGGAACCGGAGAGGCAGAAGGGGTAGTCTCCCTAGTGAGACAAACTGCTCCAGGGATGAGAGAGTCCCTACGAGACTGTTCCAACTCCTGACTGAATAAACGTTTTCTTTTCAGCATTAGTTGGACTTCAAGCAGGGCTTGACTGCGAATCTCCATCCCCAAAAATAGAATAATCTGGGATGGGATCAGTTGGGACTTTTAGGTTGACCACAAGTCCCAACTCCCTGGCCAGACTCAACGTCCAATGTAGATCCTGCAGACAGTGAAGGCTGGACGATGCTCTGAGAAGCCAGTCGTCAGAGTACAGGGAGGCTCGGATCCCCGATAGCTCGAAACTGGTACCCCACATTCCTGTAAACAAACCTCAGAAACGGTTGGGAATCCGGGTGTATAGGAATGTGGAAGTATGCCTCCTGAAGGTCGAGAGAGACCATCCAGTCGCCTTCCATAAATGCTGTCAAGACAGCCTGGAAGACTTCATCGTGAAGTTTGTCTTGACAATGAACACATTGAGCGCACTTGCCTCTTACGTACTCCTGCAGTGAACATGGCTGCCAAATTATGGAGCCATCCCTGAGGGACTTGTTCCTGCAGAGAACGAGGCTGTCAGATCATTGGAGCCATCCCTGAAAGCCTTGTTTATGCATGACATAATTGTACAGCAAAACTTCAAAGGCTCGAAAACAGCTGTGAAGTTGACCTGTAAAATCTTGGAGTGTCTCCTGGCCAGGCGCCAGGGAGAGTCTATGAGGTTTGAGAAGTCTATCTGGGCAGAGGCAGGAACTCCCAAGACGAGAACTTCTCTCGTGTCATATCAGACTCTCGCTCTATAAGCCAGTTTAAAAGAAGGGAAAGCAAAGGCTGTATCCCCCAAACTCCTCCTGGTGATAAACCAGTCGCCTAGCAAACGTAAAGCTCTCTAGGAGAGCGAGAGAGCACTAGCTTATAAAACAACGGCTTCGAAGTAGCTAGGCCTAGTGTAAGCTCTGACGTTTAGGCGAACGAGGAGCAGCAGTTACAAAAAGATCCGGACAAAGATCCTTAAAAATCAGCATGATTTATTTAAAGTCCATAGAGGGCTAAGCAGCTTTAGGCTCCTCTCCGTCTGACAGAGTCCTCAAGGGAATATCAGTAGGAGGGGGAACAGCAACTTCCTCATCTGAAGGAACCTTGTCCGATAAAAGCTGAGTCTCAAGCAAGGGAGAGACCTACCGTGGTGGCAATGCTTTACAAACAGAGTCCACACGCACTGGTGCATTAGTAGCGGACCAGGACGCAACGTCATGTAACTGCTTGACAGTCTGTGAACTGTCAACAACAACAGGTGCGAGAGACCAGGACGCAACGTCATGTAACTGCTTGACAGTCTGTGAACAGTCAACAACAACAGGTGCGTGAGGACGCACAGCGTCCACTCGAGACTGCTTTGACCGCCTAGACTGAGCAGTCAAAACAACTCTAGAATGCGGAGGTTGACGCTCAGCGTCAAAACAAGTCAACTCCGATTGTTAGCGAACGTCCTGAACGTCAACAGGAGCATCAGCAAGTGGCCTAACGTCCAAATGTGGCTGAAAATCCACACGAGACCGCATCGAGTGTGGTTCTAAACAACCTGACTGACGTGACTTAGCTACGCCAACGTCAACAGGACGCACAAAGGAACGTTAGGGTGGCTGAAAGCCAGGATCTCGATGAGATAAACGGCTAGGCTCAACGGACTTATCAGCAGAATAGTCTTCCATAAGGGAGGCAAGCTTATTCTGCATGTCTTGCCGTACAACCCATTTAGGATCAACGGAAATGGTTGCGGTAAGAGACGAGGGTAACGTCTGTGACCGCAAAACCTTGCCAACAAAAAGACTCTCGGAGTCTGTGTTACGCTTTTGTTAGGCGGCGAGCAGTCTTCCGATGACTGCATAGGGTCAGAGCTGTCCTAATGGCTACAACCAGGACGCTGGACCTGTCCTGAAAGGACTGACTTTCGCTTAAGGGCCTCGAAACCTTGTTTCAGGTTTCTTATGCGAAAAGCCTTCGGATGACGAGGAGAAAATCGTCTCTCTCGCCTTATGGTAGGGGTGATCTTGGTAAGATACACCCGATACCATAGAGGGAACGTCTGTTCGCTGATCAAGGCCTCTCGAACCCATAAGTCGTACGACATTACTTCTCCCCTGGGCTTGGGAGCTTGCAAGAGGTCCCGGACTAGGCGAACGACAGGCACGAACAGACGAACCCTCGGTCGCAACACTGATAACACTTTGCGCAATATCACTTTATCACTATGATTTTCTGTTTTGCACTTATTTCACTGAAATCGAAACTTTTACTGATTTCTACCTGAAGCAAGCAATTCTACCCTCATCAAAAGGTAGTAATTGCGAAATCAGTCGTATAATGCAAGCACATTAATACCAGCAAAAAACAGTAAACATATTTTAAGATAAAAAATTAAGTGGCTGGGGAAGAGACTAAACACTAGTTCATTCAAAACTACGTTTTCAATCTCTCACCGTACATTGCCTGGGGACGAGAATAAAAAACTAAAAACGTTTTATCCTTTCTCCCCGTACAGAGACTAGGGACGAGAGTAACTCGAGAACAACGTTACCCGCTTGAACGGAACGTTTTCTCTCCTCTCTCTCCCTCCGTCTCTATCTTTCTCTCTCTCTCTCTCTTGATTTCGCACCTAAGAGAAGAGCCCACTTACGTTTCGTCAAAAAAACATGTTATTTGACCAAAGGAAAAAACTGAAAGGTTTTTCAATTAAAAAGTTCCTTTAAAATAGAATTTAAAACATTTAAGCTTTGAAAGAAGAATGAACAAAACGTCAGAATCGATTTACTCTTTCTGCAAAGTGAAACCGTGATACTCTCTCTCTCTATCGTAACGATAGAGCGCAAACTGCGTAGCATAAATAAACTAAACGTTAGTTCATCTTTGAAACAGTACGAAGACTATTCAAAGAAAATCTTTCATAAAATATCTATTAAAAAATATTCATTTAAAAAGTTTTAAATCATTAGCTCTTTAATAGCTATTTACGATTGAAAGGGCTCAACGTTGTTTAACTTCGGTTTCCAAGTTAGGACCGCCTACTCTCAGGAAAGGTCGCATATAAACAAATCATTAAAATTTATTTTGATGTTTATTATAAATGGAAAGCTAATCGAAGAGGCCTAATAAAGGCGGTTGAGATATAAAATATATAGAGGAAAATCTATAATTAATTTATAACGTGATAAGATAATTGCTAAAAGCCTAAACACACTTCCGTCTAAGGGAAGGGTCAGCCATTTAAAAGTCAAAGAAAGTCCATACTCTCTTTGTCATCAAAAATTAAATCTATCCAAAAACGAGTTCAAGGATTTATTTGAAGAAAAACACCTGTACTGCGAAAGCTCAAACCAAATTAAAGTACTTCACCAAATATGATGGGAAAAACTCCAGGTTCAACAGCGAGTAAAAGTACTTCTTGTCGACACGTCGACAGAGAAGAAATTGAAGGTTTTGTTTACATCCGAGAGTGGTATCTGGCCGACAGTTGGCGCTGGTGGGCACACCCGCAACCTGCATAGCGATCGCTCGCGAGTTTTTTATGTATGTGTCTGTCGAGCAACAGAGTTACAGCTATTATATATTCACCGGCTAAGTTAAATATTTAAAAAAGGAATATATATGATGATCAAGGATGAGATATATGAAAGTTATATTAAGCTTATTAATCAAAATGATATAAGCTACTTACTTCTTGTTGGCCATCCTAATTCTTCAGCTTTGATTTTCTCGTAAAGTCCCGGATGGTCCTCCATTATGTCATGAGCTTCGTCAGAAAAGTCTTCTTCGTGAGTCCACTTGTCAAAATCTATCTGTAATTTGATTACGAGTTACTAGTGTATGGAAAAATTTGCAAATTTCTGTTTAAATACCTCTGCTTTCAATTGGTAAGCATTTTGCTAAATTAACTTTTAGACGGCAGTAAGATACAGTAGTCAGTTACAAAATGAAGATCAATTGTTGTAAATACTGAAAGGCTTAAATCAAGACATACTGCAAAGTACTTCATCAGCAAATCAATCTAAAAAAATTAGTTGGCATTTGTATGAGATCAATGAGAATATGTTGAGAATGTAACAAATTAAACTAAATGTACTTTACAGGTACAGTATAGTTTTTACCATACAGTACATATTAAAATAAGAATCATTTTATGAAAAACAAATCCATCCCTCCATAATAATTTATGCTACAGTAGCAGTAATCTCACAGCATACCACAGAAAAGGAGGAGTTGCCCTCACTACCTGTCCTGAGCACCTTTTGTGATGAATATTGTGACATGAACCAGCTAAAATAAAGGAGTAAGGAAGAGGTTTTTTTAATGTGATGGGTTTGCTAGTAAAAAAGAAAATCAATTTAATAGAAAAGTTTCATCATAAAACGATTTATTTCACAATAGTCTGAACGGCTATTTGGGCGGGATGCCAAAAGTCAAATGGCACCTGTAAATCATTAGATAAAAATGACATGTAATGACCGATGTGAAGAGGACTATAATTCAACATAAATCTTAACCAAACAAAGGATCATGAAATGAACATGGCCTTGTTATTACTGTTATGTATTGAACTTTGCAATTAATAAACAGAAGGAAATTGTTTACCAATAAAGTAGGATACAGCTCCTGGTTACAGCAGCTATTCACGTTGTTGGGAGTTAGGAGAAAAGCGTTCTGATGATGAAAAGAATTGTTAACCTTGACAGCTTCAACCAATCCCTATTCTTCAGTTCTAAAAAAATTTCACCTGTGGCTATTAACCCTTTTACCCCCAACGCTATTTGGAACTCTCCAACCCTTAACCCCCAGGCATTTTGTTTTTCAAGCGCATTTTGCAATATATTTTTTTCAAATTGCACTAACAGCCTTAATTTTCGTTATAGCTATGTCATGTTGGTCTCATTATTTTGGAAAATGCCTGAAGTTTCTCATAAAGTTATCAAAAATATGCAAAAAAATGTAATTAGCAGTTTTTTGCAAGGACGTACCGGTACGTCCATGGGGGTAGAGGGATGAGTTTTGTGAAACGTACCAGTACGTCCATTGGGGATAAAAGGGTTAAAGGATCATGAGAATGCAAATCTTATGAAACAACACATGCTGATAACTACCAGTTTTTAACAATTAAGATACTTAAAACAAGTGGAAGAAGGGTGCCTTCAAATCCTGTGGTGTCTCCAGAGACTGCTGCTATTGTAGTCTAGTTATCAAAATGGGTATTTGATGAAAAAGATGTAACATCATGTATTTTCTGTTTTGGCAAATCAAATTGAATTTTTATTTCAAAATAATACACTAGTGTCACGAAATGCAAAATTGAGCACAAAAACCTACCTTTAGCCATGCAGGTTTCTTTGCATCATCAAGGAGTCTTGGCCAAAACTCTGCATTATCCTTTTTAAGTGAAAACTCTACATTGCGGTCCAGCACTCTGTACCTACTTGCCTGCAAGATGAAAGATGTTATTTTCATTAGTAAAATAAATTTTTGAATATACTTACCCGATAATCATGTAGCTGTCAACTCTGTTGCCCGACAGAATTCTACGGAAGGGATACGCCAGCGATCGCTATACAAGAGGGGGGTGTACTCACAAGCGCCACCTGTGGCCAGGTACTGCAGTACTTCTTGTTGACACCACTTCAATTTTTCCTCGGTCCACTGGTTCTAAGGGGAGGAAGGGTGGGTCAATTAAATCATGATTATCGGGTAAGTATATTCAAAAATTTATTTTACTAATGAAAATAACATTTTTCAATATTAAACTTACCCGATAATCATGTAGCTGATTCACACCCAGGGAGGTGGGTGAAAACCAGTGTACATGTATATCAAGAAGCTAAGTATCCCGTATTTCATATTATCAGTTATTCAAAATAACAATGAAATTACAAGTACCTGGTAAGGAAGTCGACTTGAGCCATTACTCTGCCTTAAATAAGTTCGTCTTCCTTACTGAGCGCAGCGTTCCTCTTAGGAGGCTGAACAACTCTAAGGTGCTGAAGTATCAAGGGCTGCAACCCATACTAAAGGACCTCATCACAACCTTTAACCTCGGCGCTTCTCAAGAAAGAATTGACCACCCGCCAAATCAACAAGGATGTGGAAGGCTTCTTAGCCGACCGTACAACCCATAAAAAGTATTCAAGAGAAAGGTTAAAAGGTTATGGGATTATGGGAATGTAGTGGCTGAGCCCTCGCCTACTACTGCATTCGTTGCTACGAATGGTCCCAGGGTGTAGCAGTACTCGTAAAGAGACTGGACATCTTTGAGATAGAATGATGCGAACACTGACTTGCTTCTCCAATAGGTTGCATCCATAACACTCTGCAGAGAATGGCTCTGTTTGAAGGCCACTGAAGTAGCCACAGCTCTCACTTCATGTGTCCTTACCTTCAGCAAAGCAAGGTCTTCTTCCTTCAGATGAGAATGTGCTTCCCTAATCAGAAGCCTGAATAGTAAGAAACTGAGTTCTTAGAACTTGGAAAAGAAGGTTTCTTGATAGCACACCATAAGGCTTCTGATTGTCCTCGTAAAGGTTAAGACCTTTTAGATAGTACCTAAGAGCTCTAACTGGGCAAAGTACTCTCTCCAGTTCATTCCCCACCAAGTTGGACAGGCTTGGGATCTCGAACGACTTAGGCCAAGGACGTGAAGGAAGCTCGTTTAGCAAAAACCGAGCTGCAAGGAACATGTAGCCGTTTCAGATGTGAAAACAATGATCCTGCTGAAGGTGTGGATCTCACTTACTCTTTTAGCTGTTGTCAAGCACACGAGGAAAAGAGTTTTTAATGTGAGGTCCTAAAAAGAGGCTGATTGGAGAGGTTCAAATCTTGATGACATAAGGAACCTTAGGACCACGTCTAGATTCCAGTCTGGAGTGGACAACCGACGTTCCTTTGAGGTCTCAAAAGACCTAGGGAGGTCCTGTAGATCTTTGTTGGTGGAAAGATCCAAGCCTCTGTGGCGGAAAACCGCTGCCAACATACTTCTGTAACCCTTGATCGTAGGAGCTGAAAGGGATCTTACTTTCCTTAGATATAACAGGAAGTCAGCAATCTGGGTTACAGTGGTACTGGTTGAGGAAACTGCATTGGTCTTGTACCAGCTACGGAAGACTTCCCCTTGAGACTGATAGATTCTGAGAGTGGATGTTCTCCTTGCTTTGGCAATCGCTCTGGCTGCCTCCTTCGAAAAGCCCCTAGCTCTTGAGAGTCTTTCGAAAGTCTGAAGGCAGTCAGACGAAGAGCGTGGAGGTTTGGGTGTACCTTCTTACGTGAGGTAGACGTAGAAGGTTCACTCCTAGAGGAAGAGTCCTGGGAATGTCGACCAGCCATTGCAGTACCTCTAAGAACCATTCTCTCGCGGGCCAGAGCGGAGCCAACCAACGTCAGCCGTGTCCCTTTGCGAGAGGAGAACTTCTGAAGTACCCTGTTGACAATCTTGAACGGCGGGAATGCATACAGGTCGAGATGGAACCAATCCAGCAGAAAAGCATCCACATGAACTGCTGCTGGGTCTGGAATCGGAGAACAATACAACAGGAGTCTCTAGGTTATCGAGGTAGCGAACAGATCTATGGTTGGCAGACCCCACAGGGCCCAAAGTCTGCTGCAAACATTCTTGTGAAGGGTCCACTCTGTGGGGATGACCTGACCCTTCCGGCTGAGGTGATCTGCCATGACATTCATACCGCCCTGAATGAACCTCGTTACCAGCGTGAGCTTTCGATCTTTAGACCAGATGAGGAGGTCCCTTGCGATCTAGAACAACTTCACGAAAGAGTCCCTCCCTGCTTGAAGATGTAAGCCAGGGCTGTGGTGTTGTCAGAGTCCACCTCCACCACTTTGTTAAGCTGGAGGGACTTGAAGTTTATCAAGGCCAGAAGAACCGCCAACAACTCCTTGCAATTGATGTGAAGTGTCCTTTGTTCCTGATTCCATGTTCCCGAGCATTCCTGTCCATCCAAAGTCGCACCCCAGCCCGTGTCTGATGCGTCCGAGAGGAGAAGGCGGTCGGGTTTCTGAACAGCCAAAGATAGACTTCCTTGAGAAGAAAGCTGTTCTTACACCACGCGAGAGAAGACCTCCTCTCTTCGGAAACAGGAACTGAGACCGTCTCTAGCGTCATGTCCTTTATCCAGTGAGCAGCTAGATGATACTGAAGGGGGGGAGGTGGAGTCTCCCTAACACGATGAACAGGGCCAGCGATGAAAGTGTCCCTGTTAGACTCATCCACTACCTGACTGAGCATCGGTTCCTTCTCAGCATGCTCTGGATGCATTCTAGGGCTTGGAATATCCTTGGGGCCGACGGAAAAGCCCGAAAAGCTCGACTCTGAAGATCCATACCCAGGGAGACAATGGTCTGGGATGGGACGAGCTGAGACTCCTCAAAATTGACCAGGAGGCCCAGTTCCTTGGTCAGATCCATAGTCCATCTGAGAATCTCCAGACAGCGACGACTTGTGGGAGCTCTTAAAAGCCAGTCGTCTGACGGAGCCGGACACAAGATCATGGTACTGCTGCACAGTCTGTGAACTGTCAACCATGGGGAAGCGAGGAAGTACAGTGACAACCCGAAGCTGTCTAGACTGTCTGGGTCGTACAGACAACTCCTTATCGGGTTGCTGAGGTTGCCGCACTGCGTCACAACAAGTCACTTCTGCTGGTTGTTGAACGTCTTCCCAGTGACACACTGACTCCGTAAACAAAAAACAAAAAAAAAAATCCTCTAACAAGGACTAAGCTTGGACTGCATGTCTTGCAACACAGCTCAAGGTCTATGGGAGCAGGTGTGGTAACAGACGGGGTTAGCGACTGAAGTGGAACCATTACCTTCCCTGGGAGCATGTTATGCTTAAATAAAAGTCCATAGGAGGCTACGCAGCTAAAGGCTCCTCTCCAAATGACAGAGTCCTCAAGGGAATATCAGAAGGAGGGAGAAAAGCACTTTCTCATCTACAGGGACCATATCCGAGAAAAGCTAAGTTCTCTCAGTGAGGGTTTCACTGGTGCAAAAGCAGCAGACTAGAAGGCAACGTTATGAAACTGCTTGACAGTCTAGAGAGTTGGCAACAACCAAAGATGTGTGACTGAGAAGCATGCGGTAAGGTATGCAGAGCATGTTGTATGCAGAGCATGCTGTATGCAGAGCATGCTGAATGCAGAGCATGCTGTATGTAGAGCATGCTGTAAGGTAAGCAGAGCGTGTTGCATGGCGTGTAACATTTCTCAGAAATTCCATGACCAGTGCTAGAGTGAGTAATATCGCATTACCGTCCATTGAAAGTGCACGTGCCGAGGGAATTGATTTAGACTGTTTTGTTGATGAATTTGATAGCCGGCATGATAATCGTAGAATTAAGCTACACTAAATGTACTATAATCTACTTCACCTCAGGAAAGGGAAACTCGCCCTGTTGGCAACACTGCATTACTTCATGCATGCTTGCATGGGGTTTAATATCAACATAATATTACCTTACATTCATAACTCATGATTCATTTGTTTAGAAGATATTTTCGCCATATTTTGCGATTTGTTAAAAATATATTGCAAGGAATACATATATATTTTTATATAAGTAATACAAATAACCTCCATTATCATAATGTTTGTGTAGGCATACATGTATATGATTACAAATGCAAGTTATGAAAGTAATGAGGTGTTATTATTGTCATTTGTTATTCCCAAGTTGAATGGGAAGAAGCTCAAGTTGAGGAAAAAAAAGGCAGATGCATGCGTTGAGGTGGCTGACTCATAGCATGAGGTTGCTGTCTCAAGAGTTGCGCTTGCTGTAAGGGTTGCGGATGCGCAGTAGCAGGTTCCTGAGGAACGAGTTAAGGTTCCTGAGGTGCTAGCCTAAGGAGTTGAGACTCTTGCCTTGAGGAGGGTTTAGGTCGCTGCAGCGAGTGCTGAGGTGGCTGCCTCATTGATGGAAGAGGTTGTCGTACCTCAAGAGATTGTTGCCTCGCTGGTGGAACCGCAAGCGGAAGCGGAGGAAGTAAGGCATAAGACTCCTGCTCCCATTGCTGAGGTTGCCTTAAGGAAGGTTAAGGTTGCTGCACAACGCTGGTAACTGGCAACTCAGAACGCGGTAAGGTAGCCTGAGGAACCTCAACTTCGTACGCCTGGCAGACTGGACTGCGGTGAGGCGGAGCTCTCGCAGGAGGAGGCGGAGGTTGCTGCACACCGCTGGTAACTGGCAACTCAGAACGCGGTAAGGTAGCCTGAGGAACCTCAACTTCGTACGCCTGGCAGACTGGACTGCGGAGAGGCGGAGCGTTCGCAGGAGGAGGTGTAACCTTCTCAGCCTGAAACTCACGCATTAAGACCCCAAGCTGCGACTGCATGGACTGCAGCAAAGTCGTCTTGGGATCAACAGACGATAAGGTCTGTTGTGGCATCGCCTTACCTCTCTTAGGAGGTGTGCAGTCACCTGATGACTGAGGAGAGTCAGAGCTAACCCAATGACTGCATCCGGGTTGTTGAACTCTAACTTCATACGTCTGGCATAGGTCTGGACTTTACGTTTAAGAGGTCTTGAGACCTGAGACCAGCGTTTTCTCCCCGAAATTTCTTCTGCAGACGAGCAAAATAAGGGCTCAATCGTCTGCGGGTGGGAGTGACGGTCTCTTAAGACACGCCCGCAACCACCGAGGATACTTCTGTGCGCCGATCAAGGCCTGCCGAACCCTTTTGCCCTTCGACATTGCTTCTCCCCTGGGCTTGGGAGCTTGCAAGAGGTCCCGGACTGGGAGGACGACTGGCACGCACAGAAGTACCCTCACGCACAACACTGACACACTTTGCGCTAATCACTTATCACTTTTGATTTTCTGTTTGCACTTATTTCACTGAACTCGAAACTTTAAGTGGTTTGTACCTGAAACACGCAATTCTATCCTTTCTCAAAAGTTAGTAATTGCGAAAACAGAATTACAATGTAACAGAAAAATCTAATGAAAGATAAATAATTCAGTGGCTGGAAAGAGACTAAACACTAGATCAAATAAACTACGCTTAAAATCTCTCACCGCATAAAGCTTGAGAACAAGAAAAACTCTAGAAACGTTTACCTTCTTCCCCTACTGAGACTAGGGAGAAGAGCAAAAACGATAACAACGTTACTCGCTTGAACGAAACGTTTATCCTCCTCTTTCTCCCTCCGTCTCTATCTCTCTCTCTCTCTCTCTCTCTCTCTCTTGACTTAGAACCTGAGAGAAGAGCCCAATCATATATATCGTTAAAACATATTATTATTAAAGGAAAATATTTCCCAAAATGAAAAGTTCCTTTATAGAATTAAAACCATTAAGTTAAGAAAGAATGAACAAAACGCTAGACACGGTTACTCTTACTGCAACGTGACACCGTGAAAATTCTCTCTCTATCGTAACGATAGAGCGCAAGTTGAACGTTCTGAAACGTCAACAACTGCAGAGACAAAACAAAACGTTAGTTCAACTTTGAAAACAGTACGAGACTATCAAAGGAATTCTTTCAAAAACATTAAAATAGCATAATATGTTAACAGGTAAAACCGAAATGACGGGCTCAATGTTAATTAACTTCGGTACAAGAAAAGACCGCCTACTATTAGGAAAGGTCGAATATAAACAAATATAAAAATTAATTTTAATAATTTTATAATAAAAGGAAGTTAATCGAAGAGGCCTATAAAAGGCGGAGAGATATAAAATAAATCTATAACTTTTGTTAAGCAAAATTAAGAAAGAGAGTCTATACTCTCTTAGACACCAACACTTCCGTCTAAGGGAAGGGTCGGCCATTTAAAGGTGAAAGAGAGTTCATACTCTCTTCGTCACCATAATTAATCAAATTAATTCCAAAAGCTAGCTAAGCTAATAATAAAACTTCCTGAATAGCGAAAGCTGAAATCTTAGAGCAATACTTCACCAAAAACCGTGAACAAGACTCCAAAATTATAAGCGTATCCATGAACGTCTTGCCGGAAGCACGACAGAGGAAAAATTGAAGTGGTGTCAACAAGAAGTACTGCAGTACCTGGCCACAGGTGGCGCTTGTGAGTACACCCCCCTCTTGTATAGCGATCGCTGGCGTATCCCTTCCGTAGAATTCTGTCGGGCAACAGAGTTGACAGCTACATGATTATCGGGTAAGTTTAATATTGAAAATGTTATTATTTTCAAAATAATGATGTACTATAAATGGTTAATGCAAATGTAATTAATTGTAGTTTCTCAAACAGTAAAAAAAAGCTCAAATTGTCCCAATTCAATCGCATTGGCACTCATATTAATACTTCAAATCTCTCAATTAGTGTATTTCATCCTTCACTAAAATTATTTAAGAAATCACAAAAATAACTCCTAAATCATACTAACTTTCATTGCTATCAGTTTATGCAAAATGAGTAATTTCTCTGCTATTTAAAAGGCTTGTGAAGGAGTAAAGTCCTAAACCAACAATAATTGACAAGTGTGCAAAGCATTAAATTAATTTTTATGACCCTAATTTTTCCTATATGTATGTGAGTTTGACTTTTAGGCAACTGGACTTGTTCCCAGTTAGACTTGACTTATAATTTAACTTCTCAGAAATCTAGCCATGTTTCATCAGAATGGGTTACCCTGTACTATAAAGTTGGCTCCAATGACTACCTACACCACAAGGTTTTCATCAAATAGCATTCATATAGACTTAGCATGTAAGTCCTGGGTGATCTTATCTCTTAGCCTTGAAATCATCTTGGCCATTACAAAGTGTCTCCTCTTTTTTTAAGTTCATCACCAGGATTATCACCTTAAGCCGTAATACATTGCTGGATTATATGGAATATTTCAGTCATGTGAAAAGATATGATAAAAAAGCATGAATTACCATGTCCATTTCTTTTTCCTTCATCCTTTAATTTTCACATTCCCTTTTATCTTTTTCTAACTCTCCAATTAATATTGGTCTTGCTCTGGTTTTTAGTCCTCATTTAAAAAAATAAAAACGAGAAATTGGATATATGATTGAGGCCAGCTTAAGATAATATCAGTACCAAACATTACAGTATTGACAGAAATATTAAGATCCAAATAAGCCTGAAATGAGAGGCTTTTCCATCCTCTTCAAAATTATCTGTACTGTACTTAACTTCTACAATAAAGAATGTAAAAAAAAGCAAATCAGGAAGTATAGTAAAGCATTTCATTATTTGTTAACATGCAATTACTAGTTTGATATATTAGCAGTTCCTTAAATATTGATGGCCTACCAATCGCTATGATTAAATGTTACACAAATCAGCTACTTCTGTATATGTGTGAGAGAGAGAGAGAGAGAGAGAGAGAGAGAGAGAGAGAGAGAGAGAGAGAGAGAGAGAGAGAGAGAGAGAGAGAGAGAGAGAGAGAGAGAGAGAGAGTGTTCATGCAACAACACTCGTAAATCTGGGAAACATTCAGCATCATTATGAATAAATATTAAAGAAACATTAGCGAAGGCCAAATCAAAATATAATTTTATAAGGTATATAAAGAAATGAATAAGGCTACTTACATCTGTATCAATGCTTTTGAAAAATCTTAAATTCAGCCCATAATTTCTTTCCCCTTGTGCGCCATTCCCAACAGCGTTGAAGGACAGAGTTTCAGTCTGAAGATCTACGTTTGGACTCTGAAATAAGTAAATGTATATAAAAAATACTTAAAGATTGCAACTGGCAGTTTTGTTGATATAAAAAAAATTATCACATTCAAATTATACATGTGTACTAACATAAGAGGTTAGGATACATCCTTTTGATGCCATTTTATTTTTTGTTAAATATTTCCTTAGTTGAATCAGAAATGAACCATAGATTATTCTCACTGCTGGTTATGTTCTGGCATTATGTAGTGATTTATTCCATCTAAATATATCAAATCCAAAAGTAATTTGTATTTTTCTTAAGTACTTTAAAACGGAGATAGTTCAAAGCATGCTGGAATGGACTGAGAAGAGTGCCGGAGAGGGCGAGTTTAACTTACAGGATTCTACTTTGCATTGCTAGGAAAAATACAAAGGACTTGAAATTTTATATCAGTTCCAATGTGGATACAAACATGTTGTCCTTTAAGTAGGAGATTCACTCCTAGGTATTAAACTGTTCCTGAGAACCAAACTGGAAGGTTCTTCATCTTTCCTTGAAGTATCCTCTTCTTGGACCAATACGGGAGTGAGGAAGAGGACTAATAACATCTATGTTAATTTTAGGTATGGACTGTACATAGAAGCTGTTAAAGCCTGGGCCAGCACTGGTTTATGAAAGAAACCATTCCTCTGAATGGGAGTGATGTTGTTGAACAATATAAGACCAGCTCTACTACAAAAAATGGGTTTGGTATACAATGACCATCTTCTTCCCTAATGTTAAAGGAGGATGGAGTTACTTCTTCAATGATGTTATCTATTAAGAAAGATAACTAGGTTATCAAGCTTACCAGCATCAAAATGTTATTTTTATTAGTAAAATAAATTTTTTAATATACTTACCCGATAATCATGTAGCTGTCAACTCCGTTGCCCGACAGAATTCTATGGAGGGATACGCCAGCTATCACAATACTAGAAGGGGGTGTACTTACCAGCGCCACCTGTGGCCAGGTACTATAGTACTTCTTGTTGACACCTCCTCAATTTTTCCTCGGTCCACTGGTTCTCTATGGGGAGGAAGGGAGGGTCAATTAAATCATGATTATCGGGTAAGTATATTCAAAAATTTATTTTACTAATAAAAATAACATTTTTCAATATTAAACTTACCCGATAATCATGTAGCTGATTCACACCCAGGGGGGTGGGTGAAAACCAGTGTACAAGATTAAAGGATAGCTAAGTATCCCATATTTCATATAACAGTTATCTCAAATAATGAAATAATAAGTACCTGGTAAGGAAGTCGAATTGAACCGTTACTCTGCCTCTTTTTTAAGTTCGTCTTCCTTACTGAGCGCAGCGTTCCTCTTGGAGGCTGAATCAACTCAAAGGTGCTAAAGTATATAGGGCTGCAACCCCTACTAAAGGACCTCTACACAACCTCTAACCCAGGCGCTTCTCAAGAATGAATTGACCACCCGCCAAATCAAAAGGATGCGGAAGGCTTCTTAGCCTACCGTAACAACCATAAAAACAACAATAAAAGCATTCAAGAGAAAGGTTAAAAAAGGTTATGGGATTAAGGGAATGTAGTGGCTGAGCCCTCACCTACTACTGCACTCGCTGCTACGAATGGTCCCAGGGTGTAGCAGTTCTCGTAAAGAGACTGGACATCTTTAAGATAAAATGATGCAAACACTGACTTGCTCCTCCAATAGGTTGCATCCATTATGCTCTGCAGAGAACGGTTTTTATTAAAGGCCATCGAAGTAGCTACGGCTCTTACTTCGTGGGTCCTTACCTTCAGCAACGCAAGGTCTTCCTCCTTTAAGTGAGAATGGGCTTCTCTAATCAGAAGCCTTATATAATACGAAACCCCGTTCTTGGACATGGGCCTCGAAGGTTTCTTGATGGCACACCATAAGGCTTCTGACTGTCCTCGAATAGGTTTAGACCTATTAAGATAATACTTGAGAGCTCTGACAGGGCAAAGAACTCTCTCTAGCTCGTTACCTACCATGTTGGAGAGGCTAGGTATTTCAAACGATCTAGGCCAAGGACGTGAAGGAAGTTCATTCTTAGCTAAGAATCCGAGCTGAAAAGAACATGTTGCAGATTCGGTCGTGAAACCAATGTTCTTGCTGAAGGCATGAACCTCACTGACTCTCTTAGCTGTTGCAAGGCAGACGAGAAAAAGAGTCTTGAGGGTAAGGTCCTTGAAGGAAGCTGACTGGAGAGGTTCGAACCTAGGTGACATAAGGAACCTTAAGACTACGTCTAGGTTCCAGCCTGGAGTGGATAGACGACGCTCTTTAGAAGTCTCAAAAGACTTAAGGATGTCTTGAAGGTCCTTGTTGGAAGAAAGGTCCAAACCTCTGTGGCGGAGAACTGAAGCCAACATACTCCTGTACCCTTTAATCGTAGGGGCTGAAAGGGATCTCTCATTCCTAAGATGTAATAGGAAGTCAGCTATTTGGGTCACAGAGGTATTGGTAGAGGATACTGCATTGGCTCTACACCAGCTCCGGAAGACTTCCCACTTAGATTGGTAGACTCTACGAGTGGAAACCCTTCTTGCTCTGGCAATCGCGCTGGCTGCCTCCTTCGAAAAGCCTCTAGCTCTAGCGAATCTTTCGACAGTCTGAAGGCAGTCAGCCGAAGAGCGTGGAGGTTTGGGTGCAACCTGTCTACGTGAGGTTGACGTAGAAGGTCCACTCTTAGAGGGAGAGTCCTGGGGACGTCGACTAGCCATTGAAGTACCTCAGTGAACCATTCTCTTGCAGGCCAAAGGGGAGCAACCAGCGTCAGCCGTGTCCCTTCGTGCGAGATGAACTTCTGAAGGACTTTGTTTATTATCTTGAACGGTGGAAATGCGTAAAGGTCGAGATGGGACCAGTTCAGCAGAAAAGCATCCACATGAACTGCTGCTGGGTCTGGAACTGGGGAACAGTACAGCGGAAGTCTCTTGGTCATGGAGGTGGCAAACAGATCTATGGTAGGCTGACCCCACAAGGTCCAAAGTCTGTTGCACACACTCTTGTGGAGGGTCCATTCCGTGGGAATGACCTGATCCCTTCTGCTTAGGCGATCTGCTGAGACGTTCATGTTGCCCTGAATGAACCTCGTGACTAAAGTGAGGTTTTGACTTCTTGACCAAATGAGGAGGTCCCTTGCGATCTCGTATAGGCTCCTCGAATGGGTCCCTCCTTGCTTGGAGATGTAAGCCAAGGCTGTGGTGTTGTCTGAGTTCACCTCCACCACCTTGCCTAGCAGGAGGGACTTGAAGTTCAGCAGGGCTAAATGAACTGCTAGTAGCTCCTTGCAGTTGATGTGGAGCGTTCCCTGTTCCTCGTTCCACGTTCCCGAGCATTCCTGTCCGTTCAAGGTCGCACCCCAGCCCGAGTCCGATGCATCTGAGAAGAGATGAAGATTGGGGGTCTGAATAGCCAACGATAGGCCCTCCCTGAGAAGGAGATTGGTCTTCCACCACAAGAGAGTGGTCTTCATCTCTTTGGTGACTGGGATAGAGACTGCTTCGAGAGTCAAACCCTTGTCCCAATGAGCTGCAAGATGGAATTGAAGAGGGCGGAGGTGGAGTCTCCCTAGCTCGACAAACAGGGCCAGCGATGAAAGGGTCCCTGTGAGACTCATCCACTGTCTCACCGAGCAACTGCTCCTCTTCAGCATGCTCATGATGCAATCTAGGGCTTGGCTTATCCTTGGGGCCGATGGAAAAGCCCGAAAATCCTGACTCCGAATCTCCATTCCCAGGTACACAATGGATTGGGAGGGAATGAGCTGAGACTTTTCTATGTTGACTAACAGACCCAGTTCTTTGATTAAGTCCAAAGTCCAGTGGAGACTCTCCAGACAGCGACGACTCGTGGAGGCTCTCAACAGCCAGTCGTCTAAGTAAAGGGAGGCTCTGATGTCCGATAAGTGGAGGAATTTTGCTATATTCCTCATCAGATGCGTAAACACCATAGGAGCTGTGCTTAGGCCAAAACACAGGGCTTGGAATTGGTAGACAACCTTTCCAAAAACGAATCTCAGGAAAGGTTGGGAGTCTGGATGAATAGGAACGTGAAAGTAGGCATCTTTCAGGTCCAACGAGACCATCCAGTCCTCCTGCCTGACCGCTGCTAGGACCGACTTCGTCGTCTCCATCGTGAACGTCTGCTTGGTGACATACGCATTGAGCGCGCTGACGTCCAGCACCGGTCTCCAACCTCCTGTCTTCTTGGCCACCAGAAAGAGACGGTTGTAGAAGCCCGGGGATTGATGGTCCCGGACTATAACCACTGCCTTCTTCTGTACAAGGAGCGACACCTCCTGGTGCAACGCTAGCCTCTTGTCCTCTTCTTTGTAGTTGGGAGAGAGGTTGATGGGAGATGTGGTCAGAGGGGGTTTGCGGCAGAATGGTATCCTGTAACCCTCCCTCAGCCAACTGACAGACTGGGCGTCTGCACCTCTCTTTTCCCAGGCTTGCCAGAAGATCTTGAGTCTGGCTCCTACTGCTGTCTGGAGATGCGGAGAGTCAGTTTTTTCCTTTAGAAGCCTTGGAACTTTTCCTAGACTTGCTCCTAGAAGAGTCTGGACGGGAGCTTCCTCGGCTGGGGGCTCTACCACGAAAGGGCGGTATGAACCTCGTAGCAGGAGTATCAGCCACTGGAGTGCGATAAGTCCTGGGGACTGAGGTAGCAACCTTAGTCTTACGAGCCGATGAGGCCACAAGATCATGTGTGTCCTTTTGTATCAGGGCAGCAGACAAGTCCTTAACAAGCTCTTCGGGAAAAAGGAACTTCGAGAGCGGAGCGAAAAGGAGTTGAGACCTCTGACAAGGTGTGATGCTGGAGGAAAGGAAGGTACAAAGCTGCTCCCTTTTCTTAAGAACCCCTGACACAAACATCGAAGCAAGCTCGCCAGATCCATCTCTAATGGCCTTATCCATGCAGGACATTAAGAGCATGGCAGAATCCTTGTCCGCAGGGGAGGTCTTCTTGCTGAGGGCCCCCAGGCACCAGTCTAGGAAGTTGAACATCTCAAATGCTCTAAAAACACCCTTCAGGAAGTGATCAAGGTCTGAGAAGGTCCAGCAAACCTTAGAGCGCCTCATTGCTGTTCTACGAGGAGAGTCTACCAGACTTGAGAAGTCAGCCTGGGCAGAGGCAGGTACTCCCAAGCCTGGTTCCTCTCCTGTGGCATACCAAACGCCCGCTTTAGAAGTGAGCTTAGTCGGAGGAAACATGAACGAAGTCTTTCCAAGTTGTTGCTTAGACTGCAACCACTCCCCTAAAATCCTTAACGCTCTCTTAGAGGACCTTGCTAAGACAAGCTTAGTATAAGTAGACTTAGCTGGCTGCATGCCCAGCGAAAACTCAGATGGCGGAGAGCGGGGAATAGCAGAGACAAAGTGGTCTGGGTATACCTCCCTAAAAAGAGCCAAGACCTTACGAAAGTCAATAGAAGGTGGAGAAGACTTGGATTCATCCACGTCTGATGAGGGATCCAGGTGTGCAGCCTCATCATCAGACACCTCATCACCAGAGTGTAGCGAAGAGATCGGTAAGGTATGCTGAACAGCAGAGTCAGCACGAGCTGGAACAACAATATTTGAGGTTTCCTCTTCAAGACTCTGTTGAGGGAACACCTGAGGCTCAGTCTGCAAAGGCTGATCAAAAGAAGTAGCAGAAGGTAGGCGCATGGGTGGAGGAGGCTGACTCCTGGCATGAGTGTCTGAACTCAAGGGTTGCGCTTGCTGAGTGGTTGGCGGATGCGCAGTAGCAAGTTCCTGAGGAACGAGTTGAGGTTCCTGAGGTGTGAGCGATGAGGTAGTGGCTGCGCAGAACGCAGTAATTGTCTCGCGAGTTGAGGTTCCTGAGGCGCAAGGCTAAGGTGTTGAGGTGCTTGCCTTGAGGAGGGTTGAGCTCGCTGCAGCGAGAGCTGAGGAGACTGACTCATGGATGGGAGAGGTTGTTGTACCTCAAGAGAGTGTTGCCTCACTGGTGGAACTGCAAGTGGAAGCGGAGGAAGTAAGGTATAAGCTTCCTGTTCCCATTGCTGAGGTTGCCTTAAGGAAGGCGGAGGGAGCTGCACACCACTGGAAACAGTAAACTCAGAACGTGGTAAGGTATCCTGAGGAGCCTCAACATCGTACGCCTGGCAGGCAGTACTGCGGTCAGGCGGAGCGATCGCAGGAGGAGGTGTAACCTTCTCAGCCTGACACTCACGCATCAAGACCGCAAGTTGTGACTGCATGGACTGCAGTAGAGTCAACTTGGGGTCGGCAGACACTAAGGTCTGCTGAGGTAAAGCCTTAACAGCAGAGATCTGTTGCGGCAGAACCTTACTCCTCTTAGGCGGAGTGCATTCAACTGATGACTGCGGCGAGTCAGAGCTGATCCAATGACTGCAGCCCGGTTGAGTTCTTGAGGTCTGGACTCTGCGTTTGAGTGGTCTTGAGACCTGAGTCCAGCGTTTCTTCCCTGACAATTGATCAGCAGACGAGTAAAAGACGGGCTCAATCGTCTGCAGGTGGGAGTGACGGTCTCTGGAAGACACGCCCGCAACCACCGAGGATACTTCTGTGCGCCGATCAAGGCCTGCCGAACCCTTTTGCCCTTCGACATTGCTTCTCCCCTGGGCTTGGGAGCTTGCAAGAGGTCCCGGACTGGGAGGACGACTGGCACGCACAGAAGTATCCTCACGCACCACACTGACACTGACACTAACACTTGGCACTGCACTGACACTAGCACTCGTCACAGCACTGGCACTAATACCACCCACTGCACTCTTGACCTTAAGTTCCTTGACTTCGGCCATAAGAGACTTATGATCACTAACCACTGACTCTACTTTGTCACCTAAGGCCTGAATGGCACGCAAAACAACAGACATATCAGGCTGAGGGCAAATAGTAGGTTCGGGGGTAGCCACTACAGGGGTAGGAAAAGGTAGGGGATCATGAGGTGAGGAAAAAAGTGAAGAGTGAGAAGAACTCCTCCTAACTCTCTCTCTCTCTAACTTGGTTGAATACTTAAGAAGACGGACAAAATCAAGTTCCGAAAGTCCGGCGCATTCCTCACATCGATCTTCTAACTGACAGGGCCTTTCCCTACAGTCAGAACAAGCGGTGTGAGGATCTACCGAGGCCTTCGGAATACGCCTATTACAAGACCTACATCGTCTATGGGTGGGGGCTTGTGAAATGTCAGACATCTTGAATCAAAAGAGTTAGCCAAGTGGGGTTTCAAAATCAAGCAAAAGATCGTTAACCGTTAATCAGGACTAAATAATAGCTATCTAAGCTAATATAGAAGTTTTCCAGTAAAGCGACAGCCGAAATCTGAGAGAATACTTCACCAAAAGCCGTGAAAATACTCGAAGATCATAAGCGTATCCCAGAACGTCTTGCCGGAAGCACGACAGAGGAAAAATTGAGGAGGTGTCAACAAGAAGTACTATAGTACCTGGCCACAGGTGGCGCTGGTAAGTACACCCCCTTCTAGTATTGTGATAGCTGGCGTATCCCTCCATAGAATTCTGTCGGGCAACGGAGTTGACAGCTACATGATTATCGGGTAAGTTTAATATTGAAAACTTCCAATTCAGCACTTAACGGTAGCGGTTGCTACAGCCCCAGGAGAGGTGATGAAAAATTAAGTACAAAAGCTTTGACAACATGCTTTCTGTCTTGTGAAGACAATGGGCTGGTTACACAACCTGTGAGTAGCCATGAAAGAACCTAGAAGAAAAGTGTCCAAAGACCAATGGGTAAACTGCTTCAGATTAAATGCAAAGGCAGTCTTGCATTTCCAAACCCCTGCCTTCATCTCCTACTACACGGTGCTAATAAAAGTCTCTCCAGCACTCAGGCTAGATTTGCAGAGTTCTCTTTAGATAGCACCACTAGTCCTTCACAGGACATGAGTATACTTTCTTGCCTAGATTCCTGCTGGTTATGTCTGTGAGGATGAAATGACGATCTCAAGTCTGAGGTCATAGACCAACAGGTTCTGGGTTTTTTACTTAAGCATAAAACCAAAAGTCAAGGCACCAGCCACCAGTTGAGCTATAACAACTACTGTGTTATTTGGCCAGATAGTACTACACTAGATCCCTCTCTGGTTACGTCATATCTTTCCTTTGCCTACACATATACTGAATAGTATGGCCTATTCTTTGCACACCTGACAACACTAAGATATCAGAAAAACAGTATAATTTTACCTAATTTTTTATCAAAATATTACAATGACCAATGAATAAGGATAAGGCACTTGAAAACGAGCAGATCACTGGGTTACCAGGAATGCCGCCCGCATAGAAAATAGGAATTCTCCTTAATCGGGTCTCTCGTCAACGCACACAATGAAAAGTATTTACGCTCATGTTGGTCAACAACAACTAACACTTGATTATTATCTTACTGGTCTTTGCTTTGATGTGGCTTGCCTCACTTCAATTTGAAATTTATCTCCTTTGCCCACTCTGGCAAGCGGTAAATGTTGCTCTACGTGCATCAGCCCCGTCGCCAAGTAGTTTGGCAGATAAAAATTCTACCTTCACGCTAACCAGGCATTCAAAGTTGACTTACAAAGAAATGGGAGGTATCATAGTTTGCTAGCAGCAGTACCAGGGCAAATAAGGTTGTCTACAGATATTGGGGGTTATGAGGTATTTTGGAACTGGCTAGTGAATGGGGCTAGGAATACATTATAACAGCCAGTTAATTTAAGTTAGGTTGCGTTGCTTTTGACAGAGCATTGGGTACCGATACCATATTAGGCTGTAGTCGGTTCATTTCAATACTCTAGGACCTGAAAAAGGTCTAAATTATTGATAACGATTAGCCTAGGACTAAGTTTGTCCCGTCCTAAACTATAATTTTACCGGTCCACTATCGTATACTAGCCTACAGCCTACCGTAACCTATCTAGACTACAAACACACTAAGAACTATCCTTGCCCACGGTCTATATATATGGTAACATTTCGTCTAACATGCTTTAAATAAATTTCAATTATAAAACCTAAATATAACGAAAATACTAGGCACCAAATCGTACCGCTTATATCTACCTGAACATTTCTCAATTCAATCCTCAAAGTTATGGTAGAATCAGTTTGTGCCCAATATACAAACGGACTTAAGTGTTTGTCGGATTCCATTCTTTTGGATTCACTTATTACAGAAATAATGTCACAATAGATCAAATTAAAATTGATAATTTCCAAATTACAACGTTGTGAATCTCCATCAATGTTTTGGTCTGTTGCCGAGTGTGCGTACAATAAATGTGTCCGATTCACTGATGTTGGCTACGGCTTCACTTGCATGCTAAAATTAATTAATATTTTCTCTTATAAGTAAAAAGTAGATGAAGTTATGTTCTTATTTCAAACATAATATAAAATTCTCAAATATATCTAAATAAAAAGACTTATTATCGTAAAGAACTTTCATAATCATTATAAATATTAATCTCTGACCCGAACACATCACATGGATTTGACGTTTGTAAAGTGATATTTTCTATTTATTTTATAATAAAATTAATTCATATTTTCTCTTATAATCGACAAATAGATGAAGTTATGCTCTTATTTTAGCTATAATATTAAATCCTCAAATATATTTAAATAAAAATACTTAATATCGAAAAGGACTTTCATGATTATGATAAATATTAATCTTTGACCCGAACACATCACATGGATTTGACGTTTGTAAAGGGATGTTTTTCTGTTTATTACATAATAATAATTAACAATTTAAAGATTAAGAATATATTTCAGGAATTGGAATAAGGTTTCTGTGAAATGATTTACAATGTGTTATCAAATAATACAGACGAAGGAAAAGGGGGTTACAATTTAATAAATTCCTGATTTTATGGCAATGTTGCCGGTAGGGTAGGCCAATAATAATAATAATAATAATAATAATAATAATAATAATAATAATAATAATAATAATAAGATAATTATGTTATTGCGTCAATATCCGTAATAGATGATGTTGATGATCATACTGAAAATGGTGATATATTGCTGCAGCGGTTAAAATATTTTCCAAAGTTTATCCCTGATGTAAAGATAAAAACTATTATAGTCAAGAAACTTGCTATGGTGGGACTTCCCATCCATTCACGAATGTGACCCCGAAATCCGATAGGCTTATCATATTAAGAGCACATAATAGGTTTACGATAAGATGGAGCACGTTTTGTGTACGTGACGGATATCACAAGATCATCTTGAGATGGTACTGAGTTATAAAAATGGCGGTAGTCTACTACAGAGGTTGGTAATATTGAAATAAAGTACTATGATTTTTTAAGTATAAAGATTATAAAGATAGAAATAAAAAAATGCTGAATATTTTAAATTTAAAAAGTGTTAAACAATCATAACTTTTATTTATGTTGGGTCTATAGGAATCCAGACATGGATGATTCTATCTTCGATTGCCTTCCTAACATTATGGCTAAGATACAAGATGATAGAAAGACCTTTTTGTTCATGTTTGTGATTTCAACGCTCACAATATGGATTGATTAAATTCTGTTTCTCCTACTGATCGCCATGGTTTAAGAGCTTTGAACTTTGCCTCTGAATCAGGCTGTGAGAAATTCATAAGTGAAGCTACTCACAGGTCTGATAACTGCTTAGCCCTATTATACACTTCCTCCACTGACGTTTTAATAATTAGGGTTAATTAGAGTTTGTTCTCCAGTTGGGACATCTGATTGTGCCTTCATTTGATTAGTAGTGAAGACTGAACAGCGTGTCCCTGATGTGTCATACTCATGTTATATATATATATATATATATATATATATATATATATATATATATATATATATATATAGATATATATATATATATATTTATATATATATATACACATATATATATATATATATATATATATATATATATATATACATATGTGTGTATGTATATATATATATATATATATATATATATATATATATATATATATATATATATATATATATACATATACATATATATATATATATATATATATGTGTGTGTGTGTGTGTGTATACATACATATATATTTATATATATATATATATATATATATATATACATATAAATATATATATATATATATATGTATATAATATATATATATATATATATATATATATATATATATATATACACACAATACACACACACACACACACACAAACACACACATATATATATATATATATATATATATATATATATATATATATATATATATATATATATGTATATGTATATATAATCTCAAGCAGACTGGAATGGCATTATGGGTAATCTCTTACATTTGAAATGGTAAAAAAATAATATAGAGTCAAGATCTAAATAAATGGTCCTAAAGCAACACTTTGCGCGAATGGTGGACCAGATAAAGAAACAACAAACCTTAGTAAACTACAATTTTTTCAGGGTCATATATAAGATGACATAAAATTACAACTGGGCCAGAAATTCTACTGTTAAAAAACAGCAATTTTAATCAGAAATTCTCATTAAAAATATAGTTCCTCGCTGTATTTCAGTAAATACAGGCAACAGTAATTTTTACCCTACTTTGTTATTATCTTTCACTCCTTAACGTCAATATATTTGTTTTTAAAACGGTAAATACATGGCAACATGTATTCCAGAATTTTTATCGTGTTTTTTTTTCTTTCTTTTTGTACGGCCCATTTTTATCAGCGCACCACACATGGAAGCTATCACTTGAGCAAATTAAATTCACTGCTTTTACACAACTACCAATCATGCATATAACAAATTCATTCCTATACGTATGATTATACTCATTCACATTTTTATCTGTCGTATCTAACTCCCCGTTTCTTATCTCAGAATCATGTACTTACTTTACTTTACTTTACTTTGATGGCTGCTTTTCGGGTCCCATACAGCAGGGGAACCCCATTCTCTACAGGACCTACACTGTCGTTTTACCTTGTTCGTTCACAGTATTTAACATTTCATGTCTCATATTCTTCATTTATTGTTAAATCGTCACTGTCAAAAGACTCATGAAGTAAGAAAGTCTTCAGTTTCCTCTTGAAAGCCTTAATGTCTTCAATCATTTGAATGTTTCGTGGGAGCTTATTATATAGTCTCGGGGCCGCTTATTTAAAGGCTCTGGAGCCTAAAGTAGGTTCCAATAGTTTGTAAAGTCATTCTTTTTATAATCTCATTTATCATTAACAGTCAAAAGGAATGGATGAGTAAAATGGAATTTAAATGAGTAAAAATAAACTGGTCATATGACATTTAAACTGGAAAAAAATAGCAATAATCTCCTATTCGGTTTCAGTCGCGATATTTAATTTTCAAAGGAATTCTTTGCTTTGAAATTTTGGATATGCTTCTTGAATGACTTCATAGTTTTTGTTCTAAAAATCAGTTTCGAAGTTTTTATTTGACTGTATACTTTTTTTTTTCGAAGTTTTTATTTGACTTTATACTTTTTTATCTAAAAATCATCTTCGATTTTTTGTTCTTTTTATAATAGGGAATCATTTTAAGAAATTTCTTGGAAATGCAGACGCTTGAGGAGTGAAAAATACTTGAATGTAAATTTTATTAATGCAGTGGAAGTTACTGAGAGAACTGAAAGCGTTGCGATGGAGTGCTGAAATGTCTATATGTTGAGTTGCTAAAAGCGAGCAGGCAAGGACAGGACAATATTGAAGGCTGTTTAAGAATAATATGTAACCAGACGAATTAATGGTTTTTTGTACGAATAAAAGTATACTTCATTATTATTATTATTATTATTATTATTATTATTATCCAAGCTACAACCCTAGTTGGAAAAGCAAGATGCTATAAGCCGAAAGGCTCCAACAAGGAAAAATAGCCCCGTGAGAAAAGGAAATAAGGAAATAAATAAATGATGAGAAAAATTAACAATAAATCATTCTAAAAACAGTAACAACATCAAAACAGATATGTCATATATATGCTATAAAAAGACTTATGTCAGCCTGTTCAACATAAAAACATTTGCTGCAAATTCAGACAATGTTGTGATCGTTACTGACAGGGCTTCTTTTACTGAAGGTTTAAAGGTTACTCATGAATGGCAGAGGCAAGGGACAGTGCAACGCTCTAACTAGCCGGACATTAACCTGGTGACTGACCATATATTCATATGATCAGCACCAAAGCCCCTCTCCACCCAAGCTAGGACCAGAGAGGGTCAGACCATGGCTGCTGATAACTTAGCCCATCTAAGCTAGGACCAGGGAAGGGCAGGCAATGGCTGTTGATGAATTAGCAGATAGACCTATAGACTCTCCAAAAAACCCGCATCCTTAACTCACAATGATGGTGAGGTTGTAAACACTACAAGAAACTATCGATCTTGAGCAGGACTCGAACTCCAGTCCGGCAGATCACCAGGCACGGACGTTTCTAATAGGTCAAATTATAAATTGGAAATTTCAAAAAAAGGGGGATAATGAAATATGAATACTTCCTTTACTAAGGACACGCAGATAAGAACAAGCAAAGAAAGATGAAGGAATAAAATTCATCATCGTTCAGGGAAGAAAAATGTCAGGATTCAAAACTGAACAATATTATACTAACTTCATTAAAAGCATTTCGTCACCATGGGTGCAAAATAACCAAATTTTTACCTGGGTCACATTAATATTCTTTTTGGTTTCTCTGATCCATCTACTGCAAAAGTTACTTCGGTCTAAAGATAACTATTCTTCAACGGAATCAGTTATTAGTCATCTCATGATATATTAAAGATAATCTTGATATAAAGGTTCGAAACCTGTGTCGATTACTGACTAGTGTGTTTCTGTCTCTTCTTTCTGCAGATGGTTTTTGCATTCCTGACTGATTTAAGCCAGGTAAGTATATATATATATATATATATATATATATATATATATATATATATATATATATATATATATATATGGGCTATATATATATATATATATATATATATATATATATATATATATATATGTATATATATACACATATATATATATATATATATATATATATATATATATATATATATATACGCACACACAACAACAACAACAACAACAACAAAAACAATTGCAGCCATTTCTAGTCCACTTCCGGACAAAAGCCTCAGACATGTTTTATATTCATGTCTGGGGTTTGGCCAGTTTTTCATCACCACGCTGGCCACTGCGGATTGTTAATGGTGGGAGATTTGTCTGAAGGCGAACAGCAAACCAAACTATTATGGTTGGCTCTGCTTAGTAAAGGTTTGGTGTTCATGACGATTCACAAACCCTTTCACCCCGTTAAGGTATCTACCCTCAGAAGGGGTGTGTGTGAGTGTGTGTGTATGTATGTATGTGTGTATGTGTGTATGTATATATATATATATATATATATATATATATATATATATACATATATATATATGTAAATATATATATATATATATATATATATATATATATATATATATATATATATATACTGTATATATATATATATATATATATATATATATATATATATATATATATAAAGCCAATCAAAAGCAAATCTTAAATCAGAATACTGTACAACCTGAATAATTAAATTATCTATACTACCTTCTACCCACAGGTCTTCGACAAATTACAACTATGACAGCATGGATAAAAGATCAACGGAGAACCAGAAGTTCAATTTACCATTCATTGTTCCTGCATCTTCTCATCTTCTTTCTCCTTCTTAAAGGTAAGTTTCTGAATAATCTTTCACAATCCTCGAGAACTCTTCATCAATTAAAATGGTTGGTTATAGAATTGTGTGTAATTGAATTATGATGACTGGTCATATTCTATAAAAGATTCTATGGCAAATGTTAAGGCAAAATCATGAGAAAAATTTAGCGACCTCACTGGGAAATACAGACATTTTTGGATAGGGAGTATTTCAGCCTAATTTTGAATAGTAACGAATTTATATTATATTGAAATTCGTATAGTTTATTTGAAAAGAAAGAAATAAACTAATGTAGAATTCTACCTCAATTTATATTGGTCTATTTTCCTCAAAATCTCCACATTTTTCTTATTTGAATAATCAAATTCCTTGTATAAGCTTATTTCTTTATTTTTCGATAAGATAGACTGAAAAAACAAGAAGTATTCGCATATTTTTAGATATTATTTTGCTTTTATTTTCCTTAATAACAACTGAAATTATGCACTGAATAACGATAAAAACAAGATATATTCGCATATATTTGGATATTATTTTACTTTTATTTTACTTAATAACAATTGAAATTATGCACAAAATAATGTTTTCGAATTATGAATATCAAAGATTTTATTTTCAAATGTAATAAAAAAAGATATTTTTCTTTATATATATAAAAAAAAATAAAAAAAAAAAACGGATCATGCCATTGTTTTTTGCAATTTATCTAAATTCAAATAGGTTGCATTGAAGACTAAACAGGTATCATTTAATATCTGTGGTCTTTCCCTATATGGAGTACCATTGACAGTACAGCATGTGCGACTCACTGTAGGCTTTTTATCTGGCTCCTTCTTCCTAATTCATTGGTTTTAATTTACGCTTAGTTGGCGAAGTTCCCTAATCTCTCTTTGTTTTAATTTTCTCATTGCACCTAATGATAAATTCTTTGGACAATCCCTAACAGTCTAGCTATAAAACTGGTTTGAGTAATAATAACAATAATAATAATAATAATAATAATAATAATAATAATAAGTAAAACGAACAATAAGAGATTTCCGACCTCCGCCAATGAAAATTATCAACAGTTTATATAAGTCTACGGACCCTGCTCTCCCCTTTTCATATATTGACTGTGAATTAATATACTGTAAAACAACAACAATAATAAACAGACTAGCGATCTTGATCCGTATCACCTTGAAAATTTAATGGTTTCTTCCGGAGCTTAATAATAATAATAATAATAATAATAATAATAATAATAGTAGTAGTAGTAGTAGTAGTAGTAGTAGTAGTAGTAGTAATAATAATAATAATAACAATAATAATAATAATAATAATAGTAGTAGTAATAATAATAATAATAATAATAATAATATTAATATCCGTTGTTAAAATTTGTTGAAAACCCGCCAAGGAGTTTTGACGTAACACTGCTAACAGACAAACAAACAAATAAATCAATAAACGCAGATAAAAATAGTAATTTCTAATCTAAACTATTTATATTTTTCAGACACACAAAGTGCCAATGGTGAACTGCTTATCAATCAGGTTTTAAGGGGGAACTTCAGCAGCGTTAATTCTTCTCCCAATTGCACTGAGGATATCGAGTCTCCAGATTTGGTTGAAGCCATTGTGTACTTCATCAATGGATTCCCGCCTTCAAACCTTCACGTTGCATTTGAAGAAAGAACAGGTAGAGAGAGAGAGAGAGAGAGAGAGAGAGAGAGAGAGAGAGAGAGAGAGAGAGAGAGAGAGAGAGAGAGAGAGAATCATGTCACTTCATGTCATAGGTTAGTATCGATGATATCAAAAATGATTTGGCACTCTAACATGAAAACAAGAAGAGAGAGAGAGAGAGAGAGAGAGAGAGAGAGAGAGAGAGAGAGAGAGAGAGAGAGAGAGAGAGAGAGAGAGAGAATCATGTAACTTCATGTCATAGGTTAGTATCGATGATATCAAAAATGATTTGGCACTCTAACATGAAAACAAGAAGAGAGAGAGAGAGAGAGAGAGAGAGAGAGAGAGAGAGAGAGGAGAGAGAGAGAGAGAGAGAGAGAGAGAGAGAGAGAGAGAGAATCTTATTTAGAATCATGTCACTTAACATAATAGGTTAGTATCGATATCAAAAATGATCTGGGACTCTAAAATGAAAATAAAAAAAAATATTTTTTTTTAACTGTGAAGAAACTCATAAGTTTCGAATTATTTGTATATTGAAATTATAGCAAAATTCAGAGAAAAAAAAAAAAGTTTAATGTAAAATTCATACGGTTAAAAAGCAATAAATCCTAAAAAAACATCCTAACGGTTTTCGAAAGTTGGGACATCATCTAGAACAAGAGGGACTCTTCTTCCATCTTGATCTCGAATCCGGGGTACCAGAGAAGCCGTCTCGGCTTTACTTCCTAACCTTGGTCATAATAAAATTAATGTTCTTAATTTCTCATTTTCATTCCATGTTAACTAATGGACCCTACTCATTAAAACGTCGGAAGACCAATGTTTAATGGACGCCCTTTGGCGAGCTGGTATACCAGCTCAGGTCCTGATTGGTCCAAACCTGAAGACCGCTTTTGGGAGATCAACTTATGCCTTGGTTCAGCAGTACGTCGTGGTTGGAAGAATATCTTGGATCACCTCAGCAATAACGATGGTTGGTAGTCTCTCTCTCTCTCTCTCTCTCTCTCTCTCTCTCTCTCTCTCTCTCTCTCTCAAAATGGTGGGTTAATGATTTCCTTCTAAAAACGGCTCTGGGTTTAAAGTGAAAACGTACCGTGAATATAATTTCAATCTAAAATATTATGAAAATACTTTTCGTGATGAATAATATACTATTCGAAAAAAAATAAACAATCATCAATATTCTATAAAAGGGTGTAACAAATGCTTGCTTACTGAGACTGTCTATGCAAATGGGATTCAACTGTTAGAGAGATGTAACACTATACAGTACAGGAAACATTATTAAAGAGTATAATTACCTACAAGTTTATACGTTACGAAGATTTGATCTGTGCAGACAATAACCTCCTAGGGAAATTGAGCCACTAACTTCTGAAGCAGTAGGTCTAAGCTTAATCCACTCAGCCTCAGATGGATATGGACTTGTGGCAGCTTTTCAAACCTTTAAGAAACCTATTCTATCCTGTTCGTAATACTAGGCAGGCAGTTAATTCTAATAGCCAGGCCTTCTCAATCATGAGGCTCAATACTACACAGTATTCTAGAAGTTTTATTCCAGCTGTTACCAAGATGTGGAATGATCTTCCTAATCGGGTAGTTGAATCGGTAGAACTTCAAAAGTTCAAAGTTGGAGAAATGTTTTTATGTTGACCAGGCTGACACGAGTCTTTTTATATTTCATATATGACATATCTGTTTTTGACGTTAATAGTTTATAGAGGACATATCTGTTTTGACGTTGTTACTGTTTTTAGAATGATTTATTGTTAATTTGTTCTCATCATTTATTTATTTCCTATTTCCTTTCCTCACTGGGCTATTTTTCCCTATTGGAACCCTTGGGCTTATAGCATCTTGCTTTTCCAACTAGGGTTGTAGCTTGGCTAATAATAATAATAATAATAATAATAATAATAATAATAATAATAATAATAATAATAATAATAATAATGTTATCTGGTGTATTGCATGTATACAATACAAGATTAGCCGTGTTTAGCTCAACAACTAAAGGTAAGTGTCTGGTTTCAGCCTGGCAAGCCCAACTCTTCACTGTGGTGCCCAACCACAGCAGTGGCTTCCCCAGTAAACAGTTTAAACTCACGGTGCCGAGCGGGGATCGATCTGCAGCCATGCAAATGATAGGCAAACACGTTAATACTGTACTAACCAGGAGTAATTCTTTATCCATTTACTTTCAGGCTAGAGAAAAGTACAAGTCAGCTAAAATGAACGCAAAGGTAAGTAAAAAAAAGATCTAAGATATTTTGACTTGAAAAAAAGAATAAATTACAAATTAAAACAAATAATGAATAAAACTAAATACTTGTAATCTAATTAGTACAAATCTAAATTTTTACGGAAATATATTAAGAAAAATAGCCATATTGCATGAAGTATTTAAAAACGCTTAATTTAACTTTGTCAACATCTAAAAGTAAGATCAAACTAACAGAAATCTTAGATAAGTAAATAAATAATAGTTTCTATCTGACGAGAAACACTTATCTATTTATATCTAATACATAAGTATACATACACACACATATATATACTGTATATATATATATATATATATATATATATATATATATATATATATGATATATATATGTGTATACACACACACACACACACACACATATATATATATATATATATATATATATATATATATATATATATATATATATATATATACATACATATATATACATGTATACACACACACATATATATATATATATACATGTATATATGTATATACACACATATATATATGTATATATATATATATATATATATATATAGTGTATATATATATACATATATATATATATGTATATATATATATATATATATATATATATATATATATATATATATATATATATATATATATATAATCTTTGAAAGGGAACGAAATGGTTGTGGGTTGTCAGCGAGCCTCCTCCTGAGTCCTTCCACGAAGTATTGTCAGAAGTAACGAAGACGTTAACGGAGGGCATTCGAGGAATACTTCTCTATCCTCCACAGGACCTCGATAGGGGAACACACTCTCATAGCAGGTACTTTTATTCCCCTTTGAATAACTATAGTCAATTCTTTTTAGTGAGGCAGAATTGCACCCACTCGCAGGAGTGCCCTTTTAGCTCGTAAAAGTTTCCTAATAGCTGATTGGTGGGACAAACATACTTCCGACTAATCAGCTGTTAGGAAATTTTTCCGAGCTAAAAGGGCACCCCTGCCAGTCGGTGCAAATCAGCCTCACTAGAAAGAATTGACTATAAGTTTCGTCTTGTATTGCTCTACTCGTGTTTCGCAGAGCTCTCTCTCTCTCTCTCTCTCTCTCTCTCTCTCTCTCTCTCTCTCTCTCTCTGTAATCCTTCTTCTACGATTCGACCATCATTGTGAATCCTTCTCGAGAGTTATTAGATTTTGGAACGATACTTTATGCCATAGATAAAATTATTATCTTGAAAATAAATGCTATGAACGTCCCTTGATTACATGTATGTTTATATGTATGTATATGTACATATACATATGCATACATACGTGTATATATATATATATATATATATATATATATATATATGTACTGAATATATATATATATATATATATATATATATATATATATATATATATATATATACATGTATATACTGTATACATACATACATACATACATACACACATATACATACAAACACACTATATATACATATATATACACACATTTATACATGTATATACATATTATACGTACCATATATATATATATATATATATATATATATATATATATATATATATATATATACATATATATGTGTGTGCATATTCATACACATTATACAGTATACATTATATATGTATATACACACATTTATACATACAACCACCAGGTCTATCGGAATCGGAAGCATGAACATTCGTGGAGACGGGCTACAGCAACTGCACCCAGCGGGTACCTGGCCGGTCGGAGGGGAGAGGAGAGGGGTAAAGGGACTCCGCATTCTGAGCCCTCTTTGGCCTTCCCCTCCTTTCGACTTGTATGGGAGGCTAATACGGATGAGCATCGTCACGGTAAGGATTAACTCTGATTGTATTTTCTTCTTATTATGTAAAAGGTTACGTTGGTTTTTCTATTTTTTTATTTAATTTTTTTTTACTGTGATGAGTTTTATTTTTATTCCACTTGTTTCTCATCCTTCAGTTATTTTAATTTTTTTATCCTGTTGGTGTTTTCAAGTTTTTATAGTTTATATATATATATATATATATATATATATATATATATATATATATAAATTTATATATATAATACATATATATACAGTATATAAATATGTGTATATATATATATATATATATATATATATATATATATATATATATATATATAAAGAATTCACATGCACACACTAGTGCACATAAAAACGTATAAACATAAAAACAGAACACGTTTATATACTTATATAAATATTTACATATATAAATCTCTATACACCCACACACACACCACACACACACATGCACACACACAAACACACACACATATATATATGAAAGATTTATTTTAATGTTATGGTTCTTAAACTTCTCTTTTTGTTTTTCGGTATTTCCTTTCCTCACTGGACTATTTTCCCTGTTGGAGCCTTTGGGCTTATAGCATCCTGCTTTTCCAACTAGGGTTGTATCTTAGCTAGTAATAATAATAATAATAATAATAATAATAATAATAATAATAATAATAATAATAATAATAATAATATGTCCCTATGAGCTACCCAATGCAACAATTTGTTTTAAAACTAATCGCCATTGCAACTAAAAATTAAGATCCTACTCTCTTATCCGGCACAGAAACCAACCATCTTCGAGTACGAGGAAGGGCAAGACCCAGAAAAAGCAGGAGGGTATGCCCCTCTGATCTCCTGAGGGAAATTCAGAGGAAGCTGAATTTCTCAAAAGAACTGTTCTTGACGAACGGCTTTGGGTCCATGCTTTCGGATGGCTCCTGGAACGGTATGGTTGGTGTTCTCTCTAGAAGGGTAAGTTTTATAGTCTTTTTTTTTTATTGCTCATGAATGGCAGAGGCAAGGGACAGTGACACTGCCCTAGCAAGCAGGACAATGCCCTAGAGACTGAACATATATACATATGATCAGCAGACAAGTCCGCTCTCCACTCAAGCTAGGACCAGGGGAGGGCCACGCAGTGGCTGCTGATGACTCAGCAGGTAGACCTATAGGTTTCCCAAAAAACCTCATATTTAACTCATAAGGATGGTGAGGTT